>NC_091954.1:87718538-88036038 GCF_031021105.1 Erythrolamprus reginae | reverse complement strand
TGCTATACTGCATTTCAAAGGATGATATTTTTGGAAAATGGTTATTTTCATCGGCTGTAGTCAGTCCCTTGGCTATAGCCATTTTCATCTGCTGTAGTAATAAAGAAGGTCATATATTAGAAAGATTGGAACAGGAATCATAACAGAATTATAATCAATCCATTATGGGATTATTTTATAAGGTATAGATCTGATCTGCTTTTCCATTAGACATTTAAATATAATGATATAAGCATGTTAATGGTATGGGTAAGACAAAAATCTGCATATTAAATATTACACTTTTTAAGCTTAGCAACATTTCCTTTTTATACTTCTAAATATTTTGTATATGTTTCGCAGGCAGAAGTACAAATATAATTAGCATAAATACGGGGAATTTATTGATCAGCATGCTCATTAGATGACTGCTTCCTTGGGATTTTTAAAAAAAATCTATACTATTTGTTCTTAGAGAAAATGTATTTAACTATTAAGTTATCTATTATACTAGGTAAGATAAGGATGAATGGGCCAGATTTTAGCCTTTGCATTTAATAGGAATTACTCTCACCAAGCCAAACTCCTATAGGGATAAGAATTGTCCTCACTGGTATATTATTGCAGCCAGTCAAAATTGGCAAACCACCAGATGAATTGCTTATCCCTTCACAGATGCAGAAGACTTATCTCTCTTCATGGAGCCCAGGACACTTGCACTTCTTCACTAAATCTGCCAATTGATACAATGCAGAAGCAAAGCTCAACAAATGACAGGAGAAAAGATTGGAGAATTCTGTTAGATTTGCATGGGAATGAAGGAGAGAGATGCAGGAACAGATCAGCATCTTTATTTCTCCAAAGCCAAGTGTTATACCAACTGCCAGCAGGCTGCAGGAAGCCGCTTTTGAGGGCTTCCTTGTAGCCTGCTGGCCACTAACAGCAGTTAATTTATCCCGCCACTAGATTAACCAATCAGTGGCAACCATGCAAATCAATATTCCGTACGGCAGCACATAACACCCCTCCCCTCTTAGTTCATGTAAAGTCCAATCAGGAATCAACATAGGACATGTAGCCATATAAGTAAACAGGGCACCGTACAGTCCTACATGATTCAGTTCCTTGAGAATCTTTGACTGGAGCAGACATGCCTGTTGCTGCTCCTTCACCTACTTGTCAGGGTTCCAAATAGCACCAAAAATTAAATCAGAGTCAGAGGCACCTCTACTTACGAACTTAATTCGTTCCGTGACCAGGTTCTTAAGTAGAAAAGTTTGTAAGAAGAAACAATTTTTCCCATAGGAATCAATGTAAAAGCAAATAATGTGTACGATTAGGGAAAACAGAGGGAAGGTGGAGGGCCTGTTTCCTCCCAGGAGATTCCTAGAGAGGCCACACAGAGGCTTCTCCCCACCTTTTCTGGCCCTGTTTCCTCCCAAGAGATTCATAGAGAGGCCCCACAGAAGCTTCTTCCTGCCTTTTCTGGCCGTTTCCTCCCAGGAGATTCCCCTGCCTTTTCCGGTTACAGTTTCGGAGGTTCGGGTTTGTAAGTGGAAAATGGTTCTTGAGAAGAGGCAAAAAAATCTTGAACACCTGGTTCTTATCTAGAAAAGTTCATAAGTAGAGCCATTTATAGGTAGAGGCACCACCGTATTCCTCAAAGTTCCAATTTATTAGCAGAGCCATGTTGGCACATCTGAGAGAAACCTGAATCTGAAGTCCCAGTGGTTCCTCCACCCAGTTGAAAGTTCAAGTCCTTGTCCCCTCACCCCCAAGTCTATCATGTTGACCAATTTTCATCTTCCCACTCAGCAGCAACTCTCATCTCCACTCCATGCAGGTGTGTATGTGCAATGACAAAGGATGACCTTGACAATCCAGAAGGAATTTGGTATTGCTACATGCAGACATCCTTCATACAACAACCCCTCTCAAATTCCCATAGCAAGAATACATTTTAAAATAGCATGAAGTGTGGCAGGCCAAAGACTCCAAGTAAAATGACTTTGGCCTGACATTGCTCGTGGAATTATCTGGAACCAATCGCCAGGCATGGTGGCTGAAGTCTCAGGGTCTTCGTCCTCTGATCCCAGGTGACTTCAGGTAGGGACTCACGTTCCCCCTCCACAGTTGAAAATAGCAATAGCATTTAAACTTATATACTGCTTCATACTGCTTTTACAGCACTCTATAAGCAGTTTACAGAGTCAGCATTTTGCCCCTAACAATCTGGGTTCTCATTTTACCCACCATGGAAGGTTGAGTCAACCTTGAGCTAGTGTTGAGATCTGAACTGCTGAACTACAGCTAGCAGTTAGCTGAAGTAGCCTTCCCTGTAGCATGACAGCAATTCCCCCACGTTTCTTCGACACTCCGTGGCTTGCATTGGCTACCGATCAGTTTCCGGTCACAATTCAAAGTGTTGATCATGACCTTTAAAGTCCTACATGGAAATGGACCAGACTACCTCCAGAACCGCCTGCTACCGCATAAATCCCAGCGATCGATAAGGTCCCACAGATTTGGCCTTCTCTGGGTCCCGTCGATTAAACAATGTTGTTTGGCATGCCCCAGGGGAAGAGCCTTCTCTGTGGCGGCCCCGGCCCTCTGGAACCAACTCCCCCAAGATATTAGAACGGCCTCCACCCTCCCTGTCTTTCGTAAACTACTCAAGACTCATTTATACCGCCAGGCATGGGGGAGTTGAGATAGTTACAAGTTATGCATGGTATGTTTGTGTGTATGTTTGGTTTTATAAAAGGGTTTTTTAGTTGTTTTTTTATTATTGGATTGTACATGTTGTGTTTATTATTGTTGTTAGCCGCCCCGAGTCTGCGGAGAGGGGCGGCATACAAATCCAATAAATTGTTATTGTTATTGTTATTGTTATTGTTATTGTTATTGTTATTGTTATTGTTATTGTTATTGTTATTGTTATTGTTATTGTTATTGTTATTGTTATTGTTATTGTTATTGTTATTGTTATTGTTATTGTTATTGTTATTGTTATTGTTATTGTTATTGTTATTGTTATTGTTATTGTTATTGTTATTGTTATTGTTATTGTTTCATTTCTCCAGCCAGTAGATTAGTCAATCAGCGGCAGCCATGCAAATCACTACTTCATACGGTAGTGTGTTACAAATCCTGAATTCAAAGAATACATGGGGAATCACTGCATTCTCCCATATTTTTGAAGACAAATTTATCTGGGTGCACATCAGTCCATCCATCCTTTTTTTAAAATTATGTTTATCAAACAGAATTCAGCCACAGTGACAGAAGCTGTTATTATTCTAATATATAAGAAATGTAACAGAGATAGCCCTATGATTATTTATTTTTTTGCAAACAATGTACCAGTACTAAAATAAAGTTATGAATCTTAGCATTAGCAGCATTTGATAGATATAAATTAAAACTGGGATAAATTGTGATTTTCACTGAAATCAAAAATATTACTTTGTTCAGACAATGCTTTTTGTGTACATCTTAAATGCTACCCTGAAATGCTAAATCCAGTCTTTGAATATAACTGAAAGAAATACATAAAACAACTATAAACAGGAATTAATATTTTCTTTTACTTGGTCTCATTTCTCATTTCTGTTTCAATATAGTGTTTGATGAGTTATTTATGTTTTTTTAAGCACCCTTTGATTGGAAAATGTGGACACAATAAAAAAGCATCTTAAGTTCAAAGTATTCTTGTTTTCATATAAATCCATCCTATCACCTGCTGTTTGTTGCTCTTTGGTTATGTCATGAATTCCACTGGATTGTTCAAAAAAGAAATCTAACTGGTCCTCTGTAAACTGGTGATGCTTATTCATTTTCCATGTATGGTTTTGTCCCCTCAGCTTCTGATGTGAAACAGATTTTAAGTTTCTGGAGAGTAGAGGTCAACATGAAAGCTGCTTTAAAAAAAATCTTCTGACATTCAGCTTTCTGATTTGTTAAGTTCTGGTTTCTATTATGCTTTAGAACTACATCACAAATGTAAATGAAATTATGCATTAAGTTCTACATTTCATTTTAGTGAGAACGTTTCAGTTCCACCATTCCATTTGGGTGGTAAGCTTACATTGACCTCTCATGAGAGTTGCAGAAACTATAATCTTTTATGTTTATAGCACTTCATAAAGTCTCGGTGGAAATGCAACCTTTTTGAAGGTTTTGCATTTATGTTCCATATCCCATAAAAGGAAACAGACTGACTAGTTCACTTTCATGGTTAAGATATCTGAAAATTTATTTTGTGTATCACCTAGGGACAACTGAATCAGCTGATTTTATATTATGTCAGTTGCACTGTTTTCTTTGTTTGATTTATATTGCGGCTTTTTTCCAAGGGCCCAAAGCAATTTATATGGGAATCTTCTGCTTTTACCCCCGTAACTTTGTTGGTGTGACGGCATCAGTTATTGACTGAATTTCTATGGTTCGGGTCAGGGGTTGGTTGCTTACTGTTTCCTACTGATGCGCTGCCTGTGCATTGTGATGTTGGACACACATGCTTCCCCAGTGCGATTTTGCCTCTGTGCATGTGCACAGGGACAATTTTCCTTCTGTGCATGCCCAGAGAGGAGAAAATCATGAACAAGTATTTTTTAACGATGGTGGCATACATGGACCAGCAAAGACAGACCAGAGCTGTTGCGCCAGAATTGCACAATTGGCAGGCTGTTACCAGAGTGGTGCACTGGACTGCATCGGTAGAAACCCACCACTGGTTCAGGTTGCTTTAAACCTGAATCTCTCAGGTTTAATTCAGAACTACACTGCTATTTGTCTATTCTAAATTTGTTCCAAATATATTATATTATATTATATTATATTATATTATATTATATTATATTATATTATATTATATTATATTATATTATATTATATTATATTATATTATATTATATTATATTATATTATATTATATTATATTATATTATATTATATTATATTATATTATATTATATTATATTATATTATATTATATTATATTATATTATATTATATTATATTATATTATATTATATTATATTATAACATCATTATATCATATTATATATCATATTATATTATAATAATAATAATAATACATAATAATAGTATATAATAACATAACAACATCGCATCACATCACAACACAACACAACAATTGCTATAAGGCACGTTATCCACTGTTTTCATTAAAGCACCATCTCACAAATCCAATAATTGAAGAGGAAACTGAGGTGTATACAAAAAACCTACCTAATTTTAAATACTGTACCTATTATTTACAACTCAAAGTGGCAAAATATTCTGGCTTTGGGTTGTTGTTTTTTTGGGGAGTTTCATAGCAATGCAACTTCTACCTTTGGGAAGTGAAGTACAATTGCTGTGCTGCTTCAAATCATGCCAAATTGTGATCATTAGAAGCAGCAGGCTTGTGTGCATTTAGGACACAAGTGCCAAAGCCCCATTTGCCTATTGGATATGTGAAAAGAGGTAGCTAGAAGGGCACCAGGCAATGCAATGAAGTGAATAATGTTGCTTTTACACTTCGATGAGACAAAGTATTGATGCCTCACATAAGCCTAGTAAGTAGCTAATTATGGTACCTTAAGAAGTACTAATGTTAGGAATACAAGAATCTAGTATGAAACACCTACTTCTATTCCACCTATCAATAATTATCCCTAGATAGCAGTTTCCGAAGGAGGAAATTTCTACATTCTTATAGAATAAATACTTTTCAGCAAAAAGATGAAAACAAATGTTCTTACTTTATTTAAAGAGAGCTATAAATTTTATAATGGTAATATGGATGCAATCTTAAACTCATTTGCTGGCTTTCTGAACAATTACAAATTCATATGTTCCTGCTCGGTTGAATTTGTCTTCAGAGATTTATTTTCCATGTGTCATACCTGAAAAAACCAGTGTTCTCTGTAATGTTCCTACCTATAAATATCTTTCCTAAAAAGATGTTCCAAGCATCTTTATTGCATACACTAGATGCCAAAATCAGACATCAATACGTACCAGTGTTTAGTCATTTGTATCTAAGGGTTACACACACATACACACACACACACCATAATTTTGGACCAAGCGAATATGCTTTATTTCATGTTCTTAAAATTAAATCATAGGAAACAGCAGATAGATATAGATAGATAGATAGATAGATAGATAGATAGATAGATAGATAGATAGAAGATAGATGGATGGATGGATGGATGGATGGATGGATGGATGGATGGATAGATAGATAGATAGATAGATAGAAGATAGATAGATAGATAGATAGAAGATAGATAGATAGATAGATAGAAGATAGATAGATAGATAGATAGATAGATAGATAGAAGATAGATAGATAGATAGATAGATAGATAGATAGATAGAAGATAGATAGATAGATAGATAGATAGAAGATAGATAGAAGATAGATAAATAGATAGATAGATAGATAGATAGATAGATAGATAGATAGATAGATAGATAGATAGATAGATAGATAGAGTAGCAAGCACAAAGAAAGGAGGAGGAACAGGGAGAAGAAAGAGGAAAGCGACCTTCTCCATCACTTGCACAGGCTGCTCTGTTTCCCATTTCTCCATTGTAGCATAGAGCAGTGCAGCATCCAGGATCCACTTTAATAGTGGGAGGTGCACAATTTAACAATCAGTTTGCCTGAATCAGTGCGAACCAGCTGAATCCCATCATTGCATCTCCATACTAATACCAGCAGCTTTGAAAAGTTCTGGTTTTTGATAGACTGATATAAAGATAATATAGGTTATTGATACTAAATCCCAAATCCTCTTGCTTATTGTTCATGTTTCTCCATTCCTGTTTTTGTCCATATTTTGTCATACTTGCAATATCATTTTTTTAAAAAAATGTTGTTGATGGTTAAGAAAAGCAAACATATTATATACTGCTCAAAAAAATAATAAAGGGAACTCTGAAACAACACAGTATAACTCCAAGTAAATCAAACTTCTGTGAAATCAAACTGTCCACTTAGGAAGCAACACTGATTGACAATCAATTTCACATGCTGTTGTGCACATTCAACTTTCTACAGAACAAAGTATTCAATGAGAATATTTTATTCATTCAGATCTAGGATGTGTTATTTGAATGTTCCCTTTATTTTTTTGAACAGTATATTTTTGCTAAATGAAGTGAATGGTTATCCTGATCTGGATTGAGGGACTGTCAAGGAGTATGCTGAGCACAATGTAAATTAGAAATGTTACCTACAGTAATTTTCCAATAATTTTATGCCTGCGAGATGAAAATATTTGGTATTCTTTTCAACTGGAACATAACTCATGTAAAATATTCCAACAGAATGAGACATGGGACAATTTTATTACAAGCTAAGAAGAAACTTTTTTTTCATTTTGTGCATACTCTAATGTAGCAGCCACAGGCATAGCAACAGGGGAGAGAGGCTGTTTACACGAACCCTTTAAAATGTGCTTTCAGTGCATGATAATGTTTGTTTTATACTCCTTATATCAAAACTAGCAGCCAAATGCAATATGTACAGGTTTTACCAAAGCAGAAGGGGTATTTACAACCAGAAAGCAACAAACAGGCATAATATTGCTTTCTTCTCAGCGAATTCACTAATTATATACAAAAAAATATATGGTGGTGTTCCAATATAATGCACTACAAATAGATTCAGAAGAAAAGCCTATCGTATCCAAAGGAGCTAAGTTTGCAAACTAGTTGGGATGTTTGTGTGTGTGTGTGTGTGTGTGTGTGTGTGTGTACATTTAGCTACAACTAAATCCAGTGGTCATTCTCCTTCTATTTATTCTTCTTTTTCCAGTAATATAAGGTCCTTCAGAGAGCTAGCGCTTTATGTGATATGTAACCAACACCCATAGATGACATGGCTCCCCAAATTAATAGAGATTGTGAAAACTTTACACTGGACCTCAAGCATCTTGCAGTGTGTGCCTCTCCATTCTTCCTCCTTATTCTGGGTCCTTGGTTTCCAAATGAGATGAAAAAATTTCCACAGTCTCTGTTGATTTGGGGAGCCATGTTAACTGCTGGTGTTGGTCCACTCTGCTTCATTAAGTCCAGGGTCAACGCAGCCATCTACCAGGAGATTTTGGACCGCTCCATGCTTCCATCTGCATAGGAGCTTTATGGAGATGGTGACTTAAATTTTCCAGCAGGACTTGGCACCTTCCCACACTGCCCAAAGCACCAAACCCTGCTTCAATGACCATGGGATTACTGTCCTTGTTTGGCCACCAAACTAACCTGACCTGAACCCCATAGACAATCTATGGGGTATTGGCAAGAGAAAGATGAAAGACATAAGACCAAACAATGCAGAAGAGCTGAAGGCCGCTCTTGAAGCATCCTGGTCTTCCATAACACTTCAGCAGTACAACAGGCTGATAGCGTCAATGCCACACCCCATTAGGGCAGTAATTGCTGCAAAAGGGGCCGAAACGAAATACCGAGTACATATGCATGCTTATACTTTTCAGAGGTCCAATATTGTTTTATATACAATCCTCTTTTTATTGATCGCATGTAATATTATAATTTTCTGAGATGGGGGATTTGGGGTTTTCATGATCTGTGCTGCATAATCATCACAATTATGACAAATCACGGCTAGAACTATTTTGCCTTCTATGTTATGAATATCTCTCATATATTAAGTTTCACCTTTTAAGTTACATTACTGAAATAAATGAATGTTTTCATGATATACTAATTTTTTGAGTTTTACCTGTAGCTACAACACATCAGATCCTGTGAACATCTTTTCCAAGATCTCATCTGCAGCATGTCTTGACCTCTGGCTCATTTACTATTGACAGTCCATCCTAAAATGCAGAAACTATCCTCTACTTCAATATTGTTTATAAATGTCTGCTGTATCTGTTGTTATTCTTTACTTCTTTATATTTAATTTTAGTTTCATTTTTTTCACTGTGCTCTTTGACTTTCTTCATTTAGGGTTGGCCGATCGTTTGCATTTTCAGCCATCAGTGTCATCAGCATAACAGAAGTGATTGCTGTTTCTTCTTCCAATTTTAAAATCATGCTTCCAATACATCTTTATTCAATATAAATTCAGCAGATTGAATAGACTGAAATAACAGCCTTGTCTCATTTCTTTGCCAAACTGGAGCAAATCCCATTCACTATTGTAGCTTTCTGAACTAGGTATAAAGTCAGTCTCTCTCCTCCATCCCCTCTCTCTGTATGTGTCAGCGGCTAGGTGTTTGTGTGTAGATATGTGTGTTTGTATCTGTACTATAGGTGTTTGTGTATGTATATATCTAAAGTGATGCCTTGTCTTACAAACTTAATTGGTTCCAGGACGAGGTTCGTAAGGTGAAGAGTTTGTAAGATGAAACAATGTTTCCAATAGGAATCAATGGAAAAGCGATTAATGTGTAAAAGCCCCAAATTCACCCCTTTTGCCAGCTGAAGCGCCCGTTTTCGTGCTGGTGGGATTCCCCTGAGGCTCCCCTCCGTGGGAAACCCCACCTCCAGACTTCCGTTGCCAGCGAAGTGCCCGTTTTGGCGATGCTGGGATTCTCCTTCTGGGATTCCCCTGCAGCATCGCAAAAATGCAGAAGTCTGGAGGTGGGGTTTCCTATGGAGAGAAGCCTCAGTGGAATCCCACCAGCATGAAAACAGGCGCTTCGGCTGGCAACGCAAGTCCAGAGGCGGGATATCCCAGCGGCAGCAGCGGGTTTGTAAGGTGAAAATAGTTCGGAAGAAGAGGCAAAAAAATCTTAAACCCCGGGTTCGTATCTCGAAAAGTTCGTATGATGAGGGGTTCGTTAGACGAGGTATCACTGCATATATCTATATCTATTTATCTCTATTCTTGACTTAAAATACTATCATTCAAGTCAACTTTACACTTTATTTCAAAAGTGACAAGAAAGGATATACAGGTAACTCGTTCCCTTTCTCACATTCCAGTAAATGTGCAAAAAGGAAAATCCTATCTGTCTTTCATGTGAAAAGTTGTATGCGTCTGATGCGGATGTAGCAAATCCATTGTTAATGTAGGTGAGATATGTTACTTTATTTTCACAATTTAATCAGAAGTACAGAATATATGGATGAAGATGTCACTTTGATTCTTTGGTAAGCACCTTCAAAGATTAGTTGAGCAAGCATTTTGTTCAGAAATGTAGCTGGCAAGTTGTCTTATGTGCTTTCAAACTGATCCAGCTAATTGATCCAGCAACTCCTTCTGTTCCCTGTTTACTTAGGAATTTAACATAATTTTTGTGCCTTCAGGTTACTCAACTTCTGACTACATTGGGACTATTCCTACCTTTTTATTGACAAGTTTTTCAGCAGTTGTTGGTGTTTCCTTTGCCTCCTTCCTGTGGCTCAAAAAGAGTACTGGCCCAAGATCATCCAGCTGACTTTGTGTTGCGCTCCGCCAATGGCCTGTGGAGCTGGCAGTAGAATCTGACAGCTAGGAGGCTGGGGAGGAACATGGGCCAAGCCTGGAGCCTGGAGCAGACTTTCAGAACACTTTGTGCCTAAAACAAGACTAGAACTTAACAATGTCCTGATTTCTAGTCTGATGCCTTAACCACTAAAACAAACTGGCTTCCATGAAAGCTATATTGACTTGATTCTTCTGAATCAAAATCATTATCATTTAAATGTACTTAACTGATCCATAAAGTCAATAAAATTGTAGAAGGAAAAGAAAAACTTATTGTGTGTCGAGTTGGTCAATGGTTTTCCATTGACTGCTATTATCCGTCTAGGTTATCAGCAGTACAGTACAATCCAATAAACCTAACCTAACCTAACCTCTACCTACAAACACCTCTACTTACGAACTTTTCTAGATAAGAACCGGATGTTCAAGATTTTTTTGCCTCTTTGCAAGAACCATTTTCCACTTACAAACCCAAGCCTCTGAAACTGCAACCAGAAAAGGCAGGGAGAAGCCTCCGTGGGGCCTCCCTAGGAATTTCCTGGGAGGAAACAGGGCTGGAAAAGGCATGGAGAAGCTTCCGTGGGGCCTCTCTAGGAATCTCCTGGGAGGAAACAGGGCCGGAAAAGGCAGGGAGAAGCCTCTGTGGGGCCTCCCTAGGAATCTCCTGGGAGGAAACAGAAATGGAAAAGGCATGGAGAAGCTTCCATGGGACCTCTCTAGGAATCTCCTGGGAGGAAACAGGGCTGGAAAAGGCATGGAGAAGCTTCCGTGGGGCCTCTCTAGGAATCTCCTGGAAGGAAACAGGGCCGGAAAAGGCAGGGAGAAGCCTCTGTGGGGCCTCTCTAGGAATCTCCTGGGAGGAAACAGAAATGGAAAAGGCATGGAGAAGCTTCCATGGGGCCTCTCTAGGAATCTCCTGGGAGGAAACAGGGCCGGAAAAGGCAGGGAGAAGCCTCTGTGGGGCCTCTCTAGGAATCTCCTGAGAGGAAACAGGGCCTCCACCCTCCCTGTGGTTTCCCCAGTCGCACGCATTATTTCCTTTTACATTGATTCCTATGAGAAAAATTGCTTCTTCTTACAAAATTTTCTACTTAGACGATTGATGGCAGAAAATGATCTCATGGTCCATCTAATCTGCCCTTATACTATTCTTGGGGCAACCTTACAATTTTGGGGGGAAGTCTTAGGTAAAAAGTGCACTATTGCCTTCTTCCAGTATCTGCCCTTCCCTCAAGTTGCCAGTGCTGAGATTGTCTCTCATCTAAATATAAAAGATGTCTGACATTACTTGTTTTTCAAGATGAAAATTAGTTACGTTCTGCTTTCTGAGTAAAATACTAAGTACATGCTTCTATTAATTGAAACAGTTTCTCATATCTCCACTTCTCTACTTTACTCTCCCTACAGCATCCATATATCTTGAAAATTCCACAGGTCTCTGGAATAGATTTTAGGGGTATGTAGGGAGCCCACAAGAAGAAAGAATGAATGGAAATCTTATAATGAAATGCTGAATTTCACCCCTCAATTTTCAAATGATGCATATAATAAAAATCTTTTTTTATATAAAACCCATCCGCTTGATATTAAACACATATAAACCACAGACACCTTGAACCTAATTAAAATCCACATCTTTAGTATGAAGAAAACATTGTTGACTGACATTTATGAGGTCCCATATGCTTTTCCAATGATGTGTCAAGCCCATTATAGCAGAATGAACTACTAATGTAACATTCCTGACATAATGTGATGTATCTAACCACCTGAATGATGCATCAGGCAGACAGAATTTCACTCCTGCAAAATGAAAGAGAAAGCAATATAGGTGAAGTGAAACATGTTTCTTTTTTACACCGTTGAACATCCATTTAATTATCAGGTGTAAATGTTCAACCAATTAGATAGCTTGATCAAATGAAAACTCCTAGATGTATAGCTTTAAAGGTAACTTACCATGTCAGCTGAAAGTTTTATACTGCAAAACAACCAATGCTGTTTCCCCATGAAACACAAATAATAAAATAAATACTAAAATAAAATAAATACTAAAATAAAGTATTAAATTTCCTGGAATCAAAAAGCAGAAGCATTACTCCAATTAATTGGAGATATATGGGCAATAGCAATAGCACTTAGACTTATATAATGCCCCATGGTGTTTTCAGTACTCTCTGACCTTACAATGTCAACACACTGCCCCCAATAATTTGGGTCCTCATTTTACTGACTTTGAACCAGCCCTGGTACTTTTTAAGCTTCAGAATCCAATGGGGCCAATCATGTGCTGCCACCTGCTGAGATTCTTTTTCTCTACTATGAGGCAAATAAACAATGCAAAAAGCACAACAAAAAATGGGAAGGAATTGGATACCTCTCGGAAGAATCAGGGCGTTGGTTTATAATAAACAAAATTATAATAATTTTGTTTATATTTATTCATTCATTCATTCATTCATTCATTCATTCATTCATTCATTAGATTTGTATGCCGCCCCTCTCCGTAGACTCTTCTCTCCATTTGACTTCATAATCACCTACAATGAACTTCTTTTGTGATGATTTGAAGTGTAGTCAGGACTACACTTATAAAAGATGCCAATGAAATGCTTTGCTCACAGGAGTCAAAAATTGACTGACTGCATTGCTCTTGGGTAAGCTATGGCAACCAGTTCCTCAAGCACATTTAATACATATGTTTGATGGTAATTAAGTACTTTGTTGGGTATTTATCAATGGATGAATGGCTGCAAATGAAAGGAATGCCCATGCATTCAGAATATTATATAAAAAAACCTTGTGTTGGCTTTAAAGTCTTAGAGGTTTATGAATTGACCTGTTGGATTTTGATGTAGCAAACTTGTCTATTAATAGCTAAGTGTGTTGCATGCAAAGCATTGTGCATTTGTAAGCAAAAATTGCACACATATAAAATAGTTCCATTTCCAACATGCAGCATGTGTTTTTATATCAGGCACAGTCTGATTCTTCAGCATTTATCATCTTCTATCTCATCACCTGACGATACAGATGTAAATAAAAAGAATGTGCAATTCTTTTCAAATTTAAAGAAGAAAAATAAAAGAAACATGGAGCCCTACCCTGTCCTATCAAGACTCTAGGTAGTTAGGAATTAAGAAAGCCATTTTCCTCCGGAACACAAAGATTTGATCCTGTTGCAAAATACAAGAATTTTTTTAAAAAGGCAAAGGGAATAGCCACATAATAATTATAATTAGAGGTAGGAGGAGGGAAAAAGGCTTTTTTCTAGTAATTTTGAACATATTATCCCAAACATTCTTGTACTTGGCATTAATAAAAGAGAAACACACACACACACACATATATACAAAATCAGCATGGAAATGATTACTGTTTGGTTCCAAAATGCTAAACTAGCAGTTCTATTCTTTGTATTTCAACCCTTAAAAAAAAAAATCTAGATATATTTCCTAACTTCTTTTTTTACCAAGTCATTTGTTCCTATGTTGTCCTTAATCTGTTTCTGTAACATTGCAGTTGTCTCGCTTCATTGCAATTGTCTAAAAATTAACTGCCTTCATTTTACTCTACACTCTATACACTCTATACCACACACAGAGAAACACACATGTATATATGATTACCTTCGCTTAATGTCAGCACTGCCATTGCTTCATTTATTTGTGGATGCCGCAGAAATCATCTCTTTCCCAGAATTTTGGCTGTCTCTCAAATGCACTGCAGGGAAAAAAATTCCCACTTACTAGCTGCCGGCAGGAGCAGCAGAGAGAGAATATAAAACAACAGTCTTCATTATTAGAGACATGCCATGTGCTATTGGGTCCCCAATATCTCTTATTGGAAAAGGGGCAAATTTCAGGGGGGGGGGTTTCTACTGCTTTAGAATCCCAACTATATTCAAATGAAAAGCAATAGATTGTAACCCAGGATTTTTCTCTCCAAATTCAGAATTATACTTTTAAAACTTGCATGCAACAAAGGCACCATTACCCCTTCCCTAACTCTAATTTTATCTATGCATACAAGCGTTCTTCATTTCAGAGGTATAATTTGAGACAGAACTTTTTAATTTATCTAATGATTAGGAATCTTAAGTAATAAATAAATACACAAGTAGTTACTCAGATTTAGTGAACCAAACTTTAAAATATAGCTTCTCATCTTTCTTTTTTTTAGAGGATGCAGTATTAAAAACCCTGTGAAACATATTTGGGGCAAAAGGTTTTGGATACAGAGCAAGTGGACATAGTTAGATCAAGCATTAAGTGCACAATTCTAACTCTATTTTCCTAAACATTTCCACATATTCCATGTTATTTGTTATTTGTTTCTTTTTCCATTTATTCAGACTAATAAGTACAAATTTTAATTTTAACTTGTATACTCCAAACTCCTAGCTGAGAAAGAGTGATGCTTTGGGAAGCTGATAGTAAAACTAACTCCGCTTTTAGAATCTTTCAGATACATGTTTGTGTATTTTTTTTGGTAAGTAGGCCTTTCTATTATAGAAACATAGAAACATAGAAGACTGACGGCAGAAAAAGACCACATGGTCCATCTAGTCTGCCCTTATACTATTTCCTGTATTTTATCTTACAATAGATATATGTTTATCCCAGGCATGTTTAAATTCAGTTACTGTGGATTTACCAACCACATCTGCTGGAAGTTTGTTCCAAGGATCTACTACTCTTTCAGTAAAATAATATTTTCTCATGTTGCTTTTGATCTTTCCCCCAACTAACTTCAGATTGTGTCCCCTTGTTCTTGTGTTCACTTTCCTATTAAAAACACTTCCCTCCTGAACCTTACTTAACCCTTTAACATATTTAAATGTTTCGATCATGTCCCCCCTTTTCCTTCTGTCCTCCAGACTATACAGATTGAGTTCATTAAGTCTTTCCTGATACGTTTTATGCTTAAGACCTTCCACCATTCTTGTAGCCCATCTTTGGATCAGTTCAATTTTGTCAATATCTTTTTGTAGGTGAGGTCTCCAGAACTGAACACAGTACTCCAAATGTGGTCTCACCAGTGCTCTATATAAGGGGATCACAATCTCCCTCTTCCTGCTTGTTATACCTCTAGCTATGCAGCCAAGCATCCTACTTGCCTTTCCTACTGCTCGACCATGAGTATAAATGAGTATGTAAAAATGGTAAACTGCTGCTAATGGTAAATAGAGGCTCAAATGATACTGCAGAGTTGATACAATCTGCTTTCTGTCATCTTCAAGGGAAAAACTTTTTTCCCTAAAATATGCAAAATTATTCAATGTCATGTGTGTATTCACACACATGACTTATTGTGCGCGTGTATATACATCATTC
This sequence comes from Erythrolamprus reginae, assembly GCF_031021105.1. NCBI lineage: Eukaryota > Metazoa > Chordata > Lepidosauria > Squamata > Dipsadidae > Erythrolamprus > Erythrolamprus reginae. The sequence goes on along the minus strand of NC_091954.1, from coordinate 88,020,267 downwards.
TTCACATGACTAAGCATAATCCAACAATAAAGCTGTTTTTCAAAACTGAACTTGGGTTCCTTAAGATTAGAGCTTGATCTTGTCCAACCGTATTGTAATTTATCTGTATTTCAGTGGTAAAATTTTAAGATTCAGCAGTACATAAACCATTCACTCATACAAAATACGTAATTAGGCCTTTATTGTTTGACAGGGTTTTTTTTTAATTACTTAAAATTGCCTCTGTTTTAATTGTATTTTGAATGTGTGTCCAAAAATAGAAAGGCCATATATACAATTACTTACCAATCAGATACTAATATTGTGGATTTGTCTTAAATGGGCCATTTTTAAAACTGAAAATGAACTATAAAAGTAATGTCTTATTGGTTTAACTGTCAATCAAAATATAACTTTGAAAAAATTCTTCAAGTTCAGTGCAATGGGGATGTTATATCATTAACCAGCTGGGAAACAAGGCTCATCGGATAAAAGCTTGTAATTTTTTTATTTTTTATTATTTATTTATTTGTCCAATACACAAAAATATTGAGGGAAATGAAGTATTACATATAAGGAAAAGATATGAAAATGGAGGAGAAGATATATGAAAGGGAGGAAAGATATATGACGTATGGGATAAGGGGAGACAAATTGGACAGAGGACAAAAGACACACTGGTGCACTTATGTACGCCCCTTACAGACCTCTTAGGAAGCTGGCGAGGTCAATCGTATATAGTCTAAGGGAGAAATGTGGGGGTTAGGGGTTGACACTACTGAGTCAGGTATTGAGTTCCACGCTTCGACAACTCGATTGCTAAAGTCATATTTTTTACAGTCGAGCTTGGAGCGATTAATATTGAGTTTATTAAATTTGTTGCGTGCTCTTGTGTTGTTGCAGTTGAAGCTGAAGTAGTCATTAACAGGCAGGACGTTGCAGCATATGATTTTATGGGCAATACTTAGATCGTCATAGTTCTAAGCTTTCTAGGCCTAGGATTGATAGTCTGTTTTCGTAGGGCATTCTGTTTCGAGTGGAGGAGTGAAGGGCTCTTCTGGTGAAGTGTCTTTGGACGTTTTCTAGGGTGTTGATGTCCGAGATGTGGTGTGGGTTCCAGACAGATGAACTGTATTCAAGGATGGGTCCGGCAAATGTTTTGTAGGCTCTGGTGAGTAGTGTGAGATTGCCGGAGCAGAAGCTGCATAGGATCAGGTTAACAATTCTGGAAGCCTTTTTGGCAATGTTGTTGCAGTGGGCTTTAGCACTTAGATCGTTTTATATTAGTATTCCAAGGTCTTTAACTGAGCTATGATTCATAAATACATACCTATACACATACAAGATGTGATTAGCAAAATGTTAATGTAAAAAGCATATTAGCTATTCATTTCTTCATTTTATTTCTCCTTGTCTTTATCTTATTAGGAGGTGGGCTGCTGGAACTTGATAGTTCATACCCAAGAATTCTTTATATAGTTTGATTTAAAATATGGTGAGTTCTTAACTCATCCATTATATAAATACTCCCAAACTAAAGAAATATACACATATATAGTATATGTTAATACTGGAAAAATAAACAGACAGCAGGCAAATTTGTGCATCTGTGACAACTCTGTTGTTAGCAGACAAGAAAAAGATCTATCTGCCTGCCTAGGGATAAGATCAATGATAAAAAAAAATGTTTTCACAGTTGCAAAACTGAAAAAGAAGCAAAAATCGTATATACTTTGCTTCTTATAGTTGACAGACTTTGCCTTCTTTACTATTCCTAGAATGAAGATAAAGGCAATTCAGGAAAATGAGAGTAGTTTTATGATTAGAGTTTTTTTTTTTTTTTTGAAAATTCAGTAAGATACTGGAACAGCACAAACTATACTTACTGAATAAATAAGAATCTGTTGATGCTGGTTTAGCCTCAATGATATAGAAATGAAAAATTTATTTATTTTATTTTATTTATTTATTTATTTTGTCCAATACACAATGAGGGTTTTAGTGGGTATATATCTATATACACATAGTAAAATACATGATGAAGGTTATAGAGGAGATACTCATAGTAAAATATATCTAAGAAATAATAGAAAAGAAGATATAGTAATAGAACATATCAATGAAAGAATAGAAGAGATATAGAAATAGAAGAAAGGTATAGGAGATATAGGAGAGCAATACTCACCCCTTACTGACCTCTTAGGAATCTGGATAGGTCAACCATGGATAATCTAAGGGTAAAGTGTTGGGGGTTTGGGGATGACACTATGGAGTCCGCTAATGAGTTCCACCCTTCGACAACTCAGTTACTGAAGTCATATTTTTTACAGTCAAGTTTGGAGCAGTTAATATTAAGTTTAAATCTGTTGTGTGCTCTTGTGTTGTTGTGGTTGAAGCTGAAGTAGTCGCCGACAGGCAGGACGTTGCAGCATATGATCTTGTGGGCAATACTTAGATCTTGTTTAAGGTGTCTTAGTTCTAAACTTTCTAGGCCCAGGATTGAAAGTCTAGTCTTATAGGTTATTCTGTTTCGAGTGGAGGAGTGAGGGGCTCTTCTGGTGAAGTATCTTTGGACATTTTCAAGGGTGTAAATTGTCCTTGAAGATAACTCAGAAGCTTTAGACCAGTGGTCCCCAACCTTTTTTCCACCAGGGACCAGTTTCAGCAAGACAATTTTTCTATGGCCCGGAGAGGGCGGAAAGGGGTGTGGTTTTGGGCGGGATTAAGCATGAGGGTATAGCTTATCATTCCATTGTCTCTCTTCCCTCCCCCCCTTTTTAATTTTGCGGGGGAACCGAGGTGACAGAGGGAAGAAGTGTAGGAAGGGGCGGTTTCCTGTCTCTTTCCCCTCACATTCACTCGGGACCGCCGTTTGCCTTTCAGCAGATTCAGAGGACACCCCCCCGCCACCGCCCGCTCCGGCTGGGATTCCAGCAAGGAATCCCAGAGGAGGGGGAGGTGCCTCCATGGACACAGTCACCTTCCTTTGTGATCGCTGCCTGCTTGGAGTGCCCACCACCAGATCCGGTAATTTTCTTGCAGCAAGGAATCCTTCCAAAAGAAAATTACCGGAGCTGGTGGTGGGGGTTTCATGGTCACACGCACACCACTGGCTTCGCTCCTACCCAGGACCCCGGGAATAGGGTGGGGGAGCCTAGCAAAAAAAGAGATGCACAATGCCAAAGCCTTTCCGTTTGAGCTGCAGGCAGAGCAAGGGCTTTGCGAGGGCTTCGCAAGGAGGAAATAGATCACTTTTGACAAGAGAAGAAAGACAGGAAAGGAAGAAAGCAAGCAAGCAAGTAAAGGTTTTCTCAGCCCGAGGGAAACAGCGGTCCCGAGTGAACGCGAGGGGAAAGAGACAGGAAACAGCTTGGCACTCGCCGGCTCCACAGCAGCTGCTGACTCCGCGGACCGGTGCAACATGCCTTGCGGCCCGGTACTGGTCCGCGGACCGGTGGTTGGGGACCCCTGCTTTAGACTACAGACAACTCTAATTAGCTTGTGTAGATGGGATCAGAGATGAAATCATCACAGTGATAGTATTCATGATCATTTATCAATGTTGCTGTAAGCCTCAATTTAAAGTATTAATTGAATGGGTTTTCTTATTCAAGAATTGGAAAAATGTGGCTTGTTTTTAGGACTGCCTTCCAATAAAATATAGGTAATCTTGGACAGTTCTTGAATGAATCACTTATTGTTGTTAAGTGAATCTGACTTCCCCATTGACTTGTCAGGTGATTATCAGGTGATTATGAAAGATGATCACATGACCCCAGGATACTGCAACCATTACAATGTGAGCCAGTTGCCAATCATCTGCAATTTTGATCAGGTAACTATGGAGAAGCTTCAATGATCATAAGTGTGAAAAATGGTCATCGGCCACTTTTTTCCCAATGCTGTTGTAACTTCAAATGCTCTGTTGTAAGTTGAGGACTATCTGTATTGTCTCACCTTCTCCTTGACGGTATTTCAGAAGACAGTGAAAATTCCATTAACATAACCTTGGACTTTTCCTCAGTGCTGAGATTAAAGGTTTTTCATCCATCCTTGAACAGGCAGAAAACAGTACCAGTGAGAAATGCATTGTCCCCATTACCAGTTCCTATTCTGCTTCTTTTTTCTCCATCCTAACATCCTAATTAGCAAATGATATTGTCCTAAATTTTCATATGCTTTTCATAATTAGACAAAGCAGTTTGGCTTAATTCTATCATTCTCCCTTTTTACCACAACAGCAGCCAGCTGGAATGGAATCTTGCAGACAATGAGGGCCAGATATATTTCCTGTGTTTATTATTTGTTGGCTAAACACTTTTATAGGGATTGCTGAAGGTGTATTCCTTTTTCAAGAAGAGACAAATAGCAGAGTTTCACTGTTTGCAATCTACTATCCTTTCAGTCGATTGTATCATACAATGGAGAGTGGAATGCAGTGATGGGCTACGAGTTGGAACGCTAAATTGCACTTGCAACCGCAGCTTGTAAGTTCTTGTGGGACCAGTGCGATTTTGCTGCTGCACCTATGGAGGTAACAAAATTGTGCCCGTGTTTTGTCGAGGTTTTACCTGCAGCTCTGTGCACAATTTTGCTACCTCCACAGGTGTAGCAGCAAAATCGTGCTGGTCCCACAAGAGTTTACAAGCTGCCATGACGAGCACAATTTAGCTTTCTGGCTCATAGTCCACCGCTGGTGGAATGCCTAGGAGAAGACATGTTGAAACTAGCATTTTGTGAAGTGACTCAGTTGTTGGGCTTTGCAACTATTATAGGCATTAATTTGTATGTGGTGGTATTTAATAACCTGTCAAAATCTGTATTCAGCAATAAGCAGGGGCTGTCACGATGAATATTGCCAGTCCCAGAGACATTTAGTAATGAAAGAATTAACTGTGTGTTTGCCTTACTAAGTTCCTCCTATTATGATGTAATATCCTGCCAAATCTAACATCACTTCCTTCTTCTTCATTCTCAAACTCCATTCTCTTTTCTACCTCTATCATGTGAAGACATATTTGTTGTGTTGTCCCTCAAGACATGTTTTATTTTTCTACTTTTATAATAAAGAAACCTTGTTTTGAACAAATGACTAGGCTTAATCTCGCCTCTGCGGGATTAAGATTTTAACGGACCTTGATTACTTACAAACCGCCACATGGTAGCAGATGGTTGGTTCTCTTAATTAAGCCTCAAAAATAAGCTTTAAGTCTTGCTATGTCTGGCAAGAAATGAAAATTCTATTTTTCTGACACTTTGATTATCGCGATGACTGATCGAGAAGTAAAAGATGCGCTCTCAAAGTTAAATAGAGTACAAGAAATTAGGAACGCTGACGTGCTGAATAAACCACTGCCAGCTGACCAACACGAATACCTCTGCAAGAAAATGTGCCTTATGTGAACAATGTCACTGATGACTGCCAAAGAAGGGGTGTCACGCTGAATATTGCCAACCTCAGAGACATTTAGTAATGAAAGAGTTAACGGTTTGTGTGCCTTACTAAGTTCCTTCTATTATGATGTAATATCCTGCCAAATCTAACATCACTTCCTTCTTCTTCATTCTCAAACTCCATTATCTTTTCTACCTCTATCATGTGAAGACATATTTGTTGTGTTGTCCCTCGAGACATGTTTTATTTTTCTACTTTTATAATAAAGAAATCTTGTTTTGAACAAATGACTAGGCTTAATCTATCGTCTCCACGGGATTAAGGTTTTAACGGACCTTGATTACTTACAAACCACGACAGAGGCATAGAGCAAAGTCAATGGCATTTCCCTTCATATTGACATATGGAAAAGGCAAGATAAAGCAGATTACAAAGAAGATGGGTTTGCCTTTCTTTTCTTTTTATGTCATGAACCAGCAAGTTTTTAATTCTCAGAGTGCTCCACATTGTGATTCCCTTCACTGAAGACAAGGTGTTTATTCTCACTCTGAAAATTCAAAATAGATTGTGATGAACATTATAGTAGTTTCCTTCAGGTATCCTCACTAAAGATTGGACTGATATGCAAGTTTCAACCATGGAAGATTATTGCTTGGCTGTGGGTTAGTATCTGACTTTCAGTCCAGAATTCTGTTATGAGGATAAGATTATTAAAAACTGAAACAGGCTGAAGATAAAACCCAGCAGGACTCTTCAGTTTCTGCAGTAAGGATCACTGGGAACTTTGGATTCGATGGATCCCTTTATAAAGAACAGGTCAGTGACTTGGGCCTCCTGGATTAATGCTAAGGCTGTATCTAGATGATGCACCAATTATAGTCCTGCCTGAAGCTTGAAAACCTGACAGTGATAAATCACCGAATTAACCAGATGCAGTAGCACTACAAGGAATGTCTTGAATGGTCTAAAATCCAGTAAAGATACTCACCACAGTCATATAATAGTTGAATTTAAGGCATTGTACTGGATATCAAATATTTATACGTATTATTCAAAATACTCATTTTAACCTATAAAACTTATATTGCTTGGGATTAAGATGTTAGGATGAATACAGTCCAAACATCTCATCAAAATTTATCCATTGTTTCCCAGATTAGTTCAATAAAAAGGAGTAGGAGTCCACAAACAATGTTTTGCAATCATTCATATGCAATAGAATGGTTGGGCAGGCACACTCACTATTGGCTTTATAGAAGTTGTTGAGAGTTGAATTGTCCTAGAGCAGTGATGGCAAACCTATGGCATCTGCTGGCACATGAGACTTTGCCCTAGCTCAGCTCCAATGTTCACGTATTTTTGGCTTGCCCAGAGCTTCGGGGGGGGGGTGTTTTTGGCTTCCAGAACGCCTTTGGGGGATAGGGGAGGGCATTTTTACCCTCCCCAGGCTCCAGGAAAGCCTTTAGAGCCTGGGGAGGGCAAAACATGAGTTTACTGGGCCCACCAGAAGTTGGGAGATAGGCCTCCGGGGGATGGGGAAGCTGTTTTCACCCTCTCCGGGCATTGAATTATGGGTGTAGGCACTCATGCATGTCTTTCGGGACCCAAGGAAAAAAGATTCCTCATCTCTGTCCTAGAGGATATTTCAAACTGTAAAAACAGTCATGGTTCAGTTTAGTGCCGATTTGTACTAACTGAGTTTATGTTATCATATCTTGATTTTATTGTCCTGGAGTATTGTTTTATGTTTCATGCATGATACACCACTAGGACACATAAGTCCAGCAGTATAAAAATGCAGTACATAAATTAAAAAATGCCACGCAAGCTTCTTAGATTCAACAAATTCAGTTGAAAGGATGGTCATACGAAAACTAGAGTTCTTTTTCATGGGGATCTGTTAACTAAGAAAAGTAATTATGCTGCCCATCTTGAGATATTTTCAAGACCAGATGAATATTTCTTGGCATTTTTGTAATTAATATTGATTTTACGTATTAGCATTATATTGAGATGGTGATGCTTACAAATGTGTGTATACATAATCTGTCCTGTGAAGATTCCTGCATGCTACTGATTTAACCGTTTTTATGAATTTAATAATTCTTTTAAATCATACTGAAATTATCCAGAAAATTCCAGTTACTCAGTCCATAAAAGATGAATGAATAAATATTAATAGAGGTTTCAAATACAAATTGGAGAGTATATAATTTAAATGGGGGGAAAAGGATTTTAAACCCCAGTATTTTCTTCTGTGAATGTTGATTTCATCTTTTGACAAATTTATCAATCTTGAAATTAACCATCTCTAAGCACATAGGAATAAAATGTTTACCAAAGAGATTGGGAGAATACAAAACAATATAGAATGCAAATTATTTACTAATTTGTTAAACAGCATTAAATGCATAAATTCAAATAAATTCAATGAAACTTTTTTCTCAAGAAGGTCTACCTGATTTTAAACCAGAGAGTATGTATGTTTCTCATAAATATGTCCTACTGCATTCAGTACTTCTTTTCAGCCAATGCATTCTAAAATTCTGCATACCGTATTTTTCAGAGTATAAGATGCACCAGAGTATAAGAAGCACCTTAATTTTGGGGGAGGAAAACAAGGGAAAAAAGGCTCTGCTTACCAGTAATTTGCCAAATAGCAAGCAGCACAGATGATATACACTGTTTGCTGTGTATTTCGGTGCATTTGTACCTGACCCATAGAAATAGCAAAGAATTGGAGAAATGTACATTGTGGCAATATATTAATCCCAGAAAGCTTTCTTAAATGTAGTCACACTAACTCTTCCCAATTATTGCGTTTAACTCAGCTGCCTTATTTTAATACTTAATTCTAAAACAGGACATTTCAGATTATACTTTTACAGATCTTTAAAATTGATGTGGCTTTCTGGAAGTATTCTCTGCTATTTAAAGATACAATAGCGCTGGGTCTCCTCAAATCAAGTATTTATTTTAAAAAGCTTCTTCATTTTGTATTCTCTAATGTTTTAAATCCATCAGATCCAATTTCTACTATTTTCTGACTAGCACAAAAGAAGATAATATTTTTTAAAAGTGCCAATACTTTCCTCAACATTTCCAATGGCTATACCAGTTTGCTATGGTAATGCCAGTTCATCTTGTTAATACAGTTAACAAAATACAGTTCTCAGCCAAGTTTATGGTATAAACAATATAATTAGCTATACAGTATATCTGATTATTATTTTTCATTGGGCTATTATGGTACAAAGCATGAAGTTGGCTGATTACTTATAAAAGGAGATGTGAAACAACTTGAGCAACTCAACTATAAGTTTTCAGGGTTTTTTTTTGTAATATTCTTTTTCAATCAAGCCCCTTGCTTCAGATTAGAATCATGATTTTTCTATAGTGTGCGCTTATTCTGAGCTCTTAGCTCAAGGTTGAAAAACTAACATTTCTCGACATCTTTGACAAGTTAAAATAAAAAGCCATTAAAGTCTCCTAGGCTTAGATCTCAGTAGGAAGGAGAGTTTTATGTAAATTCCTATTGTTGTGGTATACTTAATTCCTTTTGAAAATCAACAATATAATACCAGAAATTATGGCAAAATTATTATTTGGCAAAAGGCATTTTCATGTTTGCTATAAAACATTGAATGAATTTTTTAAAAAGTGAAATAAGGAAAAGAAAGGTACGGTAACTAAAGAAAGCAGTGAGCTAACAAAGAAAATTGATATACTAGCTTATTCAGGAATAAGTCCCCTTGTACTCTAGTGTGTACTTTGGTGTAACTCTTACTGTTAACTAGAAGTAAACAAAACTAGTCATAAACTGCATTTACTGCCCCCAAATTGCTTTAGCAATGGAATTAATATATTGACAATACTTTCTTTAAGACATTGTTTTAATTTAAAATATAGTATGTCATTATTTTACAAGCCTCTCAAAATCTAGTTGATGCTACAGTAAATCAATAAATCTTTGAACATATGCACCAAGACAAATTCCTTGTGTGTCCAATCACACTTGGCCAATAAAAAAATTCTATTCTATTCTATTCTATAAATTAATTTTTTAAAAGTAGCAGCTCATTTAAAAAAGTAGATCTGAAGAAGAATTATAAGACTGTTTACAGGGCAATATATGTGACCATGAATGGAAAATAAAAATCAAAAGATAAGAATTAATAATGCTGTAAGTATTTGGTCATTATTTTCTCTACCATTTTGGGCAATAGTGTTGTCATTAATAAAGATAAATGTATCTTTTGCCAGGCCTTAGGGGCAGCAGAGGGAACTAAACAAAGCTAGGGCACACCACATCTAAGTAAACAGAAAGGATGTAAACCCTTCAGCCTCAACTGTCAAGAGTCCTGCAAATTAACAGCCAGCACAATGGATCCTTTGGAAACAAACTTAATCCACCCGCATGTATCTACATGAGGGCCATGCATAACAATGTGGACACTGGCTTTCCATTACACTTGCCACTACAGGCTGTCAGTGATTGAAGAAATGACAATTTCCTAAGCTTCCTCCCCCCTCCACCTTTAGAATGTCCTCACTAATGTGAAATAGAAGTGACTTTACTTAAAAAAGAAAAAAAAATACTACACCTCCACTTTACCCTCCCCCTTTCCTCAGAAATACAAAGAATGGAGGAGATGTACTTAGACCACTGACCCCCTACTAGTTTACCTTGTGGGATTATCTGTGCAGGTGTTAATATAATTGAAGGTGTGGTAGCAGATACAACCTCTAATAGCTTTTGCTAGATGGAGATTACCTAGGTAGAGAATGCAGAGCTGTACCTGAAGAATAGGCATGTGAGTGCCTTATTAACATATAGCCATTCAGTGGCAGCTGCATATCTGCAAAGAGGGGGAAAAACCTTTAAAGAGCCTATTCATCTATGTTAATGGGCCCATTGCACATTATATTGTGTGGGAAATTAAGTCTCTGGCTGTGAACTTCCTGTGCTGAGCTAGCTGCCTTGAACTCCCCCCCTTCCTTTTTTCATTTTATTATTGCTTCAGCATTATTATCTACTCCTGGAAATAAAAACAATCACATATCTCATTGGAGAAGTGAAAACATTCTCCAACAATAAACTAGTCAAAAAGTTCCTTTGCTTTCTTTTTTTCTTTTCTTTGGTGAGAGGGAAAAAAAAATCACACCAGTGTTTGCAAATTGAAGCAAGACCTCAAATTAACATTATGGCTTATCAAATGAGTGGAGCTGTCACATGCAAGACAACATGGACCCAACCCTCTCCTGATTATATAATATGTGTCAGTTAAATTGTTTTCCATACGCAATGTCCTTGCCTGCAATTTTAATGTACAGTCCTAATGTGCAACACAAGCAATATAATTGTAAAGAGTTTTTATGCATGAATTTAGATGAGAATAATTTATTTGTTTGTTTGTTTGTTTGTTTGTTTGTTTATTTATTTATTTATTTATTTATTTATTTATTTATTTATTTATTTATTTATTTATTTATTTATTTATTTATTTATTTATTTATTTATTTATTTATTTATTTATTTATTTATTTATTTATTTATTTATTTATTTATTTATTTATTTATTTATTTATTTGATTTATTTGATTTGATTTGATTTGTATGCTCTCCAGAGACTCGGGGCGGCTAACAGCGACAATAAAACAGTGTATAATAGTAATTTGGTATTGATGATTAAAAATCAATTAATATAAAAACCAAACATACATACATACATACCATGCATAGAATTGTAAAGGCCTAGGGGGAAAGAGGATCTCAATTCCCCCATGCCTGGCGGCAGAGGTGGGTTTTAAGTTGTTTACGAAAGGCAAGGAGGGTGGGGGCAGTTCTAATCTCTGGGGGGAGTTGGTTCCAGAGGGCTGGGGCCGCCACAGAGAAGGCTCTTCCCCTGGGTCCTGCCAGGTGACATTGCTTAGTTGACGGGACACGGAGAAGACCCACTCTGTGGGACCTAACTGGTCGCTGGGATTCGTGCAGCAGAAGGCGGTCCCTGAGGTAATCTGGTCCGGTGCCATAAAGGGCTTTATAGGTCATAACCAACACTTTGAATTGTGACCGGAAACTGATTGGCAACCAATGCAGACTGCGGAGTGTTGGTGTAACATGGGCATATTTGGGAAAGCCCATGATTGCTCTCGCAGCTGCATTTTGCACGATCTGAAGTTTCCGAACATTTTTCAAAGGTAGCCCCATGTAGAGAGCGCTACAGTAGTCAAGCCTCGAGGTGATGAGGGCATGAGTGACCGTGAGCAGTGACTCCTGGTCCAAGTAGGGTCGCAACTGGTGCACAAGGCGAACCTGGGCAAACGTCCCCCTCGCCACTGCTGAAAGATGTTTCTCTAATGTGAGCTGTGGATCGAGGAGGACGCCCAAGTTGCGAACCTTCTCTGAGGGGGCCAGTGATTCTCCCCCCAGGGTAATGGATGGACAGATGGAGTTGTCCTTGGGAGGTAAGATCCACAGCCACTCCGTCTTGTCTGGGTTGAGTTTGAGCTTGTTGACACTCATCCAGGCCCTAACATCCTCCAGGCACCGGCACATCACTTCCACTGCTTCGTTGGCTGGACATGGGGTGGAGATGTATAACTGGGTATCATCGGCGTATTGATGATACCTCACCCCATGCCCTTGGATGATCTCACCTAGCGGTTTCATGTAGATATTAAATAGCAGGGGGGAGAGGACCGACCCCTGAGGCACCCCACAAGGGAGAGACCTAGAGGTCGACCTCTGATCCCCTACTAACACCGACTGTGACCGACCAGAGAGGTATGAGGAGAACCACTGAAGAACAGTGCCTCCCACTCCCAACCCCTCTAGTCGGTGCAGAAGGATACCATGGTCGATGGTATCGAAAGTCGCTGAGAGGTCAAGAAGCACCAGGACAGAGGACAAGCCCCTGTCCTGGGCCCGCCAGAGATCATCCATCAACGCGACCAAAGCAGTTTCCGTGCTGTAGCCGGGCCTGAATCCAGACTGCTGAGGACCTAGATAATCGGCTTCTTCCAAGGACCGCTGGAGCTGAAGTGCCACCACCTTCTCAACAACCTTCCCCATAAAGGGAAGGTTGGAGACTGGTACTTTTAAATCAAATTATAGATATGATCTATTTTAAAGTTCTTTAAAAAAATTTATCCAGGAAATTTACAACCAGTGAAATAAAATAATTAATCTCACGTACATATCAGAATCCAAAATCTGGGAAATTGGTTCCTAAAGTTCCAAGAATGTTTATACTTCTTTATAACTGGAGTATCATTTGTGTGTGATTGTGTGTGTGTTGTTGTTGTATGTGTGTGAAAGAGAGAAAGAGAGAGAAGTGTGCCTTTAGGCAACACAGTTGGGAACAAAGGCAGAGTATTGTGAAGAACTATACCTGAAGATTTGGATTTATCGAAATTTGAACAATTGTTGTAAAGTTTTATCTCTCATATGTCTGTTTATGCATAGCTACATTAGTGTTCATATATACCTAACATGCACAACTGCTGGTTATGCAGATTACAATAAAGATATAACCACATCCATGACAGTGATGGTGGGAAAAGAGTACCTCTGTTACTTTTCTTTAGTCTGAAGTAAGTAATTATCATCAGAATGTATTGTAACAAATCTTCATCTTTTCTTTATGACCCAAATGCTACACATTGAGTCAATGCTATTATCACCCACTGCCATCATAATCATCATTACCATCAGCAAGCTCATAAAAGAAAGCCTTAATGATCAATACTAACTGATTGCAACTCAATTAAGAGAGACCCTTCTAGAGTATTTTTAATCTTTCTTTCTTTCTTTCTTTCTTTCTTTCTTTCTTTCTTTCTTTCTTTCTTTCTTTCTTTCTTTCTTTCTCCAATTCATTCATCTGCTATTTTTCTATACTTTCATCTTTTCTGAATCTTGTTTCCTCTTGTTGCCTAACAGAACAGACATAATAGAAAATAAGAGCTTGATTCAAGGGGTGTGTGCGGAAAGATGAAAGAACAATTTTGCAACAGTTCAATTAAGGCTAATCAGAAAGCACTAGCATTTGGTGTGGGAGAAAACTCCTGATAATACAATGGATAGCAATAAATAGAGCAAGCAAATGGATCAACAACAAATCAGTCCAGTGTTTTCACTTGAAGTGGACATAACCAGGATCAAAGTATCATATTTCAGACTTGTTATGCAAACACCCAGCTCTCTGGAGAAAGTTTTAATTCTGGAAAATGTGGAAGGAAAGAGACAAAAACATGAGCAGTAAATGGTAAAAGGACTCAGTTACAGTAGCCGTGGAGGCATCATTGGAAGACCCGATGAATGGGTTAGGGAGAGATCATTATGGAGAAAACCTATGTGATTGTTAAGAGCTGACACAAAAATCCTCAATCAAAATGGCTAGCAGTGATCCACTTCCCTTAGCTTTTTAGATCAGCCAAATATGACTAGATTGTGCCACTTAGTTGGGTTTATTAATAAAAGGGATTTACTAGTTTACTTTTGTGGGAATTCACATTGCTCCTTAGGTCTATTTTTTCAATCTAAATAATAAACAATCTAAGTCAGTGATGGTAAATCTATGGCACGAATGCCACAGGTGGCATGTAGAGCCATATCTGCTGGGACAGAAGATGTTGTCCCAGCTTACCATGCATGTGGGTGCTGGCCAGCTAATTTTAGGCTTACATAGATGCTCTGGGAGGGCATTTTCAGCTTTCTGAGAGCCTGGGGGGGCATTTTTCTCCTCGATCCACAGCTCACATTAGAGAACCATCTTTCAGCTGTGGCGAGGGGGGCGTTTGCCCAGGTTCGCCTGGTGCACCAGTTGCGGCCCTATCTGGACCGGGACTCATTGCTCACAGTCACTCATGCCCTCATCACCTCGAGGTTCGACTACTGTAATGCTCTCTACATGGGGCTACCTTTGAAAAGTGTTCTGAAACTTCAGATCGTGCAGAATGCAGCTGCGAAAGCAGTCATGGGCTTACCTAGGTATGCCCATGTTTCACCATCACTCCGCAGTCTGCATTGGCTGCCGATCAATTTCCGGTCACAATTCAAAGTGTTGGTTATGACGTTTAAAGCTCTTCATGGCACTGGACCAGAATATCTCCGAGACCGCCTTCTGCCGCACGAATCCCAGTGACCGATTAGGTCCCACAGAGTGGGCCTTCTCCGGGTCCTGTCAACTAAACAATGTCGGTTGGAGGGCCCCAGGGGAAGAGCCTTCTCTGTGGCGGCCCCAACTCTCTGGAACCAACTCCCCCCAGAGATTAGAACTGCCCCTACTCTCCCTGCCTTCTGTAAACTCCTTAAAACCCACCTTTGCCATCAGGCATGGGGGAACTGAAACAACTCCCCCGGGCATGTACAATTTATGCATGGTATGTTTGTGTGTGTGTTTGTTAGTAAATGGGGTTCTTTTTAAATCTTTTTAAATATTTTAAATTATATTTGGATTTGTCATGAATTGCTATATCTTGCTGCGAGCTGCGGAGAGGGGCAGCATACAAATCTAAATAATAAATAAAATAAATAATAAAATAATAAAATAAAATTTTGCTCTCCCTAGGTGCTAGGGAAGCCTCTGGAGCGCTGGAAAAATGGGCCTACTGGGCCCACCAAAAGTCAGAAAATGGGCCATTTCTAGCCTCCAGTGGGCCTCCAGGGGTTGGGGGAAGCTGTTTTCACCCTCTCCAGACAATGAATTATTGGTGTGGGCATTTGTGCGTGCAGAATAGCACAAACGCATACGCTTTCAGCACCTGAGGAAAAAAAGGCTTGCCATCACTGATCTAAGTAACAAACTATGAATTGCACACCTATAGTTCACTCAACATACCTCCATTCACTCAACATACTCAAAATCAGAACCAATACACTGTGTCATCTGTGAACTCAATTGTTGAAAATATTTGAAGTCAGAAGATACATAAGGGAAAGAGCCTTCTCTGTGGTGGCCCTGACCCTCTGGAACCAGCTTCCCCCAGAGATTAGAACTGCCCCCATTCTCCTTGCCTTTCGTAAACTCCTTAAAACTCACCTCTGCCGTCAGGCATGGGGGAATTGAGACATCTCCCCCAGGGCCTATACAGTTTATGCATGGTATGTTTGTGTGTATGTTTGCTTTTAATAATGGGTTTTTAGTGTTTTTAAATTATTAGATTTGTTGTACATTGTTTTATTGTTGCTGTGAGCCGCCCCGAGTCTATGGAGATCTAATTTAATAAATAATAATAAAGTAGTGGTGGGTGGAATACTTTCTCAAAAAATAAAAAGGCTTGAAAAGAATGATTCCCCCTCCGCTAATTTATGATATCCATGTTACAAATCAACAGGAGTACTTGAAGAATATTGAGATATTGCATATAGATTGCCAAGTAGTTTAGATCAGTGTTTTTCAACCACTGTGCCGTGGCACACTGGTGTGCCGCGAGACATGGTCAGGTGTGCCGCGAAGCTCAGAGAGAGAAAGAAAGGAAGAGAGAGAGAGAAAAAAAAGAGAGAAAGAAAGCAAGAGAGAGAGAGAGAGAAAGCAAGACAGAGAGAAAGAAAGCAAGAGAGAGAGAGAAAGAGAACAAGAAAAAGAAAGCAAGAGAGAGAGAGAAAGAGGGAGGGAAGGAGAGAGAGAAAGACATAGAGGGAGGGAGGGAGGGAGAGAGAAAGAGAGCAAAAAAGAGAGGAAGGAAGGAAGAGAAAGAAAGGGATGGAAAGAGAGAGAGAAAGAAAGAGGAAGGGAGAGAAAGTGGGAGGGAGAGAGAAATAGAGCGAAAGGGAGGAAGAGAGAGAGATAATTTTTTTGTCCAGACTTTTTTTAGCCGCCCTCTTCCCCGCTCAATGTGCCCCAAGGTTTCGTAAATGTAAAAAATGTGCCGCGGCTCAAAAAAGGTTGAAAATCACTGGTTTAGATTATACTGAAAAATATAATAGAGAATTAATACATTCTGGTTCTCTAACTTCCTCTATTGTAAATTGGAGGTTGAATAGGAAAAGAGGAACAGACAGATCTGTTGTTTCCAACCCTCCATGACTGAGAATCTCTCCTAACTCATCTAGAAGCAGATGAACTGACCAATTTTTCCCCTTCTTTCTCATCTGGTCTGGCATTTCATGCATTTATCAGCCTTTATTGCTCACTAGCCACACTGTGATGTTTTTTGAAGTTGAAACGAGCCTTGCAATTTCTTTCAGTCTCATATAGTTAACAATGAACGCAACAAAAGGGCCTTCAGAGTGCTTCATATTTCTAGACAAAAGATAGCTGAACTACATAGAGAAAAGAGTCACCATTCATATTTAAATGAAGCTTAATTTAAACTTTAAATTAAATTTTCATCTTTTGTGTTATCTTGCCTGGTCTGTTTTTGTTGGTATTTGTTCTGTACAATCTAGCTGCACAAAAATGATTTATTCCTTCCCACCTGAAAAGAGTAGGTACCTGAACAATATCTGCTCTATAAGATGAAAAGAATTATCTACCCTTCTGCTGGTTGCATAGATTGCCTCCAAGTCTGTATTAACAGAAAACAAATGACTCTACTGGTGGTTAGCGCTTGACAGCACCAATGATCCAACAAAGCAGGGTTTTTTTTTCCTTTACAGGTATAGGTAATACATTTTTATATATGCACACTGAAAGTTAGAAAACCCTGTTCACATCTATTATAGGCAATGGGTATTTATCTTTGAAATCTTTTTCATTGAAGAAGTTATTGTGAAAATTTCTCACATCAGGGTTTTCCTTCCTTCCTTCCTTCCTTCCTTCCTTCCTTCCTTCCTTCCTTCCTTCCTTCCTTCCTTCTTTTTCTTTATCTATCTCATGTAGAAAAATGACACGTGGTCTTGAAAATTATAAGAACACTAAGATAGGCCTTGAACTTTCTAGCATGCCTGCACAATGGCTCAGGTTTGAAAGCAAGGTGCTACATTTAGGAGCAGAAATGTAACTTCTGTCTGCAATTCCTTAATACAGCTGTGTCTTTCCTGGAATTGTTGCCTTTGAACTGAAGCACTGCACAGTCTCACAATTTAAATCCTTAAGAACTGTATGTTCTTAATTGTAGGTTAACTGTATGTTCTTAGCAGATAACCGTATGTTATCTTGAGAACATAATAACGGCAAAATGTGACTTTTTAAAATGTTCATTTTGATTTTGGGCTTTTTGTGAATTTTTGTAAACTTGTGAAGTTTACAGACCTATCAATAATAACCTTAGTTTACAGACCCGAGTGAAGATTTAGATCTTTATGAAATGATTAGTTAGTACCATGAGTGAGAAGACCTGTCACCAGATATCTGCTAAATGCAGAAGGGCCTTTTCAGTCTAAGTACTACCTTCATATATACTACCCTGTCAAAGTGATCTGTCATGTATTTCAGTCTTTACATCTTATGCATAAAGTCAAAAACCTTAATCGTGGCTTGGTATCTAATTATGCAGTTGCTCTTGTTCTGGCATAAAGGTGCACAACATTCATGCTTTTAGAAAACAGGACACCACAATTTACGGTATAAGGACCAGACAATATTGTAGCATTTTTTCTAGACAATTAGAAGTTATTGACATTTTAAATAAAATATGGAGACATGTTCTAATACTAAAACTAAACTATTCTTTTAGCAATTTTATCTGAAAGAGGGTCAACCAATCAAAGAATTATACTGAATGACTGAATTCAAGTTTTTATTCTATATGACAAAACTTCCAGTACTCGAAGAATACTATCTTAATTCCTCCTTTCCATCCATCCAGCCCCAGGTCTTTTTCTCAAGGCTAACATTGCCAGCTTCATCAATCTCTATTGATAGAGAAATATCCTTGATTATGTTGTTTGTCAGTGTCTGAACCCATCCTAATTTCTCTGAATTCTTATGGTGATGGTCCCCAGAACTGTTTACCCTAAAAGAAGAAAAAATGATTACTTCCCACATTTTTCAATGGAGGCTGCCTAAGATAACATTTATTTGTTTGTTTGTTTATTTATTTATTACATTTGTATGCCGCCCCTCTCCGCAGACTCAGGGCGGCTCACAACAGCAACAGAAAGCAATATATAATACAAATTCAATAATTAGAAAGCTAAAAATCCATTTTTTTAAAAAAAAAACACGCACACAACATACCATACATAAACAGTATAGGCCTGGGGAAGATATTTCAGTTCCCTCATGCCTGACTGCAAAGGTGGGTTTTTAGGAGTTTGCGGAAGGCAAGGAGGGTGGGGGCAGTTCTAATCTCAGAGGGGAGCTGGTTCCAGAGGGTCGGGGCCGTCACAGAGAAGGCTCTTCCCCTGGGACCCGCCAAACGACATTGTTTAGTCGAGGGGACCCAGAGAAGGCCAACTCTGTGGGACCTAATTGGTCGCTGGGATTCATGCGGAATTTGCTTTATTAGCAGTATTTATTTATTGTTCAATGATATAGTCGCCCATTTCACAAACATAATAGCAATAGCACTTAGACTTAGATACAATAGCTCTCTCTAAGTGGTTTACAGAGTCAGCACATTGCCCGCAATTATCATTTTACCAACCTCATAAGGATGGAAGGCTGAGTCAACCTTGATGGAATGCCAGACTGTGGGCAGAGTTTACTGCATTTTGGTCAATATCTGTAATAAAGAACTGAACCCTATACCATTTCGGACAAATGGTTATCCATTCTGTTCTTAAAAACTTCCTGAGTTGGAACATTCATAATTCCTGGACACATTGATCTACTGATTCATTGTTCTGTCAGGAAATTTCTCCTTAGTTCTAGGTTGGTTCTCTCCTTGATTAGTTTCCTTCATTACTTCTTGTCTATTTCCATATTCCAGCCATAGCTTCAGAAAGGACAGGTTTTCCTTTCAGCTGGAAGATAAACTATTCCAGAGGAGGATGACATTATTATTATTATTATTATTATTATTATTATTATTATTATTATTATTAATTGGATTTGTATGCCTCCCCTCTCCGCAGACTCGGGGCGGCTAATAGCAGTGGTAAAACAACATGAACAATCCAATTAATAAAAACAACTAAACAACCCTTATTATAAAAAACCAAACATACACACAAACATACCATGCATAACTTGTAATAGCCTAGGGGGAAAGGATAACTTAACTCCCCCATGCCTGGCGACAAAGGTGGGTCTTAAGTAATTTGCGAAAGACAAGGAGGGTGGGGGCCGTTCTAATCTCTGGGGGGAGTTGGTTCCAGAGAGCCAGGGCTGCCACAGAGAAGGCTCTTCCCCTGGGGCCCGCCAAACGACATTGTTTGGTCGAAGGGGCCCGGAGAAGGCCAACTCTGTGGGGCCTTATCGGCCGCTGGGATTCGTGCGGTAGAAGGCAGTTCCGGATGTATTCTGGCCCATTGCCATGTAGGGCTTTAAAGGTCATTATCAAGAATATTAAACTGAGGTTGATATTCCCCCAGCATATGGACTCACAACAAATCACACACATACATACATAGAGGGGGGAGGGAGGGAGGGAGGGAGAGACCTTTTGGAATTAACCAGATGGATAGGTTGGATTCTTTGCAGAGTAGAATCCTAAGCACTAAAATCTCTAAGGGTGACATGCAGCATCATGAATTGTACTTGGAAGTCAAACTGTAGCACCTTCATTTCCCATTGGGTATATGTTACATGAGCAAAATAAATTGAGTCATTAGTATGTCGGCTGCTACATTCTAAACCAGCTGAAATTTTCAGATGATCTATAAAGGCACATAGACTGAATTAAAGTATTCTAAATGTGAGGTGGCAAAGACATGAAAAACTGTCAACAGTGTCTCATAATTCAGAAATGATAATTATTTGCACACAAGTATAAATTTCTCTAAAATTCATCTTTGATTCTTCTATGATCAGTCTCATGCCATTATCATAAACATATGGATTTTGACTTTTGGCAATAGCAATAGCATTGAGATTCATATACTGCTTTACAGGGCTTTACAGCCCTCTCTAAGCAGTTTAACAGAGTCAGCATGTTGCCCCCAATAATCTGTGTCCTCATTTTACCCACCTTGGAAGGATGGAAGGCTAAGTCAACATCAAGCCTGGTGTGATCTGAACTGCCCAATTG
The DNA here is from genome assembly GCF_031021105.1 of Erythrolamprus reginae. Lineage (NCBI taxonomy): Eukaryota > Metazoa > Chordata > Lepidosauria > Squamata > Dipsadidae > Erythrolamprus > Erythrolamprus reginae. The sequence goes on along the minus strand of NC_091954.1, from coordinate 87,999,815 downwards.
CCGGCAGCCACCAGTTAGCAGAAGTAGCCTCACTCTAAGCAAAGCACTATGCACCACTGTGGCTTTTGAGCATGTATTGAACTTTTCTATTTGCCCTGGTGGTGCAGTACAGTGATCCCTCGATTTTCGCGATCTCGATCTTCGCGAAACGCTATATCGCGATTTTTCAAAAAAATATTAATTAAAAATATTTTCCCACCCGATGACGTCACTCTCTTCCTTTCTCATCTTTCTTTCTATCTCTCTTTCTCTATCTTGCTTCTTCCTCTCTCACACTCTCTTCCTCCCTCTCTCATCTCTTTCTTTCCTTCTCTCTCTTTCTCTATCTCTCCCCCTCTTGCTCTCGAGCGGCGGGCGGGCGGCGGGCGGGCAGCAGTGAGGAGCCGAAGATCGGGGTTTCCCCTTTGCGTGGGCGGCGGGGAAGACCCAGGGAAGGTTCCTTCGGCCGCCCAGCAGCTGATCTGCTCGGCAGCGCCGCAGCAGCAAGGAGCCGAAGATGGGGTTTCCCCTTTGCGTGGGCGGCGGGGCAACCCCGATCTTCGGCTCCTCGCTGCTGCGGCGCTGCCAAGCAGATCAGCTGCTGGGTGGCGGAAGGAACCTTCCCTGGGTCTTCCCAGGTGCGGAAGTAAAAACACCATCTGCGCATGCGCGGCCATGGAAAACAGGGTGCACATGCGCAGATGGTGTTTTTACTTCCGCACCACTATATCGCGAAAAATCGATTATCGCGAGGGGTCTTGGAACGGAACCCTCGCGATAATCGAGGGATCACTGTACAGTGATCTCTCGGTTAGCGCGGGGGTTACGTTCCAAGACCTCCCGCGCTAACCGATTTCCGCGTTATATTGGATGCGGAAGTAAAACCACCATCTGCGCATGTGCGCCATTTTTTTCATGGCCGCACATGCGCAGATGGTGGAGTTTGTGTGTGGGCGGCGGGGAAGACCAAGGGAAGATTCCTTCAGCCGCCCAACAGCTGATCTGCTCCGCAGCGCGGAAGCAGCGAGGAGCCGAAGATGGGGTAAAGGCAAAGGGGAAACCCCATCTTCGGCTCCTCGCTGCTGCCGCGCTGCGGAGCGGATCAGGTGTTGGGCGGCTGAAGGAACCTTCCCTTGGTCTTCCCGCTTGCCGCTTGCCAATCCACACACGCCCCCCTGGATGAGCCGGCCACAGGGGCGAGGGATGGGGATGAAGGGGCAGGACTTCCCGGGCGGAAGGCATGCTCGGCTCTGCCGCTCCAGCCCCTTTCGGCCGAGCCTCCTCGGCCAAGCAGCCAGGGAAGTCGAGCCAGGCGTGGCGGCGGCAGCGCTGCTTCTCCGGTCGCCTGGTCCTCTCCTGCCTCCTGCGCCGATGTTCCCCGCTGCGACGGAAGGCAGTCTCTTGGCTAGGGAGGCTCGGCCGAAAGGGGCTGGAGCGGCAGAGCCGAGCACGCCTTCCGCCCGGGAAGTCCTGCCCCTTCATCCCCACCCCTCGCCTCTGTGGTCGGCGGGGATGAAAGGGCAGGACTCCCTGGGTGGAAGGCGTGCTCGGCTCTGCCGCTCCAGCCGCTTTCGGCCGAGCCTCCCTAGCCAAGCGACTGCCTTCCGTCGCAGCGGGGAACATCGGCGCAGGAGGCAGGAGAGGACCGGGCGACCGGAGAAGCAGCGCTGCCGCCGCCACGCCTGGCTTGACTTCCCTGGCTGCTTGGCCGGGGAGGCTCGGCCGAAAGGGGCTGGAGCGGCAGAGCCGAGCACGCCTTCCACCCAGGGAGTCCTGCCCTTTCATCCCCGCCGACCACAGGGGCGAGGGGTGGGGATGAAGGGGCAGGACTTCCCGGGCGGAAGGCGTGCTCGGCTCTGCCGCTCCAGCCCCTTTCGGCCGAGCCTCCCCGGCCAAGCGGCAGCCTTCCACCGGGAGGCTTAGCATTCCGTCAGTCGTAGCGCTGGCTGTCAACTTTTCTTTTTAGCACTGGGGAGGCAAGTCAGCTCCTGCCCAGTTTTAAAAAGAAAAGTTGACAGCCAGCGATTGTTCCGCTGCCGCCAGCATGGCCTGGCTGGCAGCGGAGCCCACGGGGGATTCGCCTTCCTCCCACCCGCAGCCGAGACTGATTGTGGGCTCCTTCGCAACCTCGGAGAGCTTCCGGGGCATAAAAGCTCACGAAAACCAGGAAGCTCTCCGAGGTTGCGAAGGAGCCCACGATCAGTCGGCTGCCGGCGGGAGGAAAGCGAATGCCACGGGGCTGGGCTCGGCTCCCCCCTCGGCTCCCCCCCTTACCAGCCCCGCCGCGGAAGGCTCCATTCTGTTCCCTGCCGGCCCGATTGAGCGGCCGGCGGTCTCCATTCAGGGAACAGAATAAAAAAAAATTTATTTTTTAATATTTTATTTTTTTAAATAATATTTTTTGAAAAACCGCGTTGCAGCGTTTCGCGCTAATCGAGAACGCGCAAGTCGAGGGACCACTGTATTTATTTATTCTGATGGAGATCAAGGTTGACTCCACCTTCTAAGATTGTAAAATAAAGATTGAGGTTGTTGGGAGCAATGTGCAAATAATGCTCACATTGTAAACCAAACAGAGAGTACTGTAAGGTGAAATAGGGCAAAGGTCAGCATTTGGGTGATCCATGAAGAAATCTTGACCCCTGGCTGGATATGGCGGAAAGCAATCAACCCAGTCTTCACGTGGGAACATGCCACCCAAAATCGCCTTGCCCACACACCTTCCTCCACTTGTAAGGCCAAGCACAAATCTCACCTTGAATATATTTATTTCTTTATTATTTCTTTATTTGTTTGTTTGTTTGTTTGTTTGTTTATTTATTTTGTCCAATACACAATGAGAGTTTTAGTGGGGGTATATATACTTTCCAAAACAGAAAATTTATACAGAAGAATTACTATGGAAGCAATGGAGATAGAAAAACACCCCCTCTGCATGAATAAAAGAGATGACACGTCCCGCCTACCAGAGATTTGGAAACCAGCCTTAAACAAGAAAACATATCATAATCATCACCATGTCAATCCTTCAAGCAATTGTGATTCCACCAACCAATCAAATCACTAAAACATAGTCACCCAATCTATTTGCTACATTCAAACCAAATCTCCACCCCCAAAACTATATATAAGGAACAAATGGCAGTTGCAAACATTCCATATTTACAACAGCACGAACCTTAAAACTTCAGCCTGATGATGGTGAATGTGATTTCACCGAAACGTCACATAGACACTCAAAATATTACACGGGGCAAAACCCGAACTCAGAACAATCTACATATATACACACACACACACAGTAAAATACATGATAAAGGTTATAAAGGAGATACTCATAGTAAAATATATCTCTGAAAGAATAGAAAAGAAGATATAGTAATAGAACATATCAATGAAAGGATAGAAGAGATATAGGAATAGAAGAAAGGTATAGGAGATATAGGAGAGCAATAGGACAGGGGACGGAAGGCACTCTAGTGCACTTGTACTTGCCCCTTACTGACCTCTTAGGAATCTGGATAGGTCAACCATAGATAATCTAAGGGTAAAGTGTTGGGGGTTTGGGGATGACACTATGGAGTCTGGTAATGAGTTCCACGCTTCGACAACTCGGTTACTGAAGTCATATTTTTTACAGTCAAGTTTGGAGCGGTTAATATTAAGTTTAAATCTGTTGTGTGCTCTTGTGTTGTTGTAGTTGAAGCTGAAGTAGTCGCTGACAGGCAGGATTTTGCAGCATATGATCTTGTGGGCAATACTTAGATCATGTTTAAGGTGTCTTAGTTCTAGGCTTTTTAGGCCCAGGATTGAAAGTCTAGTCTCGCAGGGTATATAGTGGTGCAAGTAACATGACCTGGAACAGGAAGGTAAGACCAAGAACTTGCCACGCTCAGCTGAATGGCTGCCTGGGGAGGGAAATTTCAGCTGCCTTTCGGGCTTACATCTCTCCCTTTGCGAGGCCTCTGTATGAGAGAAAGCATCTACTAGATTGCCCCCGTGAAAAATTTCATCTCTTCAGGAACCTGGCTGAAGTCTCCTATGCAGCTTCAATGAATGTCCCTCGAGAGACAAGTTTTAAAGGACCCAAGGTAGCATCCTCAAAAGACAGTGCACCTGGATGGAGGAGCTATGGAAGCAGTTTTGGAAAAAGGTTACATGCACAATGCATGAGGTGGATGAGGCACTGTGTCGCTGAGTAACTGCAGCCTGGAAAAGAGGCTTTTGAGCGTGATCCCCGGCAGTGACAGGAGCCCAGCTGCAATGTAACCCAAGGGAGGCATGTTGCACAAAGGCCTCTTTCCAGAAGTGCTGGCCTTCAGCTATGGGCAAATAAATGGTTCTTCTTCTAAAGGGAGAAAGAGAGAGAGAGAGAGAGAGAGAGGGAAGAAAAAGAGAAAGAAAGAGAAAGAGAGAGAAAGAGAAATAAAGGAAGAGGAAGGAAGGAAGAGAGAGAGGCAAGGAAGAAAGAAGGAAGGGAAGGAAAGGAAAGGAGAAAAGGAAAGGAAAAGAAAGGAAAGAAGGAAAAGAAAGAAGGAAAGGAAGAAAGAAAGAAAGAAAGAAAGAAAGAAGGAAGGAAGGAAAGAAAGAAAGAAAGAAAGAAAGAAAGATAGAAAGAAAGAAAATCTTATGATCACAATTGAACCCAAAATTTGGGTTGCTAAGCAAGAACATTGTTAAGTGGGTTTCACCACATTTTACAAGTTGACAACACCCACCTGGTCACCTGACCACCAAGCTTTACTCACCTGACCTCCAAACCACACCCACAGAACTGGTAGGGATTTTTTTTTAGATTTCACCACTGGTCTGCGGGATTTAAAATTATGAATTAGGGTCCATGTGAGATTTAAAACTATGAATTTGATGGTACCTGAGGTCCAAAAGGTTGGAAACTCCTGCCATAGGGTAGTATATAAGCAGTGAAGGGCTACCAAAATTTTTACTACCACACTGTGGACGTGGCTTATGCATTTTTTTTCAACATCTTTCACTGCAAATTGGGTGCTCTGGGGTGGAGCTCCAAATTTTGCTACCAGAACTGCGTTCCAGACCGTTCCCGTAGGAGCCCATCACTGTATATAAGCCTAAATGCTATTGCTATTTCTGTCTGTGTTCATTACGTCCACTCCTTAAAATCAGACCGCCTTCATTCAGGTCTATTTTATTTTTCTTCTTTCTCTTAGTTTCATCTTATATATCTTTCCTCCCTCCCTCCCTCCCGCCCTCCTTTCTTTCTTTCTTTCTTTCTTTCTTTCTTTTCTTCCTTTCTTTTCTTCCTTCCTTCCTTCCTCTTCTGTTATTTCATAAAATATATGTTATTATTTCACGTCTCTTCGTATTTAAGTTGCATCCTTTAAGAAATGTCTGATATTTAATAAACCTCATGACTAAACGTAAATCTGAATTCCCCAGTCCTGGCCAATACTCTAAGTGCTACATCATACAGGCATTCATTGTTATACACATACATGTATATTCAGAGATATACATTAAGCACACAGCATGTAAGCGAATCCTGTTTTTCTGTGCAGACATGCTGATGCCAAGAGGCATTTAAGAGCATATTTAAAAGCATTTTTGTTGTTGTTTCCGCTTATGACATATGGTATTAAACTATATTGGGTTTTTTATCCTAACCTCTAAGGAGTTTAATGGGGAGAACCTGCCTGCCCATCCTAACTGATAATTATTTAATTAGCAATTTATAATGATAATAGGATTTTTCTTCCCCTGCTTCCCCCAGGCATCCATCTTGTTTGCAAGAACGCAGATATAAAATGATTGCTAGACAGATGGGCAGTTGGCCCAAGTTATTCTTATGTGCCAGGCTAGCATTTTCCTACAGTTAAATCATTAAAGGAAAACCTCCCGTTTTTTCCCCCTTCTGCTTGGCCTTGTTTCGCTCTCTCATTACTGGGGTGACTTGCATTCTCACAAAGTGTGTGGGTGCGACAACTTGTGTCAGTAAGGATAGTTCTAACAGCAGTGTCATTAGTTCTTTTTACAACAAAAGCCAGAGAGTTTGCATTTCTCCCCCACCCTTCCCCAATCCCTTCCTCTGCCTTCTCTTTCTTTCTCTTAGTTGGCATGCAGGCTGGATTTTTTTTTTTTCGGACCCCCTGCTTGACTTTTTTTTTTCCCGGAGCCCCTTTTGAACAGTACAGAGGCGTGAACAACTGAGAATTGTAACTGATAGACTGTTTGCATGAGAACCCATGAAAGTTGCCTTTGTTCCTTTCACATCAGCCAGGTTTAAGCAGCCCCCCCCCTTCAATCCTTGACTAAAGAGAAGGGAAAAAAGGAAATCCACTTTTAATTATACATTGATGGAAATCGCTGCATAGTGGAGTTACATCAAGAGGAGAATGGGCAGTTTATATTCCTTTATCTCAGGAGCCCAAAGAGGTGCTGTCTTTAAAATAGATATGTCAGCACAGGCTGCCAATTCCCAATATGTGAACAACCTTGCCTAATTTAAATCAGATTACCAGCTTCATTTATAATCATGAAAACATTTTCAGAAGCACAGCCATATTACTAATGGACTGTTTTTTACACCTTGAGCCTTCAAGCGCTTTCTTATATGAGCCAGCTTTACTCAGATGGAGCTTGATGAAAGAAACTGCAGCTTAAATGGGAAGATTTGACACCAGATGAAAAATACTCCCCTGGTTTTCATTAAGAAAGTTTTTTAAAGGCAATTTTCTATCAACGTTGTTGTTCTCGGTTATGAGTGAAAGTAATTTATGTCTGGACTCAATAACCTACATTAGCCAACGAGACAGTCAGCCAAGAATAGTTACGAATGATTCGAATTCTGTTTGAGATCACTTTTGTTTTTCCACTTAAAATCATGTTTCATTATTCATTTAAAATGAAATAACAGTTTAATCCTGTTTGTAGGATTATCAGAGAATTGATACTCTCCTGAGGGATATTCAATTTATTGGGGCAATAAAATCAGAGAATGTTGTAATAATAAGTTTTAATAAAAATAATATTAATACTCAGGTGGTGTGAAAATGTTAATAGTTAAAGATGTTTTGATATTCTATCATACCCCAGTCTTACATTTTGGTCAAAATGCACACATTTCACATTTCATATTTCCATTTTTTAAAAAAGAATATTTGGAATTTAGATGCAAAAAAATCAACTTCTTGAGGTAATTTCATGGTTTTTCAAGAACTAAAATTTACTCTGATGTAAATCCCATTTATGTGTCAAGGGTTTGCCCCAAAGCATATGTACACATGACTATAAATTTGATTTGGGGAAAAAGAAAAAAAATGAAGATGTCATCAATCCATATATACCATGGATGACAGAATGTTCAGCTAGAATTTTGAAACTTAAAGTTGACAGGCTGAAGAAAATATTGGTGTCATATTTATTTCACTTATTTCAAAGATAGTTGTATCTGAAAATCCTTCTGTTTATTCTTCTCTATAGATAATTGGCATTCATGATTACAGAATAGAGATTGTAATGTCTGGGAGTTTCCACTCAGGTCACTCTCAACAGGGGGCACAATGTTGTCTCCTGATTGGTTACCTGTTTGACAGCTATATAGGGTGCTGTCAAACAGAACATCATTCAGTAAATGACTATGGGGCAAAACAGAAGTGGTGGATTTCTTGGTTATTAAGGATCTACTAATATCCACCTCTGTTCTCTGCCAATATAGTGAGGATTTGCCAATAGATGTAGCTTGTGACACCTCCCGATTTGGAATGGGGTGGTTCTTATCCACTAGCTACCTTTGGAGATTCAGTTGTCCATAGCTTTCTTCTCCAGAAAACGTTTTCCTGCAAAATGCAATTATAGTCAACTGGACAAAGAGGAACTGGCTATCCTGGCTGGAATTAAACAGTTCCATAAGTATCTCTATGGACACCATTTCTCCCTCATCACCAATCACAAGCGTCTCTTAGGACTATTGGCGGGTGACAAACAAATGCCCCAAATCTTATCTCCTTGCCTCATGAGGTGGTTAGTTTTCCTTGCTGCCTCTGATTATATGCTATTCCATGGGCCAGGAAAGAATATTGGCCATGCTGATGCCTTGAGTCGCTGCCCATTACCAATTCCTGCCATCAATCCAGCCCCAGCCTCTAACATGTTGTTGATTGATGCCCTGCTGCTGATATTGTCAGATTCAGCACCTGGGACAGTGCTGACAAAGGTGTCAGACTTAGTTCAGAGGGTGTGGCCCCAGGGACGCATATATGCCAAAACGAATTGTCCACCCAGCAGGAGTGGCTTCTATGGAGTACTAGAGTAGTAATTCCTACCCCCTAATGATGTATTGTCCCTGTTACAGGTACTGTGCACATGAAAGCGTTGGGGTGCAGTTATGCTTGGTGGCCCAATATAGATGATTAGGTAACTCACTGGGTGTCAAAGTGCTCCTTATGTCAAGAATCTAGACCCCTTCCATCAAAAACCCTGGTGCAGAACTTGGAACTTCAGGAGGCTCCTTGGGCACAGATCCACATCAATCTCTCTGGGCCATATAACGGACAGATGTTTTTAATTGTGGTTGATGCATTTTCTAAGAGGGTAGAGGTAGTTTTAATGCCAGCAACAACAGTAGATGCTATGATTAAGGCACTTAGAAAACTGTTCGCATCCCATGCTCTACCTGATCTAGTAGTTTCCGATAATGGGTTACAATTTATGGCCACTCCCTTTGTTAACTTTTCAATAAGCCTGGATACCCGACATGCTCTTGTGGCTCTGTTCCATCCCCAGGGGAATGTATTAGCTGAAAAGGCATTAGATCTGCCAAAGAAGTGTTAAGCAGAATGAGTCTGGGTGATTGGTGGGCCAAGATAGACAAATATCTGATAGTTCAGCATGGCATGCCTTGTCTATCTACCAATATGAGTCCAGCAGAATTACTTATGGAGCATAAGCAAGAGCCGAGGTGGTGCAGTGGGTAGACTGCAGTACCGCAGGCCACTAAAAAGGTGACTGCTAGATCTGCAGGCTCAAATCTCATCACCGGCTCAAGGTTGACTCAACCGTCCATCCTTCTGAGGTGGGTAAAATGAGGACCCGGATTGTGGGGGCAATATGCTGGCTCTGTTAAAAAGTGCTATTGCTAACATGCTGTAAACCACCCTGAGACTAAGGAGAAGGGTGAAAAAATCAATCAAACAATCAAATAAACAAACAAACAAATACAAATGCCCCCATTAGACCAGTTGTACCTGGAATATGCTTCAAAAAAGCCCCTATAATCTGCCAGAAAGTGAAAGGGGTTCAGTGTGGGAGCAGGAGTCTATGCCAAAAATTACACAAGCAGTCCCTTGTGGTTACCAGGGTCACTGGCAAGGATCACTGGGCCTTGCTCCTATGAAATTCAACTCAAGGATGGCTGAGTCTGGAGATGAGAAGAGCCCTTCACTCCTCCACTCAAAATAGAATACCCTATGAGACTAGACTTTCAATCCTGGGCCTAGAAAGTTTAGAACTAAGATGCTTTAAACAAGATATAAGTATTGCCCACAAGATCATATGCTGCAACGTCCTGCCTGTCGGCGACTACTTCAGCTTCAACCACAACAACACAAGAGCACACAACAGATTTAAACTTAATATTAACCGCTCCAAACTTGACTGTAAAAAATATGACTTCAGTAACTGAGTTGTTGAAGCGTGAAACTCATTACCAGACTCCATAGTGTCATCCCCAAACCCCCAACACTTTACCCTTAGATTATCTACGGTTGACCTATCCAGATTCCTAAGAGGTCAGTAAGGGGCGAGTACAAGTGCACTAGAGTGCCTTCCGTCCCCTGTCCTATTGCTCTCCTACATCTCCTATACCTTTCTTCTATTCCTATATCTCTTCTTCTATTCTTTCATTGATATGTTCTATTACTATACCTTCTTTTCCATTATTTCTTAGATATATTTTACTATGAGTATCTCCTCTATAACCTTCATCATGTATTTTACTATGTGTATTTATTTATTTATTTATTTATTTATTTATTTATTTATTTATTTATTATTTAGATTTGTATGCCGCCCCACTAAAACCCTCATTGTGTATTGGACTAAATAAATAAATAAAAATTAAATAAATGAATGAATGAATGAATGAATGAATGAATAAATGTCACCTGAACTAGCTACAAGGGTGAAGAAGCAGTACTGCCAACACCCCAAGTAAGAGGCCCCCATGCCCAGCACCTGCTGACAACCAGCTGCCAGATCCTTTGATTGATGCCACTGAAGACTCCAAGGAACAATCAATAGACTTACCCGCAGTTCAGTCCTCAGTCCAGTGAAGTAGATGACACAATTCCTGATAAAAGCAAAAAGGTCAACAAGCCCAACCACACTCTTCACCCACTTAAGGCATACTGAGACGATCTAAGTGGGTTCGATGTTGCCCTGCCTACCTAGTGGAGTATTCATGTGCCAGCTTGGAGGGAAGTAGTGTAATGTCTGAGAGTTTCCAGTCATGTCCACTCTCAACAGGGGGCTCAACGCTGTCTCCTGATTGGCTACCTGTTTGACTGTTTCCCTATATAAGGAGCTGTCAAACAGAACCTCGCGTTGCCTTCAGCTGAGAGCAGGCGTGTGTTAGCAATTGGCAACCTGTTAGCTATTGTGTGAAAGTAAAGAGAGCTGTTAGCACAGAAGCCTGGCTTTCCTCCGTCATTGAACCACTGTTCTGGAATTGGAACAGAGATAATATAGCAGTTTATAGTGATGTGTGTTGTTTGGTAACAACAAAAATAGGACAAAGGGAAAGGATTTACTATATACTGTAAAGTTATATTAAAGATCTGATGCTAAATGCTTGAATTATAAAAAGTAGGAGATTTTTTTGGGCATCCAACTGTTAAATGTGACACATTTGTTAGAACTTTGGCTGACCTACCAATGAGAGCAATAAGTGAATTTTTGCATCACAAGATGTTGAATCACTGAGAAGCCTAAAGTGACAGTCTAGTCTGGAACAACTGACACGCAGCAGGGGCCACTGGAAAGAGTCCCGCCTCCCTTATTGAGAGGAAATCTTTCAAGGGGAAGGAAGCAAGCATTAAACTGATGAGTAATGGGTGAGAAACAGATCAGACAGGGAAAAGAAGCAGCAGTGCACTTCTATGCACATCTTTAATTGTGTTTGCTTGGTTTAATATTGATGACAAGATGTATATTTATTGAAATGAATTTGGGACTGTTAGAATATTTGTATAAGCAACACCTTAAATAAAGATAATGGATGACCGAGTTATCAGAAGTTAACTAATATGAAAATTACATTGGTATCCATGTGCTATATGGCCCTTTATATTTCTTAATATGAATTTTAAAAATCCCTAAATCAATTCTTTCTGAATAATGCCATCTCATCCTCCAAGTTACTAGGGTAGAAGCAAAAGAGGTCTGGAGCACAGTTGCGACCATAATGAAATTGACCAGCTATTTCAATAACTGAATGGAGATTAATTCTACTACTTATTTTCTGTCTCTTTGCCAATGTTCAGCTTTTATTGTTATGCACACCATCCCATTTGTTCCTATTTGCAAGTTTCCATGTCTAAATCCACTAAACAGATGTGACAGTTTACAGCTGGCGCTAAGTCTGAGATCTTTCCTTATTCATAATATAACCTGATTTATTGTGAAATGCAAACAACACTAAATAGTTAATTACATATTTCAAAATTTATATTTATATTCTGTTCTGTTCTACTAATAAGAAATAGCTAAGTTTGAGTTGATCATGTCAATTTTCATTAAATATCTCAGTAAAAGTTGATTGGATTTTTATTATTATATGTATTTTTTAATATATTTATTTGGAATTCTATGCATGTGATTCTTGACTTCTCCTGTATTTCTTTTTCCCTAAGAAACACCCTTTTATTGCTAGAGAGTTGGGTTCATTGTTTTAATAAATAATTTCTCATTAAATGTCCTATTTCCAGAATTGCAGTAGCACAGCTATTTTGTTTTAGGATTGCTATAAAATTTATTATATTCTGTATTTTTACACTTTCTTTGTGCTAGGCTGAGACAGGTAAAATAATTAGAAATTTTGGAGCTGAATCGACTTAAGTGTATCAGGAACTTCAAACTTACTGGTGACAGTTTACCATCATTATTGTTTAATAGGAACATGGGGAAGAAGTTGCCAGTGAGATTTTAAACATTGTCTTTAAAAAGCAAAGGTAGCAAAGGTAAATATTTCAATAAATAGCAAAGGCTTTAGTCAGTAAATATGGAAAGAATAGTAAGAAACTGAAAAGTTATTAAGTTGTTTTGAGGGTATAGATGTGCTTTGCCCCCATAATAACGTTCTACCGTATGCAAGTGAGTGATTGATTTACTAATCTGATATCATCAATTGTTCAGCATCTTCTCTAATGGAAAGCATGATACTATTGTCTAAATGTTAGGGGATCTGACAATTTGTCTGAGCTCTTGTGCACCAATTTTTAGAATGGAAACCCATTTTGCCACACTGTATAATTAATATCTAGGACATCCAAATGTAATAGAAGATCATAGAAGTTTTATAGAATGAAGGTTAGTTTCCATTGAAAGCTGTCATTTATAGACAGACTAGGTAGCTGAACTAAAAAGAAAGAGAGAGGGGGGGGTAGAGCAAGAGAGAGAGAACTGAGAAAGAAAATATGTAAGATGAATAAAAATGGAACCAAACTTGATAGAACAGCAATTGATAAACAGAAGGGCTAAAATAGAATTAAGAATCTTCAAAGTACTGTTCTGCAGTTTAAAGTACCAATTTCTAATAGTAAAAAAAAAACCTAATCTAGATTGGTCTCCAGATTGGAATTAGGATTGAGATAGTAGGAAAATTAACATTTTGCATTCAAAAGTCCATTGGTTCTCACCTACCTCTTTTCACAAACTTTTCGAAAGCTTTTCAAAATCTGGGACAGCCACACTGAAAAATCTGTAATATAATGAGAGGAATACACTTCCTTTAATATTGGAATTTGTAAAATGATAAAATTGGCTAATTTTATAGATCCTGGTAAGTATTCTGATCTATAGACCGAGGAATTGCAGATTTAGTAATGGTGATGTAATTATGGTAAGATAAATCATACCATAATGGTGGCGATACTGTTCATCATTACTAAACTTAGTATTGATGAACAGTATTGCCATCATTATGGTATGATTTAGCTTTGTAATTAATTATGAAAAAACAATTGCAACCAGCTTCAGCTGAATGAGAGCCAGTTCAATCTTATGGGTCCTATAATTTTCAGAATATATGAAAAGTTAATGTACTATTAAAACCAGATTTATTTCTTTTAAGCATGATGGATAACAGATTGACGGGAAAAATGGGATATTGGTTTTATATGTGATAATGGCAGCAAAACATTTATATGCACTGAGGTAGAAATATAGAATATAATTTTTTATTGGCCAAGTGTGATTGGACACACAAGGAATTTGTCTTTGGTGCATATGCTCTCAGTGTACATAAAAGAAAAAGATACATTTGTCAGGAATCATGAGATACAACACTTAATGAATGTCATAGGGGGGGGGGGTCAAATAAGCAATGAGGAAACAATCAATATTAATAAAAATCATAATAATACAAGCAACAAGTTACAGTCATATAGTCATAAGTGGGAGGAAATGAGTGATAGGAATAATGGGAAGAAACTAGTAGTAATAGTAGTGCAGACTTAGTAAATAGTTTGACAGTGTTGAGGGAATTATTTGTTTAGCAGAATGATGGCATCCGGGAAAAAACTGTTCTTGTGTCTAATTGAAAGATATGCAAACTCCTAGAATGGAAAAATTGATTCAAGGGAACTAGCTGAGATGACAACATTTGTTGAAAAACTAAAATTTGTCTAGCTTTCTAAGAAATCTTTTTTGGAATTTTTGCTGGAAAATAAGAGAAATGAAACTTTGATTTTGGGACTTGTTCTCGTTTGATTATAGAAATATTGTGCATTGTTATTGCTTTTGTTTGTTATGTATATTTTACATGTTATACCTTTAGTTTTATTTAAATATAGAGTAAAAGTTACTTTATTATATATTTGTAACTATTATAAAGAAAATTGGAAGTTACTCTTTTTCTATGTTGTTTTCTTTTTGTACTTGTAATTCTTTTTCTTGCATTTCTTCTTTTCTAACTTTTCTTTTTGTGTTTTAGCTGTTGTTTAAAAAGTCAAATTAATTTTATTGACCTTACAATAAAATAGATATTGATGTAGATCTTTTGCTACTGAACACATATTGTACCTATAGACATATAGAGACAAAGTTATCCAATTAGATAAAAAAAATGGCTGCCTATATCTACAAGTGCTGAAAACCATAAATTACCTTATTTATTTCTAGGCCAAATATGACATTATGAAAACAATTTACAAATCACAAAAACTAAACCACACTTTATCAGAATTTATTAGAAATTTGCTAATTATACACAAAATGCAAGGGATGGTTTTGTAAATTGAAAATTTTGTTACAGTAAATTTAACCAAAATGTTAACATTTGTGCCAGAAATCAAGAAGCATCGCTGTTTTAAAATGTTGATTATGAAGAAGTCCTGTGGAGAATGAATGAAAATGTCCCTCAGCTACAGACTATAGCACATCATAATATTACTGATACTGAGTTGTAGAAGAAAAATGTTCCACCCATTTATTGCAATAAGCAAAAGACACAGTTTTAAAAACTCATTGTGGTTTTGAAAATAGAGGTCTTAACTAGTTCCTGAGCACCCAGTTTGCTTATTATGATTACTTAGTACAGTACTTATTATGATTCCCAGATTAACTTAACATATATCAAGTATACCTTATACTTTATTTCTCTTTGTCCTCCCACACACTTTCCTGCTTCATCCTCACTGTCGTTATTATTTAAATTATTAAATTATGGAAATCAACATCTTGATCTCCAGTTGGTCATTTTCAGTATCTAACCAATTAATTCCACACTATTTCAAAAACATACTTTGCTAAAATGCTTGCAAAGGCTCTATTAAAGGGGAGAGTGTATGACCAAACAATTCCATGCAAAGCTCAACTGTATGGAGAACAGTTGCAAGAAAAAAGAATTACTTTCGTTCCATATTGAAGGTGAATTGGTTGAGATATGTTATCAGACTTATTTTCTAATGAATTCTAAAATGGATTGCATTATGAAACAATTCTATACTTTTTTAAATTTACTGCATTTCCACTGCCATTTATTCGTGGATAATATTCAGGACTGGGTTTAATGGATTAAATATATTGATTGGAGTTGGAAAATATGACTTATTCTTGCTGATCACCTAATGTTTTTGCCAAAGCTGACTTTTTGCTAATAAAATCAGCCTCTATTGAAGTCTCTCCCAAATAGTCATCTGTATAAACAATGATATGTGATTCTAAACTTTTTGGAAAGTTTTTTTAAACATTTTTTGTCCAGCTGTACTAACCATTTTTTTATGAACCTTTAGTTAAGAGCTGGACAAGCATATTGCAAAATTGGAAAATGAAGAGATTACAACCAAACTATTAAAACCATTATAACTGTTGTAGATTTTTGTGATGAGTTATGAATCGCTTTCAATTGGAATAAAGAAGCTACATCTAGATTAAGTGCAGGCTGTTTTTTAAAATGAATTTTTGAAACATGCTTAAAAAAAGTATTTTCAGATTTTTAGTTTACTTTTAACATATTAGAAAGGGATCATATGCATTTTTCAATAATAAGTGAAAAGTAATTTACTCAATATTTCTTTTATAAAAATGGAAATCTAGAAAGAAACCAAAATAATGTATTGTATTACATTACAAAAATTTGTAATGCAATGTAAATACGCAATAGGTAGGAAACTATGATATAGTAGTAGAAATTTAAATCATCAATATAATAAAATGGAAAAGCAGTAACATCTTGATCTCCAATCAATAAATGTCTCAATCCTATATTTTAGTCTTAAAGAAATCAAACTTTTAAAGAAAGAATATAGAAAACAATAAACAAAAGGAAGCTTAAGATTTTTGGATGGACAAGTTGGACTTTCTGGGTTTTCTTTGAAGATGTCTCCTTTCTTATCCAAGAAGCTTCTTCAGCTTTGAATCATAAAAGTTTATCATAAGAGTTTAGGAAGGAGAAACATAAATTGTAAACAAAATCCATTATTTAAATTAAATTCTCATATTGATTCATATCTTATCCACTATTAAAATTGTCGCAATTGAAAATGAAATATTAATCCTATGTCCATTTGACTTCCTCGATTTCCAGGGATTTTGGTATACAAGGATAATTTTATGATTGAGGTACTGTGTTAGCAAAATTATATGGAGCCCACCAACACTTTGCACAAAGGTCATTAAGAAATCCATCAGAAGTCCAGCTTTTTAACTCAACAGGGACCTGTTTAGAAACAAACCTGTGACCTAAAGGTGAAAGGTTTTATACACCAATAATATTCCCCTGTGCCATCTAGTTTTCCAGCATGACATACTTTGATAAATTACTAGGATCAGGAGAGAACCAAGGGCTTTTGTACTATATCAGATTTAATGTGACACACTTTTATGAAACATCCCCTTCATTCAGAATTTTTAGCGTCCATTCTTTTATTGCTAGCTGAAAGTATTTGCAAATGTTTTAAAATTCTCGTCAAGATACATATCAAGAAATGTTTTTAACAGATGCAAAGCAATAGAGAGGAACAACCACTCTCTTTTAAAATAGTATTTTCCATTTTCTTGGTATTCATAATGGACATCGTTTGAACATGTAAAACATTTTTTTTAGTTTTAAAAAATTAAAAGCTGCACAATGTATAAGACTTAAAACACATTTCCCTGCTGGAAGGATTAAAAAGTGATCAGATATTGTCAGATATATAATTGCAGTAGATACTTAATTAAATATGTGATGTTTGACAGATTTGTGGATTAGGCAGCTCACATACACCATTATTTTTAAGCTGATGCATTTAATTTAAGTCGTTCAAGGAGACTGGATTTGACTATTAATATGAAATGTCAGCCTACCTCTCGAATGTTAACATAGCACTGTAAATGCTATAAAATAAAAAGTGTATATATAATATTTTCTTGCATTCTAGGTCTGAATACCATAAAAATACTAGAAGATTTGGGTATTTAAGTTGACAAAAGAAATGGGCTATCCACAGTACTAAAATATGTTGTGTTATATTTAGGAATTTTTTTGGGGCTGGAAAACATACTTTCCACTCACACGATGAAAGCTTCAAATATACACTGTTTAGAAATTCAAATGCTAGCATATGGAAATTATTCCATATTACCTATCTATATGCTTGTCAAATAATAATTCATAAAAACAAAGCTTGACTCACCCATTTACGCTCAGAAGCTAGTTGTTATGATTCATACTTGAATAGTAGATTACCTAAGAATACCAGGATTGGAAGATGGGAAAATAAACTGAAAGAAGGCAAGGGAAAATCACTTCTGTATTGTTATCAAATAAACTGCATGATTGTGTCTCTGAAGCCGTCAGAAGACAAGATTGATTTGAACACATCTTTACTTCCCAAAATAACAAACTGTATTTATGTTATATAATTACTCATGACCAGTAGAAGGTTGCTACCAGTACGGATAAGAATGCCACATCAGTATCAAAGGTTCAGCTGCATGCACAGCTTCATTTCTCCTTCTTGCTAGGACATGTGTCCTAGCAAGATTTTGCTTCTGTGCATGCACAGGAAGCAAAATCTTGCGAGAAAACACACATGCACAGGAAGCAAAATTTCGCAAGGCACACGCAGAACCAAAGAAACTGCCAAAATCTCGCACGCATGAACGTCCCCCTGAGAGATTTTGATTCCTGCGCATGCGTAGAATCAAAATGTCACTGGAGAGCGAACCCGCATTACATCGGTAGTGGTGGTAGCAGTAACCCACACCTGCTCATGACACATTAGTCATCTGTTTTGTCACATACATTTCTTATATGCAGGTAATGCTGCAGACTTTTAATATTAATTGTGACATTAATTGTGCCGCCCCGAGTCTACGGAGAGGGGCGGCACACAAATCTAATAAATAAATAAATAAACAAACAAACAAACAAATAAATTAACTTTTCCTTTTGAAATCATGCTGGAGCTTGCATTACAATTTTCTGTGAAATTGAACACTAGTTCTCAAAATATTAAAATGTATACATCTATATGTTACTAAAACTCTCATAAACTTTAACTGAATGAAACGGTGCATAATGCGGCAACAATTTTTGAACCAAAGTACCACAAATATACAGAATGTGCCCTATGACAAAAGAATGGAATTTGTAAAAGTTGTGGTTGTTTCAGTCTATTGGCTGATACCATGCTGCTGCTGTGGTTATGGGATCTTTATTTTTAACGTTCCATAATAAAGATTCCCGGCCAGTCTCACAATCCCTTGGTCCTCCACAGTATCAACTTACTTGTCTGGTGAAAAGAGAAGAAAAGGAAACATAGAGAGAGAGAAACAGAAAAGAAAGATTCCTCAAGCATTCAAGCCCATGTCCCCCACCCCAGTCTTCTCTGATCTGTCTTCCTTCTACACATCTTCCCTAATCTACAGTCAGGTGTGGTTCAGACTGGTTCAGCCGAACTGGTAGCAACCCACTGGTGATGTCACGATGATGTCACCGAATCAGCTCAGTTTGTGCCAGTCCATGGCTGCTGCCATCTTTATATAAGATATATATATTATTATTTTTCCTGAGCATGTGTAGAAGCCGAGTTTCCAGCACTATACATGCAGTCACCCTCTTGTTTTAGGATTTTTAAAAACGGTTTTTCATTTTATTTTTTATTTTATTTTACTTTTGTCACATCTTACCTAATAAAGGCCTGTTAGGAATTTTAAATTTTATGCTTTTCCCTGCACTTTTAGTTGATCATAGTAATAATATTGTTCTGCTATGGGAAGTTGTATGGATGTTCTCACAAAGCAATCCAGCTATAGTATTTTTTTTCTTTCTTTATTTTTTGTTCATGTTTTTTAACAATTACTGGGAACTTCTAGGTTCATTATGAAATTGATGTATTCTCAGTTTTGGAGGATTTTTGAAGTGAAATTTCCAATATATAAGATTCTTCTGGGTTGTTTTTTCCTTCCATGTTCAAGAGTTCAAGAATAGATGACTGTTATGCTGCAATTAACATTCATAAATGTCCTTTCTGTACTTTCTCTTTAGACTAAAAGTTAAATTTTTACAGTAATTGCAGTAATTGAATATAATCCATTTAAAGGCATAACTGTTTGCATACTTGACGTTTCCTGAAGTTTTCTGTGTTCAGTCCACAAAGGATGAAATCTGCTTTGATTTACAGCTGGAAGGAAAAGCCTTTTTTTAGTATCAGCCAATGTAGTGTGAGGGGGAGAGACACCCCCTTCCCTAAGAACTGGTCCTTTAAATGGATATACTATATTTCTTCAACAGTTGACAAATTACAGCTGTACACACAACAGAAGAAAAATGCAAAGGACATTACTTAAGAAATATCTAAAGAATACTGAAAATCGAACAATTTTTCCAAAACTATACACACACTGTCCTATTTATGCTCAGATTTTGAAAATAGTTGAAGTTTTTTGAAGGCTCTTAAAACATAAATGATGCTTGAGATAATTCTCTCAAGTCATGAAGGATAATGAATGTTGGTATTGCTCTCATAGTATTTTACAAAATTTGAAAATACTTTATATTGAATCATTCCATTGCTCCTCTGAATCCAGCATTGTCTTTTCTGATTGACAGCACTTCACTGAAATCACTGTTATGAGCAATCCCCACCTAAACTACATTTTTTCCATATTAGATTAACCTATTCACACAAATTACTGGCCTCACATTTAGATTGTTCTACTTCATGTTGGCTGCTCTGTCAGTTGCAGCTGGAATGTTTCAGGAAGTTCTGTTTATACATATGTTGTTAGTTTATTATCTGTATAAAAGCAGGGCATAGATCTGCTATAATAAGATAAAAATAGAGAAAGCACTTTAGAAAAATAAGGAAAGAACAACAGTTAGCAATAAGAGTCAAATTTCAATTAAATGTGATCAGTTCACATTGCAAATTAAGCCTGGGGGAAAAAAATCTTATATTTTCAGAAAGTACTTTTACTTTAATTAGTTAAAATTATGACGAAGAAGAGGAAGATGGCTCAAGGACAGAGTTAAAATTATATGGGGAAAATATAGGCACCTTATATGTGTCAAATTCATCACCTTAAATAAAAATTAAATCTCTACATATAAGCAATTATAAAGGAAAGTTGGAAAGTTGAGGAATATTTTGTTTTATTTTTAATGCATTTCAATATGCAAAGCCATGTCTATTTTAAAAAAATACATATAATTCGATGTAGTTCTCTATAATTATTTTTATTGGCGTCACATAATAAATCTATTGATATGTCATTTCTACATCAGGTAAAACGTTTAATTAGTTTGCAATTAAATTTCTATGCATTTCAATAAAAAGCATATAGTGTGCCCCAAAATATATTTTAAATTGCAAAATTTTGGCAATACTACCAAAAATAATTGGTTGTATTGCCCTTTATCTTAGTTTGGGAAATTCAGATAATGTTGCTTTATTTAAATATGTAAATTCTGCATTCTAGTTTTATACTATATTACCAAAATAAATGACGTAAAGGAAAAAGATCTATGTCCACTGGATTAAACAAATGTTACAAATGATTTAGATAGTAAAAACTTTTATATTAACTGGGGATATTATTCCAAAAATCAGAGTAGTATTATATCAGGTACAATTAATTGGGCATTAGTAGAATTTTTGCCTAATTTTTTTGGTTATCATTACAACAAAGGTTGCTTCTTCCATTGAATTTCAACTGAGTAAACCAGAGAAAAATTGTGAAAATGAAAATATGGATTACATAGCAGTTCCCCCAACAGAAAAGAAAACATAATGTTTATTTCAATATTAAATATTATGAAACAATATTGTTAAGATTCCTGCAGGACTTCAAAGGATACATACAGAAATCCCCATTACAGAGCAAATTGGACCCCTAGTTCTAAAGCGTAAAGTCACAGGACTACATTGTCTCACTTAACTTTGCTTCAGTTGCCTTTTCTGGCATTTCAGTGGTTGGAAAAAATTTCCATGCATAGAAGATTCTTCTGCTGATTGAATATGAGATGAGAATGTCAGAGTCCCACAAAGCAACTTGAAGTGAATGAGAGTGATTTTTTACTCAGAGACTTCATAGTTCTGAGGCAACGATCAAGACTTTAGCACTATGTAGACTTTGTACATCAGCCTTTGCACTATTTACAATATACTGAATTTTTTTTAGGGAAGGAGGAATGTACAGTTGTGCATCTTATACATTGTAGAGAGTTAAAGTTGAACTGAGCATAGGAAAGAGGAAGAAACATAATTCAGATCTCAAACTAAGCATAAACAAAGATTAATATGCAAAGATTCAGTGTTAATAGGCATGAGGCTGCATCAGGTGACAGATGTAGTTTAGAAAGTAATGTTTTGCTCTTTTTGTCTTAAAACATAGAAAACTATTACCGTTTAAGGGAAAAATATGCCTTGAATTTCCACTCATTTTCACTTTATGTTATAATGTTACTGACAGCATCACCTTAGCTAGCCAGTTACCTATGGTCTAAGTGTAAGTAATTTGCAAGCCAACAACAATGGTTGAGCTTTGCTAAATGATACAAAGAGTAGCAATTACACTTAAAAGGGCACTGGTACTCTATATGTCAGCAGAAAAGCACCTACAAAGACATAATTACAGTGTAATTGCTCAAACATTTATGAAGTAAACATACATTATTAGAAGCCATTCATCTGTTCAATTTAGATGACATTACCAGGAGCATATTGCATAAATAGGAAGCTATTTGTGACTAGTTACTGTGACAATATAAAGGAGATTTAAAAAAATAAAAATATGGTAAAACCTGTGCTTTCAAGATCACCAGGTGGCCAAGTACCCTCCTTCCTAGTTCCTGGGAGAAAAGGATGAACAAAGAATGCCAGGATGCATATTCTAAAAGTTTTGAAGGTATTTCCAACTTCCAGATAAATCTTTACTGCAGCAGCAATGGGAACATTGTGGGATGGAAACCTTGAAAGCCAGGTTGATGACATTTATGCTGAAAGTCTATTTGGTAGCCAAGAGTTTATTTCAACTGGATAAACAGCTATTTGGAAAGAGAAAGTTATCTGAGTGGGAGTAAGAAAATTGGAAGGCAAGCAACAGACAAAAGAGAAGCAGCATAGAGTGATCATAGTAGCTGTTGTCATTCAGTCTGAGGCTCCTCAGAGAACGGCTGGAACTCTGCCGGCTCCATGCTCAGAGGGGGAGGACGAGGAACAGGAGGAGGAGGAGGACCAGGCAGACGGGGAAGAGGAATGTCAGGACGAGGAGGAGGGAGCACAGCCTGAGACCCCCGGGGGGGGGCTCTCCCCAGCGAGTAGCCTGGAATCATTAGATGAGAACGCACAAGCCATCATAGATATGAGGCAGAGAAGGGCAGCACAACGAAGGGGACAATTAGCCAAGTATTTCCATCCCTAATAGGCAACAGCTGGTTTTGGGTGTGGTTCTCCTCAGAAAGCTTGAAAACTCTCCTGTATTGTGGAGAGTTATCTTTTGGGAGTCCTGTGACCTTGCTTCGATCCTTGGCGTCTCTGATTCTGGCTTGTGGCCTCGAAGGCTGAAAACTTGGGGGAGGCGTGGGTTTTATTATCTACAGTGGTATGTGTGCCAGCAAGAAGCCTGTTGTATTGTCTGGCCGTCGTAACTCTTCTGTGAAGCTTCATAGCATTCCAGTTTGTAAGAACAGTTTTTGTTATCTGTGTTTGTTTTCAAAGATATAAAATGAATTTGCTTTTTATCAGCGTGTCTGGCTACTCTTTTTAGTTGGTGTTGGCATAGGGGAACCCAGACAGAACAGTAGCCAAGAAGAGTAGCTGAGAGAACCATGGATTACCTTGGTAACTGAAGCCATCAAAAGGTATTGGTTCACAATAATCTTAGCATGAAGGACCTAAAGCAGAGATTAACTGTTAAAGCACCCCCTATTTTGACCACTTGTCTGTTTGACGGGAACAAATAGTCCAGTCGTGTAGAGGTCCAGAGATGCCATAGGATTTTAGTTTCAGAAGTAGTTTATCATGAACCACTGAGTTGAAGGCTTTACAGATATCTATATAAATTGCATTTATTACCACTAATAAAAAGGAAAATTTAACCATAGTTTGGAACAACGTTGTAATTGCCTTAAAACTTTTGCATATATTTTAAGGACTTCCAAAATTAACATAACGTTATTCTGCAAGCCAGCTGCATTTAATCACTTCTGACATTTGGAATTGTTGCAAATATTTTAAGGTGATTGTTGCCAATTGTTTAATTCCAATGTGTCTTTACAAGCAATATAGCAGGGTGGACTATTTGTTTTCTCTTTCAGTGTAACAGTTTTTACTGGCAACTTTTAAAAGCTACTCGACATCACAGAGATTCCACTATGCTGAGGATAGTTCTGCTTATTTTATTTTTTTCATTGGATAAACACAATCATGGGCTACAAGCTTCCCTCTAGGGAAGCATAGCTAGTTAGAAAGTTTCTGCAGTAACAGGTCACAATCTAAATGGGTTTATTTCCCCCAGCTGCTCTTCATTTAGATGAGATCAACTAAACATACCATCACTCTTGGTTAAAGATCAAGTTTAGTTTCGGAACATGTAGTTTACAAACATCATGTTTACTAATGTACATTTTCATGAAATATATTTTCTTTACACATGTTAAATTGCTGAAATATATTTATACGTATTGACAACATATTTTAAATGTCATTGAAATTTAATTTTTATTTATTCTGTATGCACACATGGATTTGGACATATATTTAAATTATAGAAGGGTGACAGCATTATCTATACTTTATTATCTCACTATTCCAGCTGCTTAAATAAAATTGAGTGATTCTCTATTCTTAAAATTTCTGAAATATATTTATAGATATACATTAACAATTACCGTATACACTCGAGTATAAGTCGATATTTTCAGCACAAAAAATGTGCTGAAAAATCCAACCTCGACTTATACTAGAGTCACTGACTTTCACTGACCTGAAAACTGTCCCAAAGCTCCACAGTTCTGATGTGAAAGGCAGGGAGGAAAGAAACCTCATGGCTGGCAACAGGAGGTTTTTTTTCCTTTCTGCTCTTGCTACCTCTCAGCTGCCTGATTGGCAGCAGGCTGAACCAATCACAGCTCCTTCTCTACACAGAAAGGAGGCACTGAGAGAGCTATCTGATTGGCAGCAGGCTGTAGCAATCACAGCTCCTCCTCTACAAGAAACACTGGGGGGAAAGGGCGGGAGAGTTGAAGAGACTTTCAGAAGGAAGGAACCATGGCTTTCTCTTCTGATCAAGCCAGCAACAATATTTTACAAGTAAATAAAATATACAAGTAAAATGTAAGTTACCCATTTAAATTTGATTAACAGCATAGGTTTTTGCTGGAGAGACGGAGTAACGACACGGACACCAGAGCTGGATTTAAAATTGGGTCATTTTTATTAACATAAATTTGCATAATTTATTCAAATACTTTGCATAAATTAGCATAAACAACTATGACCCGGAAATGGACCTGCAGGGTCAAACAAATACTTCCGGGGCGGAAATGACGTTATGCCAACAAACATTCCTGGGCAACTCATGGGCGTATCTCGATGCAAGGTCCAGGTGAGGGCCAGGCCGTCACCTGTGACCTTTTTCTGCCATGCTGTGCATGAGGGGGGTCCCACCGGCTAACCCGAATCGGGGAATTAAAGGTGCAGGACCCAAAGACAGGTTCCCCCCAGCTGCTCAGGCAGAAACTCCCTCCATGAGCTTGCGGAGAACCTGTCAATCATCCCCAAAGATGCCCAAGGGAGAACGCGCGGTTGCTAAACCACCCAGTTTTCCGCCCCTAACCTGCCTACCCAAATGACCAAAGGTAAGCCAATTAACCTAATTAATGCAAGCACCCCCTAACCGCACATCCAGCACCTCAGTGTGGAATGGGCGAAAAAACAGCTCAGCTAAGAGGCAGAACTGCAAAAAATTCCCATTCGGCCCCCTAAGGGCGACCCCTAAGCACACTGCAAAATAGTGGAGGGCGGGCGGGTGTCTGCTCTTGTAATGCAGTCCGGGCGAAAAGGGAGAGCCCCGGGCCTGCTCGCCCTTATATAGGGCAAGCAGGCCCCGCCCGGACCAATCAGGGACCTGGCCAATCAGGTCCTGATCTCCCGAGCGAAGTCTCGCATCGCGAGACTTCGCCCGGGATCCAAGATGGCGGCCGCCATGAGGGACCGTGTCTCCCGGTCCCTCCAGCAAAGCCTGCCAGCCGGGTAAGTCCGGCGCTGCCCTTTGTAAGAAAATGTTGCTTAAAGTGGGGATAACTCTGTGTAATTAAACTTTTTCTTCCCACTATACTTATCCTACCCAAGAGGATTGTTAATGCTGACTTGCTTAAAACAATACAAAGGTTAGGAAAATATAATAGTATGAATTTTGTCATTAATCATTTGTTCTACATAATTAATATGAATAGATTTACCTTTTTTAAGAGCATGGTTTCTCCTTATGCAAGATAAATATCATGTAGAAGAAAGATTTTACAATTAATGATTGAGTAACCCTCTATTGTTATTTATTGATCTATTGAGATAGTAATAATGATTTTAACTTATGAAATACGTTTTAAATGGAAAATCTGAATATTTATCACATGGAAGTTTTATTTAAGCAATTGTTTTGAAAGAATATATGAAATCCCAATTATTAAGAAAATTATAATGATATTGTAATGAAGATTAAGATAACAGGTTTTAAGATTAAGATAACATTCCTAAAGATATTTTAAGAGGTTTTTGGAATTTTAAAAAAAGAAAGATTTTGGAAGGGGAGGAAGAAAGATGCAAGAAATAAAAAACATTTGGAAGGAAAAAAGTTACATAATATAATAATAACAACAGGATTGGAAGGGACCTTGGAGGTCTTCTAGTCTAAGCCCTTGCCTAGACAGGAAACCCTACACTACTTCAGACAAATGGGTATCCAACATCTTCTTAAAAACTTTCAGTGTTGGAGCATTCACAACTTTTGATAGCAGGCTGTTCACAGATTCATTGTTCCAACTGTTAGGAATTTTCTCCTTAGTTCTAAGTTGCTTCTCTCCTTGTTTAGTTTCCACCCATTGCTTCTTGTTCTACCCTCATGTGCTTTGGAGAATAGTTTGACTCTTTCTTCTTTGTGGCAAACTCTGAGATATTGGAAGAATGCTATCATGTCTCCCCTGGTCCTTTTTTTCATTAAATTAGATATACCCAGTTCCTGCAACCGTTCTTCATATGTTTTTTTTTGTTCTCCTACAAAAACAATTTTAAGAAGCTACAATAGAAGAATATTCCATTTTTATAAGTTACCAGTAGCCACTGTATTTTCCACCCTGGACTTATATTCGAGTCAATAAGTTTTTCTAGTTTTTGTGGCAAAACTAGGTGCCTTGGCTTATAATCGGGTTGACTTATACTCGAGTATATACAGTACATTTTCAGTCTCTAACACGTGCTTTGGATCTATTGTTTTATTTACTCTATGGGCATTCATGGATTTTGACATATAGTTAAATTATACAATAGAAGGTTGATTCTATTATCTATGCTTTGTTATCTCACATTGCCAATTACTTGAGTAAAATTAAACATTTATCTGTTCTTAAGATTGCTGTAATATATTTATAGATATGCATTGACAACAGCAGCCGATTAGATCCTACAGAGTTCGCCTTCTCTGGATCCCGTCAACTAAACAGTGTCATCTAGTGGGACCTAGGGGAAGAATCTTCTCTGTGGTGGCCCCGGCCCTCTGGAATTAACTCTCTCCAGAGATTTGAACTGCCCCCCACCCTCTTTGCCTTCTGCAAGACTCTGAAGACTAGTTTGTGTTGACAGCTATGGAGGGATTAATGTGCCCCCTTCTGACTAGTAGGACTTGAGTATGGTATGATTGTGTAGTATTGATTGTTTTATAATGATAGTGGGGTTTTAACCTTAATGTTTAACTATTAGATTTGTACTGTACTGTTATTGTTGTTGTGAGCCGCCTGAGTCTTTGGAGAGGGGCGGCATACAAATCGAAATAATAATAATAATAATAATAATAATAATAATAATAATAATAATAATATCATCATCATCATCATTATCATTATCATTATTATTATTATATCTTTCCAACTAGTCCTTCAAATATATTGTTTTATTTATTTAATATGCACAGATTGGACATGTATTTAAATTATAGAATAGAATGTTGACACCATTATTTATGCTTTATTATCTCACTTTGTCAGTTATTTAAATAAAAATAAGCAATTCCCTATTCTTAAAACCACCCTATTCTGTCACGTTAGCATAGAAAATAGATTACATATAGCATGAGTGTGAGAACTGAATAAGATTTTTGGATGAAGAAGGAAAAACAAAGAAAGGCCGGTTGCCTATTGCAAAAGCACCTTTGGGAAGTCATGATCCGGATGGCTGAGAATCTTCATAAACTAAGTACTGTATAAAGAAGGAAAAAAATTGCGTACTGTATAAAGAAGGAAAAAAAGTGGTAAAAAAGTTTTGCATGATATTTGTCATTTTTCAAGTTTGAATATAATGTTATACTTTTCTTCCTTTTTATACGAAAATGAAAACTGGTTATCTTAGAAGAAACATAAAGCAAGATGCTATTGAGAACAGGTAGTTGAAGAAATGTGTATTTGATGGTAAAGCAAGAAGTGACAGGTTAAGAATGAAAAGGTGGTGAATGAATATGGTTTGCATATGAAAGCTCCCCATGGAGATTCGTACAGCCCCTCCCTCTTCGCCTTCCTTAAGAGTCTTAAGACTCATTTATGCTGCTAGGCTTGGGGCTATTAGATTCTTGCCACATGGCCAATGAATATGTTCAGAGAAAGTTGATTGAAGGAAACAACTGTTTTTATGGTTTTGGGTTTGTTTGTTTTTTTAAGATCTTAAATTAATTAATTGGATTAGAGTTAGGGTTAGGTAATGTTTCATATTGTTTTATTACATGCTGTAAGCCACCCCAAGTCCTCAGAGAAGGGCGGCATAAAAGTCCAATAAATAAATAAATAAAATAAATAAACATGACTAATAATAGTCAGAAACATATATGCAGGAATATTAAACCAATTCATTTGAGTCCTGAACTGTTCAAATTTATATAGTCACCCATTTCATATATATAAGTCAGAGCTGATTCATCTCACATTAACAATTTAGCGTTGAATTCATAAAATAGGCAGTGAAGAAGATAGTAAATACTGATATCACCCGACTTGATAGGGATGGAGACACTATTCAAGAAGGTATTTGAATAGATATTGAAGGAATGTCTTCAATCAAAGTGATGTAAAAACCTTTCTTAATATAGCACTAATAATATTAACAAGAAATTAGGAAAAGTTAATTTTGTTCAAAAACCTTATTTTGAATATTCTCCTCTATATTCCACAAATGAATAGATTTGTAGGATGTTTAATGATGAGAACAAAATTTGGCAAACTGGGATTCTTAAAGGCTTTCTATAAAACCTCAACAATGGAAGATGTACAGTATTTTAAGAAGATAACCCTACTTTCATCATTATATAACAGCAAGAAGTCATCGGAATTTTCTTAAGAACCTGCTGAGAAATAACTTTTTGCCCATAAAGCATGTTGGGTATCGTTTTGCCCAGGGGTGGGTTTCTCTTACCTTCCCTACCGGTTCAGAAGTGCGCGTGTCACATCCAGATACTGACCTTCTGTGCATTACAACTTACTTTGATTACTACATACCTGCTGATACAACCAGCATCCTTATTTCCCTTTCTCCTTTCTGATATTATTTAATATTTTCCCCTTCTCCTCTGTAAAGCATGATATGATATTATGTTATAAAAATTCTTCTTAACAAATAAATCCTGAAATAAAAAATAATTTTAGGAAATCTCCCAACAGCTGCTCTCATTGAACCAAACAGAAATCATAGAAAGGTTAGAAGATAGTTGTTAGGTATGACTGGAAATTTTAATATCAACACTTGCTACTTCCACATAAAGTTTTCCTGTATACAATTTTGATGAAATCTTGCATCATATATAGAAAAGCAATCTTTTCCAGTTTGGTGTTCTCAGTAATATTGACCAAAGCATTGTGGAAACTGAATTCCATATTTTGTAAATAAGAATTTTTCTTATCTGATTGAAGAGGGCTAATTTGAACTTACATGCAAGGTAACCAAACTTTTACAGAAAATTCAATTCCATACTAATGAAGTCTAATCACCATGACAGCTTATGTATTGACTACTTCAGGCCACATTTCCCCCATTGAATGTTATAGGTTAAAATATAACCAGTTAGAATATATTGTCATATTATAGTACCATGGGGAATAATTATAATCTTATCATAAAGTAACATGTCAATTATTTTTACAAATCAAAGATAAAACTACATCTTATTTGAGATAAAGACAGACAATGCCACAAACTGAAAGGCTTAAACAGTCTATAAACTTGACTTTTCACAGAACTACATTTTAAAGAAAGAGATTCAATTGGAGCTGCTTCCTCTGAGCTGAATTATGAGAATGTGTTTATTTCCTGACCTTCAGAACAATTTCAGGCATACTCTTCAGACTTTATAAAAATCTTAGTTAAAATGGAAGTAGACATGTTTGTAGATAAAAGAGAACCAAAGACTTTGATAATATCAAGTGGCACTTCAGAATGAAGGTCATTTAACATGATTTAAATTTCACATTGCCTCGAATCTTCTTTTACAATGTTTCTCACGTGCTTGTTAATCTGTCCCCCAAAATGCCAATTTTTTAATTTGCTTGATCAAATTAAGTAACTATTAAAACAGAGATACAAGTAGTGAATTATAGTCTGTTTTGTCAAAGGAGTAAAGTCATACCTTGTATCTGGCTTGATCTACATGGAAGGGATTTCTGTTGATAAGAAATTGTAAATTACTAAGTGAATAAATATTGTAATCAAGGATGTATCCCTGATATCCACTTGCTGTTTATCACTCCCTGGGGAACAGATGCTTAATTTGGGCCCATGATAATAAAAGCCTAATGAGCTACACATCTTACTGGATAGCTTAATACACTTCAAAGAAAAGGAAACTGGAATATGGGTGTAAAAGTACATCACTGGCTTTTCATTAAACCAAATGAACAGGAGTCAAGGCTCAGCATGGTTTCTGAAGTTAAAGATACTGACTAGAAAGCAAATGTATGCAGAGAAATGTACAACAAAGGACACTGCTTTTAAAGCTCCAGTTGAGTTTCCATAAATGTTGCTTACAAAAGCCACCATTCTTAATGTTAACAAAAAGTTGTGGATGTGTTCTTCACGAAATCCTCTTTTCTTGTATAATCCACCTTGTGCACTTTATCTCAAGTGTGTTTTATCTGATCTAATCTTGTGCTCATTCACTTTCAGAGATAGAAGCAACAGGATTTATTTTGCACTTAAAATTAGGCATGGCCTCTTTTGGATCCATAAGAGGATACCTGGATAATGAGAAACAAGCTGAGAAGTAAAAGGTTAAATCAGATAGTGAGAAAAACATCAGTTTTTTAAAGGCACAAATATTTTCTGATTATGGCCAAACAAATGAAGATATTATATTTTAATCTTGGCATTTTAAGGCACATACAGAACTATATATGACCTTGCACAAAGTTTAGAACCGAAGAAATAATTTTTTTCCCACTTATACTGGCAGAATTCTGTTGATTTTCCTCCAAACTGCAGGATTTAAAGAGGTATAGTTTGTATTGGGTGCATTGGTAAGAAATATGGATAAACCTGACTCAAGATTTTTTTCTTCCTGCCACAATTCCTTAGATTTGAATGGAACAAGCTTTCTAGTTCCATAAATTATCTGAAGATTTCTTTTATTTAAGTCAATACAATAAGATAACTTAGTTGAACAAACAATACATTGGTTGCCGATCAGTTTCCGGTCACAATTCAAAGTGTTGGTTATGACCTATAAAGCCCTTCATGGCACCGGACCAGAATATCTCCGGGACCGCCTTTTGCCGCACGAATCCCAGCAACCGGTTAGGTCCCACAGAGTTGGCCTTCTCCGGGTCCCATCAACTAAACAATGTCGTTTGTCAGGACCCAGGGGAAGAGCCTTCTCTGTGGCAGCCCCGACCCTTTGGAACCAACTCCCCCCAGATATCAGAGTTGCCCCCACCCTCCTAGCCTTTCGTAAGCTCCTTAAAACCCACCTCTGTCGTCAGGCATGGGGGAATTGACATTTTTCCTCCCCCTAGGCTTATAAAATGTATGTATGGTATGCTAGTATGT
This sequence comes from Erythrolamprus reginae, assembly GCF_031021105.1. Lineage (NCBI taxonomy): Eukaryota > Metazoa > Chordata > Lepidosauria > Squamata > Dipsadidae > Erythrolamprus > Erythrolamprus reginae. Next base: position 87,968,364 of record NC_091954.1, on the reverse strand, counting down.
ATGATTGGTTTCTAAATTGGGGGGGTTTTTTGTTTTTTTTAAAATTAACTTAAATATTAGATTTGTTTACATTGTATTATTATTGCTGTGAGCCGCCCTGAGTCTGCGGAGAGGGGCGGCATACAAATCTGATAAATAAATAAATAAATAAATAAATAAATAAACACCTTTTGATACTGCACACCTCACATTCACACAAAATTAGTTGAAATGCCAAGTTGGACACACAGGGAATATTTCGTTAAAATGTATGCATTTCCTTTAAATCCTATATTTCTGGCTGGGCATTACTAACAGATAGGTGATTTGGAAACAATTCAAATGCTGCCTGATATGGAGTAACAACAGAATAATTAATTATTCAAGGAAAAGAAGTCTAGTTGGTTTTTAATTCAGAGACTGAAGTGTCTTGGTAAAGTGTTGATGACAGGGGTCTCCAACCTTGGCAATTTTAAGACTTGTGGACTTCAACTCCCAGAATTCTCCAGCCAGCAAGCTACTATTTATCATCATTCTATTTTCACTGAATATATAGAGGGGCGGCATACAAATCCAATAAATGAATGAACGAATGAATGAATGAATGAATGAATGAATGAATGAATAAATAAATAAATAAATAAATAAATAAATAAATAAATAAATATTCAATGAAACTATAGAAGAAGCGTCCAAGTCACAGATCAGAAGAAGATGAAAACTATGTACAACTGGTGCAGACTCTGATAAAGAACTGTGCTGTGATGGGCTGCAGGATGTCACTCAAAATCCATATCCCTGATGCTCATCTTGATAAGTTCAAAGAGAACATGGGAGCTTATTCAGAGGAGCAAGGCAAGCGCTTTTACCAGGACATTATGAACTTTGAACAACGTTACCAAGGAAAATATAATGAAAACATGATGGGCGACTATATTTGGGGATTGATTCGTGAAACTGACTGATTTATTTATTTATTTATTTGTTTGTTTGTTTGTTTGTTTATTTATTTATTTATTTATTTATTTATTTATTTATTTATTTATTCATTCATTCATTCATTCATTCATTCATTCATTCATTCATTTATTTATTTATTTATTAATTAATTAATTAGTTGGACTTGTATGCCGCCCCTCTCCGAAGAGTCGGGGCGGCTCACAACAAGTAAAACAGTCACAACAATCCAATTGATTAAAATATTTAACAATTTAAGAAAACCCCATGTAATAGCAAACACACACACAAACAAACATACCATATATAAATTTAACGTGCCCAGGGGAGATGTTTAGTTTCCCCATGCCCGACGGCGAAGGTGGGTCTTAAGGAGTTTTCGGAAGGCAGGAAGAGTAGGGGCAGTTCTAATCTCCGGGGGGATTTGCAGTATAGTTGTAAATCTCAGAAAACTGCACACCTGAACAGTTTTTGATAATCTGTGTAAATTTGCAATGCATATAGTGTTCTTAGTCTGATTGTATAAATGAAAAGATGCAAAATCGTCTGTTTCTATAGTAAAAATATATGATTTTCGTTGCCATGGTCACAAAAGCGAAGTTTATGATGAATGTAAGCAATTTTTAATTTGTTTTAGACATAAGCAATTGGAATATAACATTTAAAAGCTGGGAACAAAATTTGTGTTACATATGTAGCTTTATAAGTAGCTTGTGCTTATAAGAAGCATGTGCTACTTAAATAAAACTACACTAGTTCTTTTGGGACATGGTGAAGGATAAACAGCTGTTGAACCAATTTATCTTTTATTTATGATGTGATGTTTAACTAACATAAACAGACTTTAATATAAACAATGGCGGGTTTTTTTCCTGCAGAAAGGGTGACAGTGATTTTTACACAGCATTCTCTTAGTTTGAATTTATTTATTTGCTGATTTTTCACTAACATTTTTATTATTTATTTATTTTATTTGGTCAAGAACAGATATAAGTATAAACATAACTATGAATACATAAAATGGGTATAATAAAAGGGAACATTAGGACAGGGAATAAGTAGCATGCTGGTACACTTATGCATGCTCCTTAAAGACCTCTTAGAAATGACATGAGGTTGCCAGTAGATAGTCTAAGCTTAAACGTTTTGGGGGGTTGGGGAACAAACCACAGTCAGGTAGTGCATTCCAGGCATTAGTGACTCTACTGAAGTCATCTACTGGAGTCATCTACTGGAGTCATCTACTGAGTCTTTCAGGAGAAGGGCGGCTTATAAAAACAAACAAACAAACATTTTTCTGCAATCAAGTTTGGCATGGTTTACCATAAATTTATATTTATTATGTGCTTGTGTATTGTTATAGTTGCAGCTGAAGTATTCATTGATAGGTAGGACATTGTAGCAGATAATTTTATGTACTATGGTTAGGTTGGACCTAAGATAGCAAAATTCCAAGTTGTTTAAGCCCAAAATTTCAAGCCTGGTGGCATAAGGTATTCTGCTATGAGCAGAGGATTTGAGGACTCCTCTCATGAAATATGTCTGGACTGGTTCAATTGTATTAACGTCCAATATGCAGTGCAGGACCAGACAGATGAATTCTATCCAAGAATTGGTCTAGCAAAAGTTGTTTATGGCCTAGTTTGCAGTGCCAGAGAAGAAGTTATGCAAGATTGGGTTAACAACTTTGGTCTAGCAAAAAATTTGTATTTTTGTATTGTCAGGTTCCGGAATAAGCCTCAGAAGCAAGAACCACAAACACAATGTTGGTTTATTTTATTTATTTATTTATTACTTAGATTTGTATGCCGCCCCTCTCCGAAGACTCGGGGCGGCTCACAACATGTAAAAACAAATCATAAGCAATCAGACAAATTTAAAATATTTAAATATTTAAAAAAACCCCATATGCTAACAGTCACACACACAGACATACCATGCATAAATTAAACGTGCCCAGGGGGAGATGTTTCAGTTCCCCCATGCCTGACGGCAAAGGTGGGTTTTAAGGAGTTTACGGAAGGCAGGAAGAGTAGGGGCAGTTCTAATCTCCGGGGGGAGTTGGTTCCAGAGGGCCGGGGCCGCCACAGAGAAGGCTCTTCCCCTGGGGCCCGCCAACCGACATTGTTTAGTTGACGGGACCCGGAGAAGGCCCACTCTGTGGGACCTAATCGGTCGCTGGGATTCGTGCGGCAGGAGGCGGTCTCGGAGATATTCTGGTCCGATGCCATGAAGGGCTTTAAAGGTCATAACCAACACTTTGAATTGTGACCGGAAATTGATCGGCAACCAATGCAGACTGCGGAGTGATGGTGAAACATGGGCATACCTAGGTAGGCCCATGACTGCTCTCGCAGCTGCATTTTGCACGATCTGAAGTTTCCGAACACTTTTCAAAGGTAGCCCCATGTAGAGAGCATTACAGTAGTCGAACCTCGAGGTGATGAGGGCATGAGTGACTGTGAGCAATGAGTCCCGGTCCAGATAGGGCCGCAACTGGTGCACCAGGCGAACCTGGGCAAACGCCCCCCTCGCCACAGCTGAAAGATGTTGTTCTAATGTGAGCTGTGGATCGAGGAGGACGCCCAAGTTGCGGACCCTCTCCGAGGGGGTCAATAATTCCCCCCCCAGGGTGATGGACGGACAGATGGGATTGTCCTTGGGAGGCAGAACCCACAGCCACTCCGTCTTATCCGGGTTGAGCTTGAGTCTGTTGACACCCATCCAGGCCCCAACAGCCTCCAGGCACCGGCACATTACTTCCACCGCTTCGTTGACTGGGCATGGGGTGGAGATGTAAAGCTGGGTATCATCCGCATATTGATGATACCTCACCCCATGTCCTTGGATGATCTCGCCCAGCGGTTTCATGTAGATGTTGAATAGCAGGGGGGAGAGGACCGACCCCTGAGGTACCCCACAAGGGAGAAACCTAGGAGTCGACCTCTGGCCCCCCACTAACACCGACTGCGACCGGCCAGAGAGGTAGGAAGAGAACCACTGAAGGACAGTGCCTCCCACTCCCAACCCCTCCAGCCGGTGCAGAAGGATACCATGGTCGATGGTATCGAAAGCCGCTGAGAGGTCAAGGAGCACCAGGACAGAGGATAAACCCCTGTCCCGGGCCCGCCAGAGATCATCCATCAACGCGACCAAAGCGGTTTCCGTGCTGTAACCGGCCCTGAAACCCGACTGCCGGGGACCTAGATAATCGGCTTCTTCCAAGGACCGCTGGAGCTGGAGTGCCACCACCTTCTCGACAACCTTCCCCATAAAGGGAAGGTTGGAGACTGGACGATAGTTGTTAAGTACGGCTGGGTCCAGGGAGGGCCTCTTGAGGAGGGGGCGCACAAGCGCTTCTTTATAGAGTGATGGAAAAACTCCCCTCCCCAAGGAAGCGTTGGTAATCTCCTGGGCCCAGCTCCGTGTCACCTCCCTGCTGGCCGAAACCAACCAGGAGGGACACGGATCCAGTAAACAGGTGGCGGAACTCACAGCTCCAATGGCCTTGTCCACTTCATCAGGTGTCACCAGATCAAACTCTTCCCAGACAGGTGGACAAGTACGTGCCCCAGTCACCTCGACTGACTCGTTGTCAGTCGACTCTGTTTTACAATTGGAGTCGAGGTCGGCCCGGATCTGAGCGACTGGTTTGCAATCTTCTTTACTTGACTTCTCCAGCACTCACTGATAAATACTTTTGAAGCAAAGTGTAATTTGTGACAAACCTGCACGTTGTGTGCACCACCTTGTCTTTAACTACTGTGCACAACACTCAGGTTATCAGCATTCCTCCAATCCACTGCAGAAGCCTCTTCCGGAATCACCATAGTCGATACCCAGCTGCTTGTTGACTTTACCAGCATCTGACGTCATCCAACTGCACTGTATCTGATTCACAGCTGCTGGTCAGATTTCATCCCCCATTGTGCAGCCCTTCATAGCTTTGTATCATGCCATTCCCCAGAATGTCAGCTCCAGACTGGAAGGCTCGTCATAGCTGACAGTATTCGGTGTCAAGCAGAGGAGTGGAGACCTCTTTTCATGAAATATCCCTGGAACTATTCAATTGTATTAATATCAAGGTCCAGACAGATGAGCTCTATTCAAGAGTTGGTCTAGCAAAAATTTTGTATGCCATAGTTTGCAGCTCAATATTACCAGAGAAGAAGCTATGCAAGATTAGGTTAACAACTTTTAATGCTTTTTTTGGTAAAGCTCTTACAGTGAGCTCTGGCACTTAGATAATTAGAAATGGTCAGTTGGCAGTTCTGTGTTAGCAAAAACCTCAGAAGAGAAGGGTAGTGATTTCTGACAGTCTCAAAATGGGTGAGCAGTGTGGTCGGGCAGTAGGAAAAGCAAGTAGAATGCTTGGCTGCATAGCTAGAAGTATAACAAGCAGGAAGAGGGAGATTGTGATCCCCTTATATAGAGCGCTGGTGAGACCACATTTGGAATACTGTGTTCAGTTCTGGAGACCTCACCTACAAAAAGATATTGACAAAATTGAACGGGTCCAAAGACGGGCTACAAGAATGGTGGCAGGTCTTAAGCATAAAACAAATCAGGAAAGACTTAATGAACTCAATCTGTATAATCTGGACGACAGAAGGAAAAGGGAAAATGATTGAAACATTTAAATATGTTAAAGAGTTAAATAAGGTTCAGGAGGGAAATGTTTTTAATAGGAAAGTGAACACAAGGACAAGGGGACACAATCTGAAGTTGTTGGGGGAAAGATCAAAAGCAACGTGAGAAAATATTATTTTACTGAAAGAGTAGTAGATCCTTGGAACAAACTTCCAGCAGACGTGGTTGGTAAATCCACGGTAACTGAATTTAAACATGCCTGGGATAAACATATATCCATTGTAAGATAAAATACAGGAAATAGTATAAGGGCAGACTAGATGGACCATGAGGTCTTTTTCTGCCGTCAGTCTTCTATGTTTCTATCTTTCTAAATGAGTATTCCAAGGTCCTTGACAGAGTGAGGGTCATCTATAAGGTGATATTTGCCCAGTTTGGGTTTTGATTATTATTATTGCCAATGTGTTGAGATTTGGAGTTGCCAATTGTTTGACCATTCTAACACATAGTCAAGGTCTTTTTGGAGTGTAGCAGCATTGTTGGTGAGATTAAATAGTTTCATATCATCAGTGAAGAAAACACAATTGCTTATAATCTGATCACAAAAGTATAAAGAGGTGGGTTCTAAAATGCTGGCTTGGAGGACACCGCTGTTAACTGGTGAAGAGTTTGTTAGGGCATTCCCTATTTTTGACTACTTGTTGCCTTTTTGATAGGAACCCAACTATCTACTTGTGCAGGGATCTGGAAATGCCATAAGATTTTAGTTTTAGAAGTAGTTTGTCATGTACTACTGAATCAAAGGCTTTACAGAAGTCTATATAAATTGTGTCTATTGCTTCACCTTGGTCAAGTTGTGAAGTCCATATGTTTTTTTTTACAATCTAAGAGTTTGCAGATAGATGGAAAGTCAACAGCCCCCAGGTCTGGTGGTGGTTGAAGAAGAAGAAGAGGAACAGCTGGTTCCAATGCCTGAGGCATGGCTGCACATAAGTCAGATAAGTCAGGGCTAATAACCCTCCCAAAATAGCATTTTTAACTATTAAAAAACTCTACTTGATCTTGAAAAAATTGTGCCACACCAGCACAGTTTGTTCAAACTTTAACTTATTAACTCTATTAAATCCATCCCTTCGAATAAATATGTGGATCATTTGTATTTCAGAAGCATCACACAAAAGACAACTGTATGGTTGTTTTGATATCTTAAATTTTGATTGACTATGAACAGAAGATGGGATGGTCGAAGATAAAGAGAAAACAGATGTCTATAATGATTGTATATATTATAATAATAATTAACAGTATCTAAATGAAACAAGTTTGCTTTCAGTGAGGTATTATTTGCACACTGTTCCTCTTGAGCATTAAGATGCATCCTGAACATGATAGTCTTATTGTATACTGTCATCAGAATTCCTATTTGGGGTTTGAGTAGGCACAGAGTGGGATTTACCAGCTGTCAGGAAAAATGTATTCCATTTCATTATGACTTAATTTATCTCCTCTAATTTTATTTTTCCCTGTAGTTATTTAAATGCTTGCGCCACCAGCCTAAACTAAGACCCAAACAAAAGCTGAAATTATATATATATATAGCCCCTCCTTGGTACAAAGCTGAAGGGATCAGATCTGGTGGCCTAGAGGTTAATTCTCTGCCTTACAAGGCACAAGCTGCCGGATCAAATCCCGGTAAGGGTATGGCTAGCTGATGAGGCCAGAACAAGGCGGAAATAGTGCTATCCTAGTCTCCCTTAATTTAAAAAATTCAGCAAAAACATGTGATACATACAGAACATAGTTTGTTGGCTATCAATATATTAACTGCCTTGAAATGGCCCTGGGTTGGGCCTAGAGGCAAAAAAGGAGCTGTGACATTCCTCCACTATACCAGGGTGATCCAACACAAAGACATATAGCCCCTCCTTGGTACAAAGCTGAAGGGATCAGATCTGGTGGCCTTAATTCTCTGCCTTACAAGGCACAAACTGCCGGATCAAATCCCGGTAAGGGTATGGCTAGCTGATGAGGCCAGAACAAGGCGGAAATAGTGCTATCCTAGTCTCCCTTAATTTTAAAAATTCAGCAAAAACATGTGATATATATGTGTGTGTGTGTATAAATACACACACACACACACACACACACACAGACATACACACATACATATATGGGGTTTGTGGGGGGTTCCTGTCAAATCACCTTGGTATACCCAAATATTGGAGGAGCATAAAGCTTCTCAGTATTAATCTTGTTCTTCTTATTTGCTGAATATTTTTCTTTCCATCAATTAGCTAAGATTAACATTCCTGTTTTATTTCAGTCAACATTTAGTGACCATATATCACATCACCAAGAATAATATTTGGCTAAAATGCTCTCATTCATAGCATGCTAGATTACCTTTTCCACTCTATTGTAGGACTAGGAGATATAACAGTCAGTTCACAACGTTGAGGATTCAGAAGACAATTTTCTAAGTAGCTATCTGCATTTTCCTTGGTTAACAATGAAAATAATTGCCTCTTCAATTATTTATAAGAAGGTCACTAGAAAAATATCTGAAATCATTAGATAATAAATCATTGCCCTAATCTTTGGATGAGAAATTGATTCTTGTATTTCTATCATTTTCATTTTAATATTTTTTTGCTCAAATAATTATTTTTGATTTAGTAGATGTCAAGGCCTGATAAGCAGGACACTTTGAAGTTTTTTTCCCCATCCATGTTGCTATTTACTATTCTTTTGCCTAAACATTCAACATGCAGCAGTCATCAGATAATAGCAATATTTTATATTACTGAAATGGAAGACAGAAAGAACAGTACAGTATTTTTTATGAAGCCAATCTGTGTAATTTTACATACATTATAAATCATTAGCATTTATGGATAGCTAGCTCATGGATCCTTTAATTTGGATTACTCCTTTGAATTCTACAATTCTATAATCATATTTATAATGGGATATTTAATAAAAATCAAAGCATTTAAACTAATCAAAGCTTTGATGATTAATAAGGAACTTTTGCTAATCATTTTAGAATCGGCCTAATTTTAAAAATTGCTTTTTTTAAAATTTACTCCTTTTGGAGTTATAGTAGAGAATCATATTCTTAATATGCTCTATGAAAATGTGATCAAGTGGCTACCTGATTCATGGCAATTAAGTAATCAAAGTAATTAGAAAAATATTTCAAAAAATTGTACAATGTAAGTGAATCTTTACTATATAGATCTTGTCTAAAATACTACATTGTAGAAAACATCATTTAAATAGATCTTAATGTGAGGTTTTATGTCTTCATTCTCAATTGGTATTCAAAGCTGACTTCTCACTTGAAATGAAAACAGATGTTTTTGTTGGAAAAATAACGTGTGTTGTGCCCCCTTGCAGAAAAAGACATTCTGAATTTGACAGCATAAATAAGATTACAGTTACAATTCTATTCTTACTTATCTGAGAATAAGTACTGTATCACTGAACTCAGTGGAACTTACTTCTAAACATTGCAGAAGGTTTTTTTAAAAAAAACATATTACGGTAGTTTCAAGTATCCATATGTTAACCTAACATTATTTTCAGTTATCCTGCTAGCTTTAAAAAAAATTATTAGATTTCTAAGTATGGCATGAAGCATTATAATCAATGTGTTATTGACAAAGCCATATGAATTACATACCATTTATTTATTTTACATTGCTACCTCTTGCTCTTGAGAAGCTTAATACACACTCAACAATACACAGTGGGCATAAAGTATATCATTCAGAAGGTATTTAGGTTTTACAACAACACACCATGATGTGAAAGTTTCATAATTAGGATGGCAATAAAGTCTGAACCTATTCCCAGCTGTGAGCATTGCGTGTTACACTTGTGTCAAGCAAGATATTAGTTAAGTGAGATTCAAAACTCAATTCTGTTTTTAACATTGATTCTACTAATAACAATGGAAGTTTTTATTACAACCTGGAGGGACTGTGAACATCTAAATTTATGGCATTTTTATAACCAATCCTATCAAACACAATCTGATTGTCATGCTTTATTTATGCCCATAGGATTTCCCCATTAGTTAGGAGAATTATATTACAGGCGTAAAATACAGCTAAGCATTTTAATGCTGCAAGATCAGTTACAGCTGCATTGCATTTGTGCTGGTTTATTATAATGTATGCCAGCCCTTTAGGTTAAAGTTGGAAATAGCATAGCACTCCACTAGATGACAGGCTTGGTTTAAAGCCAGAACACTTTGCAATATCTTCTATACCAATTTCACCTCCATACAACAACAACAACGAATCATATCTCAAAATTATAGGGCAAAGATAAGTTCACAGATGGGACAATCAACTACTGTATTAAAACCAGAATATAAAAATATCAAACAGAAAATTATATTTGACCATTTTAATATAATATTTTCATGACACCTAATGTTTCATCCAAATATTAGATGTAGGCAGTTAATAGATTTTAAATAAGGAGTTATATGTTATATTTCACCTACTTGAAAAGTAGTTGATAATCAGGTAGACAATAAGTACTTCTTTTTAAGGAAGGGAGAAGAGTCTTGCAATTCATATTCAGTTAATAAAGTACTGATACCTGTTCACACCTCCATGAGTTAAGCAGAATTGAAATTTTAGAATTCATTTGCAACATTTTGGACCAGGAGGCTCTTTGCAGTCACTCAGGCCCTCATCACCTACCGTCTTGATTATTTTAATGCAGTCTACATGGAGCTGGCCTTCAAAAGTGTTCGGAGACTGCAAATAGTCCAGAATGCAGCCGCGAGAGCTGTTATGGGTGTACCTCGGTACACCTACATAACACTTTTGCTCTGTGATCTGCACTGGCTTCCTATTAGACTCCAGGCACAATTCAAGGTGTTGGTTATTACCTATAAAGCCCTACATGGCTCAGGGCCAGACTATTTACGGGACCGTCTCCTGCCGCATACCTCCCAGAGACCAATAAGAGCTCCTCTGGGTCCTGTCAACTAAGAAATGCAGGTTGGTGGGGCCACGGGGGAGAGCCTTCTCTGTGGCCGCTCCGGCTCTATGGAACCAACTTCCCCCTGATATCCATACTGCTTCCACCCTGCTGGTCTTTCGCAAAGCTACGAAGACCTGGCTTTGCTGACAGGCCTGGGGACCATAAATTCACAGCTTGATGGCCAACTGTAAGAACGGTGTGTATGCATATGAGTGTGTTGTTCTTTTTATAATAACTTTTTATGTGTTTTTTTAGTTTGTTATGTTTGAAGCTCGGGTAACTATTCGACTTCTTTTACTGTTTGTATTTATTCTTATTGTATTTGTACCGCTGTTGTAAGCCGCCCTAAGTCCTTCGGGACTGGGCAGCATAGAAGTTAAATAAATAAATAAATAATAATAATAATAATAATAATAATAATAATAATAATAATAATAATAGCCCTAATATAAAGAACTATAACAAATTGTAACCAATGTTTATCTAGAGTTTTCTGTTTCAATTTTTGTAATCACTATTAGAATGGAATGGAATGGAATGGAGTGGAGTGGAATAGAATAGAATAGAATTCTATATTGAAAAAGTGTGATTGGACACACCAGGAATTTGTCATTGGTGCATATGCTCTCAGTGTACATAAAAGAAAACATACATTTATTTTTATTTTTATATATTGTTTGTTTTGTCAAGTACGTATTGGTGGTATACAAAGATATAATAATATTTATATACATGATGCTAGCAAAAGAGAAACATTAGGACAGGGGACGGAAGGCACTCTTGTGCACTTATGCACGCTCCTTACTTACCTCTTAGGAATCGGGAGAGGTCAACAGTGGATAGTCTAAGGGTAAAGTTTTTGGGGTTAGGTGATGATACTACAGAGTCCGATAGTGAGTTCCATGCATTAACTACTCGGTTACTAAAGTTGTATTTCCTGCAGTCGAGTTTAGAGTGGTTTACTTTACGTTTGTATATGTTGTGTGCTTGTGTGTTGTTGTAGTTGAAGCTGAAGTAGTTGTTGACAGAAAGGATGTTTTCTAAAGTATTTATGTCTGAAATGCAGTATGGGTTCCAGACAGATGAGCTGTATTCAAGGATTGGTCTGGTGAAAACTCTGTTTAATAGTGTGAGATTACTGAAGCAGAAGCTACGTAGGATTAGGTTAACAACACTTGAAGCCTTTTTGGTGATGTTGTTGCAGTGGGCTTTGGCACTTAGGTCATTTGATATGAATATTCCAAGGTCTTTTACGAAGTGAGGGTCATCTGTAAGTCTTGCTTATTCAGCTTGTATTTGGTATTCTCATTCTTTTTGCCAATGTGTAGGACAGAGTATTTTTTGGTTGAGATTTAGAGTTGCCAGAGGTTTGACCATTCAGAGACACAAAGTCAAGATCTTTTTGGAAAGTAACTATGTTATCGGCGGTGTTGAAAGTTTTACATTTGTCAAGAATCATGAGGTAAAACAATTAATGATTGTCATAGGGTACAAATAAGCAATCAGGAAACAATCAATATTGTAAATATACAAGCAACAAGTTACCATCAAACAGTCATAAGTGAAAACCATCAAACAGTCATAAGTGAAAGGAGATGGGTGGTTATAGCCAAAGATTTATTCCAACAGATGTGATCCAGCTGATGTAATTCAGTAGGTCAAACTGCCATGCTGTCAGTCCTACCCCAACTTGGTTCCTTAAGACAAAAGACCTTCATCATTGGAGACTCCAATGCTCTGTCCTACACATTGGCAAAAAGAATCAGAACACCAAATACAAGCTAAATAACAAGACCTTACAGATAACCCTCACTCTGTAAAAGACCTTGTAATACTCATATCAAATTACCTAAGGGCCAAACCAACTGCAACAACATCACCAAAAAGGCTTCAAGAGTTGTTAACCTAATCTAACATAGCTTCTGCTCCGGTAATCTCACACTACTAACCAGAGCATACAAAACTTTTGTCACACTAATCCTTGAATACAGCTCACACCACATTTCAGACATACATTTAGAAAACATTCAGAGATAATTTACTAGAAGAGCCCTCCAGTCCTCCACTCGCAACAGACTTACAATCCTAGGTTTAGAAATCTTAGAACTACATCATATATAGCAAGTACAAGTGCACTAGAGTGCCTTCCGTCCCCTGTCCTATTGCTCTCCTATATCTCTTACACCTTTCTGCACACAGTAGCAACTGTGTGTTCTCCTTTAGGGCATCTTTTGGAAGGTGATGGGCGGCCCCTCCCCAGGAACTCTGGGCAGGAACTTGCCTGAGAAAATGGAAGGGAGATGCCCTTGGGACTCATATAACCCTATTCTTGAATGGTGATGGGATGGTGATCCCCTCCTACTCGCTTTGTGTGCATGGCCTGGAACATGGTGATGGGTTTGACCTCTCACCTTGATCGGCAAGGAGCTATGCCCATAGTTGCCCAGGGAGGTTTACCATCAAGAATTTCCGCCCCGTTTTATGATTGGCCTCTGCAGGTCCTGATTATTAGTTAATAATCAGTTAATTTAATATGTTAATTAATAAAGTGACCTATTACTTCCAGCTCTCTGTGTGCATGTTCTCATTCTGCGTCTGGCTCAATTTGTAAATGTTCCATTTGCTCCTTTGTTTTTTTTAAAAAAAGCAAGACACCACAAGCTCTTTGTCTAATTTTAAGTGCTCTGTCTATATTTCTATTAAAGGTCTCTTAAGATGAGCTTCTTCTGAAAACTTCCTAATAATATTTAAAATTACAAAGTTGTATCATGTCATTGGGAGTTATGCTATTGACAAAAGCAAAAATATGATTGAGTTGATGAAACTCAAGAACTGAAGAGACCTTCCCCACTATTCAGCAACTGACACTGTTTTTCTGCATTCTTTAATGACTTTTACTTTCTTTAATGACTTTTGATCTTTTTCCAGACAGAAAGGACATTTTCCTCTTCAGATATGTGTGCTTTAAGATTAAAAAGAAACAGAATGTGAGCATTGGTATCAAAGACAAGCATTCTATTTAGATTGTGGCTCATTTTCATTTTATATGCAACACTGGAATATTGAATTGGACACTTAGCAGAATAAAATATGTCAAAGAAGCAAAGTAAACAATTCTCATGGGATTGTCTCAGACCTTAGTGTCTTAAGAGTCAACTTTTGTTTTAGCTTCTAGGCAGAGATGCAAGCATCTCATATAAATGTGGCTCACACCCACTAAATCTGTAGATGATTATAAACAGGATATTTAAATGCTTTACTCTTCTCGAAAGAAACAGCCTTGTCAATGTGAATATCCTGCTTGCCTCTAAGGACACAGAGAGAAAAACACAAATGTGCATTTAATCATTTGGAAGTGCCGTTAAGTATAAGCCTCACACCAAAACATCTAAAGGTATCAGCTAAATTTATCTGAAACCCCAAAGATAAATTTAAAACAAAAACAGAAGTATGATAAGGCCAGCAACCAGGCTCACTGCTCTTTGTTAGATGAATGTGTAGAGCTTTCTACACAACAGACCTTTGACTCTACAGTTACAAGCAGTGATTTTTCAAGGATGCTTTTTTGCCTATAGAACTCAGGTGAAAAAGGGTTATATTTTAGGTTAGTTTGAGTCTATACAGAGTAGCTGTTAATTACATTTTCTTTCTTTCCTTATCTTGTAGCTGATGCTTTTTCATTTCTTTGGCTTATTATTTTTGATTTCATATCTGTGTTTTGCATAACTTTGCTAACGACATGAATAATGTGATAGATATGCATGCATGCATGCATGTATACTTCATATTAATTTCAGTTTTACTTCATAGTTTATGAAATGTATTGCCATATAATTACAAACAATTAAGTCTTACTGCACACAGTTTTTCATTGTCTAAAGCAGGGGTCCACAACTACCAGGTTGCAGACCAGTACCGGGCCATGGGGCATATTGCACCAGTCCGTGGAGTCAGCACTTCCACACCTGCCCCCCTCCCTTTTTTCCCCTCACCCAAGGAATCCCCATACAGAAACTTTTCAAGTGGCGCAAAGACATGCGGTCCCGGATCGCTCGCTTCTTCTTGCCTAAGATTGCTAAGGTGAGCAGTGCCCTGTGCTAGCCAGCAAAGCCGGCTGCCCAGGAAAGTGGCGCATTTGAAAAGTGCGCGTTTAGAAAGCATGCCGCTTTCCCGGGCAGCCGACTTTGCTGGCCAGAGAAGCGAGTGATCTGGGACTGCGTGGGTTTGCTCCGTGACAACAACAACAATGGCGCCATGGTGGCCTTCAAGTGCAGCCCTTCGCAGCACCCCACTACCTGTTCCTGCAGGTAGAGGTTGGGCGCACTACTGGGAGGCAGAGGCAGCGTGGGGCTAGGCTCTGGGCACCGTGAATGCCAGGGAGGGTGAAGGGGTGGACGTGGTTGCTGCATCTTAGCTGGAGAGCCGGATGGGGGCAGAGGCAATGCCGGAGTCCAGTGCTGGGGCCATGCAGGGCCGCTCATCCAGGGGCTCTGGACCGGCAAGCTGCCCTCCGCTCTCTCTCTCTCTTTCTCTCTCTGTTGCCGGTGTGGTGTACGAGAGAGAAAGAGAGAGAGAGAGAAGAAAGGAGGGGAGAGAAAGAAAGCAAGAGAGAGAGAGAGGAGGAGAGGAAGAGAAAGAAAGAGAATAAAGGGGGGGAGAGAAAGAGTGAACGAGACAGAGAGAGAGAGAGAGAAAGCAAGAGAGACAGAGAGCAAGAGACAGAGCAAGAGAGAAAGAGAGAGGGAGAGAGAAAGTGTGAGAAAAAGAGAGAGAAAGAGTGAGAAAGAGAGAGAGCAAGAGGGGGAAGAGAGAAAGAGAGAGATAGAAAGAGAGAGAAAAAGAAAGAAAGAGAGAGAAAGAATGTGAGTGAGAGAGAAAAAGACAAGAGAGAGAGAAAGAGAGAAAAGGAGAGGAAAGGAGAGAGAGAGAAAGAAATGAATGCAATAAGGGGAGAAAAAAGAGAAATAAGAAATATTTATTTATTTATTTATCTATTTATCTATTTATTTATTTATTTATTTATTTATTTATTTATTTATTTATTTATTTATTTATTTATTTATTACTTCTGTGTCTCCCATTCTGGAAGGGACTGCTGCTCAGACAATATACTTTTCCGCCCACACCGGGCCATAAAAAAATTGTCTTGCTAAAACTGGTCCCTGGTGGAAAAAAGGTTGGAGACCACTGGTCTAAAGGGTGGTATTTTCTTTGAAATGTTCTTTCAAGATTTGTCCTTACGGTAATTTATAATTTTCTGCTTCCACATTATTAAAGGCTGTGAAGATATTCATTAGTCTGACCAGATAAAGCTTGTAAGGGCTACATGGTTGATAAAATGTAGTTTTCTTCTTTTCCAAATCTATATGACCCATCAATTCAGAGGAGGTCATTAACATTTATGTTTTAGAAAACAGATTTATATGGATAAAATTATTTTACACATTGGAACAAAAGTAATATTTTTCTTTAAAAATAAATATATCAAATATTTTGTAATGCATTCATGTAAATACTCATTCAAAACTATATCATTCTCTGGATTAAATACATAGTGTGTCACTTTGCCATAGAGTCAATAATTCTTTTTCCAAGCGATGAAAATATTTATGAGAAGGTAATAGCTCTTAAAAGCTGGAATTATTATAATCATGCTGGACACATAATATATTGGGACAAATTGTTTCTATAATAATTAGGTTGTGATTATCAAGCCATTATTTTTCCATGGTAGATTTGATAAATGATGGCATAGGCAGTATGATGTCACTTATAAATTGTATTAACTTTCCATTGCAAATATGGCCAGAGGCCAACCAATTGTTGTACTTTAAATGCTGTAATAATTTTTCCCTAAAATAACCCTAAATTACAGGTTTCATAAAAACAATATTTATTAGTACAGTTCTTAAAATGTACACGATATATCCAAAATCAAATCATTATTTAAGCACCAATTATTGCATGGAAAGACTTCCATACTAAACATGCACTTGCTGAGGTCAGCAGCAGTGTGGAAAATATTTTACAACATAATTTTAGGCATATTTGCTGTAAAGTAAATGACAAATATTTAGCATAACCCAATGGAATTTCAAATAAATATATGGATTGGGCCACAACCAGGAGTATGTTACATAATGTTTTTATTAAAATACCAATTAGCGGACCATATTGCATGACAAACAGTTCAGAGCTTAAAAACAACAATACTTCCTTTGTATACTAATGTTTGTCTGTTTGTCAAACATGTATAGGATAGTAGTTTGTATAAACATAACATAAGTTAGAAACATAGAAACATAGAAGACTGATAGCAGAAAGAGACCTCATGATCCATCTAGTCTGCCCTTATACTATTTTCTGTATTTTATCTTAGGGTGGATATATGTTCATCCCAGGCATGTTTAAATTCAGTTACTGTGGATTTATCAATCATGTCTGCTGGAAGTTTGTTCCAAGGATCTACTACTCTTTCAGTAAAATAATATTTTCTCATGTTGCTTTTGATCTTTCCCCCAACTAACTTCAGATTGTGTCCCCTTGTTCTTGTGTTCACTTTCCTATTAAAAACACTTCCCTCCTGGACCTTATTTAACCCTTTAACATATTTAATATGTTTCGACAGTGTTCCCTCTAATTTTTTTTTGGGGGGGGGCGGAAAAGTATAGTGTCTGAGCGGCAGTCCCTTTGGGACTGGGCGGCACAGATAAATAAATAAATAAACAAAAAAACAAACAAACAAACAAACAACCCTGCTTTGCCTCAGAGAATTTCAAAATAAAATACTGTACTGTGTGTCTATAACAGTGAGCTCATAATAGGGCAACTCTATCAATATCAAAATGCCATTTAAATAGTTGAGCTACTTTCAAACTAGATTTTGATTTTCTTTCTCTCTTCCTTACTCCCATTCTTTTTCTTTCTCTTTTCCTTCCTCTCTTTTTTCTATCTGTTTCTCTCTCTTCCTCTCTCTCTCTCCTTCCCTCTCACTCTTTCCCTCTCGGCTTCTGGGCAGGTTTGGAAAACTCTGAGTTGATGATGATTTTTAAGTGAGCGATTGCTCACTGCTCAGCTTAGAGGGAACTATGTGTTTCGATCATGTCCCCCCTTTTCCTAAAAAAGTTTTAAAAAGTAATAATAAAAGAGGACAATAGGACAATAGGAGAAGGATGGTAGGCACAGTGGTGACCCAAAAAATGCCCAAACAAATACTGATCACATGATGTAATCCGATTCAAAGGAATTAATTAAAAATAATTTGCAGCATGTCGGCATTGTTAAAATTATCTAATTTATTTAGATAATTTGGGTAATGGTGAGGTGATACTCCCAGATGAAAATATTACACTTTATATCACTGACAGAAAAACATTTATGAGTTACCTCACCGTTGGGTTTTCATCTTTTAGTGACTGTATATATAATCAGATTAGACCATGTTTATTGAATTATTAGTCACAATGGCTAGCTCAATATATCACTAGGTTGTAGCCTATGGTCATTAACTATAGAAACTGTATTGACAGAAGAAATTGAGTTAAACCCAAACAAATTCAATATGTATAAACTCAAGAAAAGAGATTTAAAAACACATAATACTAAAACAACCGTAACTGTACCTTTAAAAATCTTTACTCAGTAAGAAAATAGGTTTAATTTTACTTTTCCTTAGATTCCTATTATTTAAAGCTGCTATTTAAGGAAAGCAGTTATGAGATTAAAGTATTATTGTTTTTTTAATTCAAATGTACCAGCTCTTTGAATAAGTTTTATTAAGGCATTTTTGTTTATATCAAATTTGGGCTCTCGGTTATAATGTCTCCATTTGAAATATTTAGTAATATCATCTCCTTCTCCTTTCCTAAACCAATTTCAGAACAACAATGACAAAAATCTAATTTCTGTAAAATGTTCCAGAAAGATGTTGGATTTTCTCTTCACAAACAACTTTAGCTAACATCAAAGAGTTCAGCTCACAGCATGCAGAGTCTAAATTATACACCTCCTAGATAAAAGTTAAGTTGGTAAACTACTGCAGGAGCATAGATTGTGAAATTCTTAATGAAATAAAGTCTCACATGCACTTCTTATTTTTTTCAATGTAAATCTAGATTTCTTAATATTTTATTTGCTTTATTTGCTTTCATGCAAAATAGAATCATTAGAAATCTCATTAGAAATGTTTATTGATGCAGAAACAAATAGATTGATTTTTAGTTTATCGAATACTTTTCATCTTCACATTGATTCCTTCATACATCTTGATCAAGAGTTCATCCTTGTTCAATTCTTCAAAGGCCTACTGCCAAAATCTCTTTTTAAGAAATTCATAAAGTAACATATATATGCCTAGATTTTTTTTCAGATGCTCAATCTCTTTATTCTGCAAATATTTTTTTAAAATGCACCAGGAAAAATATACCAGGAAAAGTGTTAAAATATAAATCTATATAAACATAGTTTGCATACAGGACAGGAACCACACAAAAATTCAAATTAAACTTTACTAGTTCAGTAGATAGATAGATAGATTTTTATTGGCCAAGTGTGATTGGACACACAAGGAATTTGTCTTGGTGCATATGCTCTCAGCATACATAAATAAAATATACATTTGTAAAGAATCATGTGGTACAATACTTAATGATTGTCATAGGGGTCAAATAAGCAATGAAGAAGCAATATTAATAAAAATCTTAGGATATAAGGAACAAGTTACAGTCATACAGTCAACATGGGAGGAAATGGGTGATAGGAATGATGAGAAAAACTAGTAGAATAGAAGTGCAGATTTAATAGAAAGTCTGACAGTGTTGAGGAAATTATTTGTTTTGTAGAGTGATGGCGTTAGGAAAAAAACTGTTCTTGTGTCTAGTTGTCTTGGTGTGCAGTGCTCTGTAGCAACGTTATGAGGGTAGGAGTTGAAACAGTTTATGTCCAGGATGTGAGGGGTCAGTAAATATTTTCCCCGCCCTCTTTTTGACTCGTGCAGCATACAGGTCCTCAATGGAAGGCAGGTGGGCAGCCATTGTTTTTTCTGCAGTACAGATTATCCTCTGAAATATATACATGACATCATCATTATTTGAGCCATTGTCTATCCACTGCAGGATAAAGGCCTCTTTTACATGTTTTGAACCAAGATGGTTCTGAGCTTTCTTTTGTCAATTGGGCCTGCAATATGTATGCATGTGTCTGTCTGTATATATATGTGTGTGTATGTGTCCATGTGAGTGTGGGTGTGAAATCACAGCTACCAGTTATTTAACTGGTATTGGCCTTCATGTACATTGATTTCTTCATCTGATCTGCCAAGAAAACCGTAATTAATCAGTCTCGGAAAAGATTCCTTTAAAAAGGGGAAAAAATAGAAATGTTCAGAAGGCTGTGAAAGTAAAAGCCACCCTTGTGTAGGAAAAGGCAGTAGCAAATTGTTCCAAAGGAAAGGAGTCTTCACAGAAAATTATTACTTTTGTGCTCCTTGTGTCACCCCTAATGACAGTTGGGGCCTTTAAGCAGGCTTATTTTTCTGCAGACTAGTCAAGCAGAATCAGTCTAGGTGTGTGTTCTCATTGATTCCCCAGCCCTGAATCATATAGCATTTAGTAACTGCTAACCAGTTTCTTGAACTGTACTCTTGAAGTGTAGTAGATACTTGGAACAAACTTCCAGCAGACGTGTTGGTAAATCCACAGTAACTGAATTTAAACATGCCTGAGATAAACATATATCCATCCTAAGATAAAATATAGGAAATAGTAAAAGGGCAGACTACATGGACCATGAGGTATTTTTCTGCCATCAAACTTTTATGTTTCTATGTGCTCGGAAACATATTAGTGGCCAATGTAGCCCTTGTAGAAATGGTATATATAACAATAATAAAATTGTACCATTAGCTAAGAGGCTGTTGCATGTGGTACCAGACCAGATTTCCTCATGATCTTCAAGAACAGCCCTATATAATGTTCTGTCGGGCTCTCTGGTAGACTCCTACCAACAATTCACAGGTACAAATTTCAGACACACATATGTTTGAAAATTCAAAACAATGTTCTTTATAATGAAAATTCACTTAAACCAAGCCCTCTTTTGGTATAGCAAAGAGCACTTGTCTCCAAACAAACTGGTAATTTGTACAAGTCCCTTATCAGTTCTGTGATACTTATCTTGCAGCTGTGAGGTAATTCACAGTTCTTCTTCTTTCACAAAGTGAAACACACTTTGCTCTGGTTTAGTTTCAAAGTGGGGAAAAATCAGCACACAAAAGGTCAAAGTCAGTAAAGCAGTTAGGAAACACAACGATCAGATAATCCTCCACAATGGCCAAACCCACAGGCTGCTCTTTATAGCAGCCTCACTAATTACCCACCCAACCCAACCACAGGTGGCCTCATTTTCTTTGATAATAATCTCTCAGTTGTTGTTGCCTATGCATCACTCTCCTCATGCGTGGCTGTATCATTAACTCTTGTTCTGAATCCAAGGAGGAGCTAGATAATTGATCTCCTTCTGACCTGTCTGCCACACTCTCCTCCTCCCTGTCACTCATGTCTTCTTGGTCAGAGGAGCCTTCATCAGCAGATTCCACGGGGGGGGGACAGGCCTGCAGCATGTCGATGTCTCCCCCACATCCACAGTCCTTGGGGCAGGAGCTGGGCCAGAGCGAACCATAACATATAAAACTAATTATACTAATCTAAACAAGCAATATCAAGAGCATGCATAGCTACTTTCAACATTTATTGTTCTAGGTAAGGCTACCACTGGTACAATAGCAAAACCTTAACCTTCATGGACCTAGCCCCCATTTACATTTCCAACAGGATGTGAGAGTACAAAAGGGCCCCATCTTGAGAGCCTGCCTTTCATGGAGGAGCACAACCTATTTTAGAGTCAAAGTTTGTATGTCTTGAGAATCAGCAGGTTTGTGAATTAATATCCACTCTGTCTTGCTTGGGTGAGTCTGAACATGTTTCTTCTCATTTAGGGCCTGACCCTGGCTCATAACTTTGACCACACATCTGAGGTTCAACACAGGGTGGAGATAATATACATAAATATAAACTGCAGATTGATTATGGCAGCACAACAAATGACTTCCTATAGACCTGACTTCATATAAATGTTACACATGATAATTGCCCATCAGTCAAAGACCCCAATTGTCCAGAAGCTTCTTATTAGTTGAAAACATTGCTAGCACACTGGTGTGTGGAGGGTAAGAAAATGGATTATATCCTGTTATTATGTCAAGTTCATTGGTTTCTAATTAGTTTCTTAATTTAATTGAAAATGTATATTAATCATTAGCTTCCCATCTGATCCTGCTGAAGGACATTATAAACTGAATCTCTGAAGAAAAACAATGATGGAAGAGGACAGATGTTATTGCTTCTTGCTTATAGATTTCTGATGGACATTAACCTGACCACTGCAGGGTTTCAATTGAATACACAGACTTGTTATTATGTTTTTGTGTTTAACTTTATTTCGGCCCATGAAGTTCTCATTGTCCTATAAGATTTGATTGATTGGCATAAGTACAAGGGCCTCTCCCAAGTAATAGCTTTTTATCCCATAAAATGTAGGCAGTCTCCCTACCGTAAGTAAACTCATTAAGCTCTATTACTTGGAGACATAGAAACATAGAAGATTGATGGCAGAAAAGGACCTCATGCTCCATCTAGTCTGGAACATACATGTATTTATTTATATATGTATGTATGTATGTATGTATGTATGTATGTATGTATGTGTGTGTGTATGTATATTACATGGGTTTTTTCCCATGTAATATTTTGAGTGCCTTTGAGATGTTTCGAAGAAATCATATTCGCCATCAACAGGCTGAAGTTATTGGCTTTGTGCTGCTTTGATATGGTTTGTTTTATATATATATATATATATATATATATATATATATATATATATATATATATATATATATATGGTTTGTTTTATATATATATATATATATATATATATATATATATACAGTGTTCCCTCGATTTTCGCAGGTTCAAACTCCGCGGAACGTCTATACCACAGTTTTTCAAAAATATTAATTAAAAAATGCTTCGCGTTTTTCCCCTCTATACCACGGTTTTTCCCGCCCTATGACATCATATGTCATTGCCAAACTTTCGTCTGCCTTTAAAAAACATTTTAAAAATAAACTTTAATAAATAAACATGGTGAGTAATAATCTAAATGGTTGTTAAGGGAATAGGAAATTGTAATTTAGGGGTTTAAAGTGTTAAGGGAAGGCTTGGGATACTGTTCATAGCCAAAAATGGTGTATTTACTTCCGCATCTCTACTTTGCAGAAATTCGAATTTCGCGGGCGGTCTCGGAACGCATCCCCCGCGAAAATCGAGGGAACACTGTATATAATCATTGGGCCCAGAATCCTCCTATAAATCCTCCTTTTTCATATCATAATTTCACCATTAACAGAATTTGGTCACACCAGAAAGTTCCTTCCTGGAAAGTCTGAAAATTGCTTGATCTTCAGCTTCTTGTCTCTAAGTCATGGAGAAGTGTGCTAAATTGCCCAGAAATACATTGCCTGTCATGTCTTGTTTCTTAATGAAGGGCAAACCTAGTTGGTCTATAAAGGACAGGCTTTAAGTCATTACTAATTGATCGTCCTCCATAAGTAAAATCATTGCATTCCTTAACAGTCATGCTGTCACAGGGGATTTACTCACATTTGTATTCCTTCACTAGGTAACAAAAACACAAGCAAGGACAGCTAATAGAACATATCCATGTCAAAATTCTCAAGAGAAATTCCATACTCTTGGAGAACTGAAGCAGTTGATACTATATTGAGAAACAGTGCAAAAAAGTTACTTGGTTAGTTACTATGGCATACTTGATAGATTATGGGATCAAGTACAGACTACACTCTCTTCTTTTTCCTGATATTAGAACTAGTTCATATATATACATGTAGTCATTATAATATATAACCTTTTATGCCATTGATCAGTTTTACTCAATAATATATAGGATTATATCAATCAATTTTCTGAAAAAGTCCTCCCTCCCCTTAAAAGAGGCTCCTGCCTTAATAGGCTCCTGGCTTATTCTCAGATGCTTTAAAATTAGTTTCAAAACTTACTTTTATGACCCCAAGAAGGAATATAGTGTTTTCTGCTATACATTTTGCCTTAAGTCTAAAATTAATTTGGATTTCCTAGAGAGGGAGTTGGATAAGGAAAGCAGTTCTATCAAGGAGCCGGGGTGGCGCAACAGGTAGAATGCTGTACTGCAGGCCACTGAAGCTGACTGTAGATCTAAAAGTCAGCGGTTCAAATCTCATCACCGGCTCAAGGTTGACTCAGCCTTCCATCCTTCCAAGGTGGGTAAAATGAGGACCCAGATTGTGAGGGCAATAGCCTAGCTCTGTTAAAAAGTGCTATTGCTAACATGTTGTAAGCTGCCCTGAGTCTAAGGAGAAGGGCGGCATAACAATTGAATAAATAAATAAATAAATAATAAACTTAGCAGTTGGTTGAGGAAGCATGCCTTTAAATCCCAGTTGCAAGACAATGATCAAAAGAGAGATGATTATTTTCTGTTTGTGAGTATTCCCAAAGTTGGCTACTGGAGGTAATAAAACGTTGAACTAAAATGCTAAACATATGCTTTATTGCTTTATTATTAATATTAACATCAATATTTCAGACTCTTGTTCCCCAAAAAACATATTCAGAATGAAAATGTTTACTCATGTCTTTGTGAGTAAAGTTTCTCTGCATAAGAGATCTTTTTATTCTTCTCAGTGCAGCAATTTTTACATGTGTAATCCAGCACATTTAAAGATAATGTAGGAAAAATATACTTTTGAATAAAGTATCTGGAGTTTGTTCAGATCCGTGAAGGTAATGGTAGGGAAACACAAAAGGTTGGGAGAAAAAAACTCTTTAATCTTTGTTCAGCTAGTGATAAAATAGCATCACGTAAGTGAAAATTAGCCTGACCTTCACCCACACGATGTTGCTGCTATCTTTTCTTTTCTTATCCCGATTAAGTGGAAATTTATTTCACTGTGAGAAGAAATAGAAGAACAAAAACAAAAAAGACAGAAGAACCATCTTAGATATAAAAGACTTTTTTAAAAAAAAAAAGCTTATAGATGACAGCATCTAATCTTTTCCCCCTTAAGAAAAAAAAATGTTTCTTTAGAATTTGTTTGGTTCAGGAGCTTTGGCCTTTCTGAACCTCAAGGATGCAGATCTTAATTCACTTTCCTTTGGATGCTCCCTCATACCTTCCTGCAGCTTCAGTGTTATGTTTTGACTTTAATCAAGGGTTTGTTCTCCAAAGCCCTCTCTCTCTCCTTGGGGAATGTCAAAATGGGAGGGAGGGAGGGAGGGAGGCAGTTTCTCCCACTGGCTTAAATGACAAGCAGAGTTTATCTATTGACAGGGTATTGACAACCTCTGCAGTATCTTTTACTGCACTTACATATATCAGAGATTTCCACAGGCTGTCATCCCCCAACTGATACAGAGCATTAAGTATCATGTTATCAGGTTATCCTCGTTTATATTGACAAGGGAATTTTACTGCTCTGCTGCATTTAAATAGCACTCTGTGTGACTAATATTTTTAACAGCATGATACTTAAAATTTGACAGGGATATAATCATTCATTCTTCAGATAGTTCAGCATTACATGCCAACAAATATGATCTTCCAAGCAAGTCTTTGGTATCTTTCACTGTATAGTTTATGTTAATCTATTGTGATGATATACAACTTTTAAAAAGGGGAAAATAGATATTATAAAGGAAGAAATGTTGAATAGAGCCAACCAATTTGGCTAAAATACCATGTTTGATTGGTTAAGTTCATTACTCTAGTTAATTTCAGATTGTGTATATTGTACATAGGTAAGATTCCAGTCTTGAAACAGTATGGGGTTAAGGAATATTATACTCTAGAATATTCTATACTATACTGAAATGCTGTACATTAGAGATATCAGCAACCAAGGCATCTTAGAAAATATTTCATACCCAGCAGAAACTGTAAAGTAGAATATGAAATTAGATCAGCTTTCTGGTTCTTATCAACAAACTGATGAAATATCCACATAAATATGGCATGGAAAAAGTTCAAACTATGCTATGCCTGCTGACGAAGGCAACATAAATAGGTTTTCAAATTCTTGCAGAAGGCGAGGAGGATGGGGGAAGTATGAATCTCCAGGGGGAGCTGATTCCACAGGGCCGCCCCCCCCCCCCAGAGAAGGCTCTTCCTCTAGGTCCTGCCAAGCAGCATTGTCTGAACATCAACATAGAATGCACACTAGCCAGATGAAAAAGTCAAAGTATACCAAAAATAAATCAGTATCTGCTTCATTGATCTTAGGAGGGCTTTTGATTGTGTTGATTAGGTCAAGCTATGGAATATACTGGAAAAATATAAATCTCAGAACATCTCATTGTCCACATGCAAAACACCAATAAGGGAACCATAGTACAAACAGAACATGGTGAAACAGACTGGCTCAAGACTGGTAAAGAAGTGACCCAAGGTGGCATACATCCTCTTATTTATCAACCTATACCCTGAGAGTACATTCTCACACACACATATTTACAACTTACATGGATTAGAATAAGCTAAGCATTTGAAATTAAAGAAAGAAATATCATATTCTATGCTATGTTGACTACATTATTCCGGAAGCCACCGAAAAATATATGCAAGCTGTAGTAAAAGTTCATGGGTGTAAAGATAAATTGGGACTAAAATTAAATATAAAGAAAACTAATGACAACTTGTACAATAGCTAGTCTTAGAATAGTTAAGATCATTGCATTGGTAGATGGATTGTGTCCTTTAGGATCAACCATCAATAGTAAAGGAAAAGCAATCAATACATATACCACAGACTACCACTTGGTAGATCAGTTATTAGGGTGATTGCATAGACATTCTGACAGCATGATGTGTCCAACCTATAAAGATCAGAACAATATAAACAATAGTACTCTCTATGACCCATTATGGAAATGAGAGTTGTATTTTGAAGAAGTAGGATAGAGAAACCATTGAAGCTTCTGAAATTTGGTGTTGGATGAAGTTCCTAAGAATACCATGGACAGCCCCATATAAACAACTGAATCATTGAACAAATCAACCTAGAGTTTTCACCCAAGGCACCAATGACCAGTCTAAAATTAATTTACCTTGGATACATTATGTGAAGACTTTGGTAAAGGCTTTAATGCAGAGAAAGGTGAAAATAAAGGGAACAAGAGAATCATTAGTAGCAAGACAGATAACCTCAATTACAGTGACAATGGTTGTACCACTGGAAGACCTGAAGGATCAACTTAGGGACATAACATATTGGAAAATATGGTAGCTAAGAGTAGACACACATTCAATCATACCGTGCATAAAATTATACATCCACGAAACAAGAAGAACCTTCTCTGTGGCGGCCCCGACCCTCTGGAACCAGTTCCCCCCAGAGATTAGAACTGCCCCCTCCCACCTTGCCTTTTGTAAAGTTCTTAAGACCCATCTCTGCCATCAGGCATGAGGGAACTGAGACATCTCCCCTGGGCCTATACAGTTTATACATGGAATGTTTGTGTGTATGTTTGCTTTTAATAATGGGGTTTTTAGCGTTTTTTAAATTATTAGATTTGTTCTTACATTGTTCTTGTTATTGTTGTGAGCCACCCCGAGTCTACGGAGAGGGGCGGCATACAAATCTAATAAATAAATAAATACAAAAGATACATTTTTAGTGGCTGCCCCCTGAAGGTTAAGGTATTGTTCAAAGTTAGAATAAGAAACAATAATTCTTCCAAGATTATTATTAGAACCAACAGTCAAATCATGTACAGAAGTTAGCATATTTTACTCAAATCATCAGACAAATGGATTTCCCATAAAATATCCATATCGCTCACTGTATGATAATTGTAAAAGAAATTGTCATGGATGAAAATGAAAACCCAATGAATATTGGTGATGGATAGGTGAGTGGGAATCAGTTAAACATCCTACCACCTATTTTACATTTCAAGACCTTCTACTCAAAAATTAAAAAAACTAAAAAACTAACTATAACTGGTTGGTAGGCAGATAAATAGCGAGGTGGATGTAATTGTCTGGAATTTATTACATGTCCACATGTAATACCTCTTTTTGGTGAGATCTATGTTTTATTTAAACCCAGCGGAAAATTCATTTTACACACATTTTAAACGAATTGGAAATGTTGAATTTTTATAGCATTATTTATTTTTCCTCTAAAATATGTGAAAGAGAGGCCTCTTTCACATTTCTGGGTGTACGTCATTCAAAAGAGTTATCTACTCAGAAACTGATATCTAGAAATACAGTCTGATCTATAGCTCATGGTATGAACTATGATTTTTGAGAACCTTTTGGGGTAGACAGGTCCTAAGGCCACTGCCTGATTTATTTCTGCTTAGGGAATAGTCTTTCCGTACAAATGTGTTAATTCCCTCTTAGTTAATTCCTTACTCTCAAACCTACATCTTCAGGTATGGACACTTAGTTTCACATCTGCTGGTTGGCACTTGCTTCCATTTCTAATTTGGAATGTTTCTGGTCATTATAGAGTAATATGGGATGTGTCTTTGTTTATTTAAAGAACATTTGAACCTACTATCACGTTCTACTTAATATACATTTTTCTTTATGCTCAATGTTTCACATGGCTTTTGGGGACATGGCAGCTGCATTAACACTTGCTTGAAAAGTTCCACTATTGTCTTTCAAGGGAAAAAAAACCCCAGCCCCCATTTTTTTCTCAAGCGTCAAAATACATACTTGTTACAGTAAATTGGTAAGACAATATCCATGCTATAATGTGCACTTTTGGTATGACTGAAAATGAATAATTTATAAGCCAGGTTTGAAATGGATGCATGAATACCTACTATATTCAGTAGATCCCTTTTGGTACAAGACTGGTGCAAATAAAAATGAGCTTTTGAGTTCACATGGAAATGCTGAGGCTTTCATTTATATTCAATTGTGCACTTAATCTTTACAATAACAGCTTGTATAAATATAGGAGACATCTTGTTTCCTAATTAAATAAATACAGTATATCTACTTATTTATTTATTTATTTATTTATTTATTTATTTATTTATTTGTCCAATATACAAATACATAGGAAGAAAAATAGACGTGTGGTAATATATATAAGGGTAAAAGTGAACTTAGAGGAGAGGATATATGAAAGGAAGAGAATATATATGATAGCTGAAAGAAAGGAAAGACAATTGGACAGGGGACGAAAGGCACACCAGTGCACTTATGTACGTCCCTTACTGGCCTCTTAGGAACCTGGAGAGGTCAATCGTGGAGAGTCTAAGGGAGAAATGTTGGGGGTTAGGGGTTGACACAATTGAGTCCGGTAATGAGTTCCACTCTTCGATAACTCGATTGTTGCAATCATATTTTTTACAGTCAAGTTTGGAGCGGTTCGTATTAAGTTTGAATCTGTTGCGTGCTCTTGTGTTATTGCGATTGAAGCTGAAGTAGTCATTGACCGGTAGGACGTTGCAGCATATGATCTTGTGGGCAATACTCAAATCATGTTTTAGGCGCCGTAGTTCTAGACCTTCTAGGCCCAGGATTGTTAGTCTATTTTCATAGGATATTCTGTTTCGAGTGGAGGAGTGAAGGGCTCTTCTGGTGAAATATCTTTGGGCATTTTCAAGGGTGTTGATGTCTGAGATGTGGTATGGGTTCCAGACAGATGAGCAGTAGTCTAGGATGGGTCTGGCAAAAGTTTTGTAGGCTCTTGTGAGTAGTGTGAGATTGCCTGAGCAGAAGCTGCGTAGGATCAGGTTAACAACTCTAGAAGCTTTTTTGACGATATTGTTGCAGTGGGCTTTAGCACTTGGGTCATTGGATATTAGTATTCCAAGGTCTTTTACTGAGTGTGGGTTAGATATATTTTTGACATGAGAGTCACCAATTGTCTTCTTCAATTACACTATCAGTCTAATATTTGTTATCTAGGCATTCACAAAGTAAAGAATGGGAATTAGAGGGTGAGTACATCTGTCCCAGGGGTGGGTTCCAGTTGAATTTTGCTACCAGTGCGCATCTGTGCATGAGCACGCATCCCACTGTGAGATTTTACTTCCCCACATGCTCAGGATACACTACAAGGAAAAACACAGCTGAGGAGCTTTTCAGCTGTGCTTTTGACGAAGAATAAAGAATAGCATTAAGACGAGAGTGGGTGGAAGGGCTTCTTCTGACATGGAAAAAAATCACCTAAAATTGCATCATCAGTGGGTTCCTACCAGTGCGGTGCTTTGGACCATACCAGAAGGAACTCACCACTCATCTGCCCTAAATAATAATTATTTCCTAACTTTTCAATCGTAGAACTACATAAAGATGGCTTTTCTATTTCTACTAAGACAATTATGGAACTTTATGTATAGACAGAAATTTCTCTTAATTCATTACATTTCACACATGTAAATTAATCAGAATTATTCCCTTAATAGTGTATGTCTATATGGGACAGAAAAATGATAGTTGCAAAATAAAATATTTTTGTCATCTTTTTAGCATGTTATTATTTCTCTCCAATGTCATATTTACCAAATGTGCTGCCAAGGGTTTGCCAGAAACATACAAAATTCAGTTTTATTTTTATGACCAATTGTTTTGCCAATTCACAATGTATAGGTGAACAGCTTTAAGGTATTACTTAGTTCCTAGTAGTATGTTTAAAAATGCATACTATTCAAAGAAAATTTATATTCTGTCAAATATAAATAACAAACAAATTTAGCTTTCTGTGTTTTATGAAAATAAATACTAACTTTAGTTGTAACTTCACAGTGGAACATGGCATCAACAAGTCTTTACCTGGTTTGCCAAAACATGTCCATAATTATTACACCAAAGTATCACAACAAACAAATGGTACAGAATATGGCTGCATTTTATAAATACTTAGACTATAAGACTATAAGACTTAGAAATCTGATTCAATATGCTGTATATGTATAAAGTAAAATAAATAAATAACCACAAGTAGGTTATATATAAATATGTGTGCGTACAATATTTCCATGTATATGTAACCAAACATTTAGAAAAGATTGAAAATGCAAATTACATAAAGTAGGAAAGTTGGGGGAAAGATCAAAAGCAACATGAGAAAATATTATTTTACTGAAAGAGTAGTAGATCCTTGGAACAAACTTCCAGCAGACGTGGTAGATAAATCCACAGTAACTGAATTTAAACATGCCTGGGATAAACACATATCCATCCTAAGATAAAATACAGAAAATAGTATAAGGGCAGACTAGATGGATCATGAGGTCTTTTTCTGCCGTCAGACTTCTATGTTTCTAGGAAAATGAAATGAAAATGTAAAATATGGAAATGCAAAAAAGATTGTTAACCAGCGACAGAATTATTAACCCAAAGTATTTCAGTTGTATCCAGTGAAGGGCTACCAAAATTTTCAGTGCAAATTGGGTGCTCTGGGTGGAGCTCCATTTTCACTACCCCGCTCCATTTCCCCAAGTCCCGGCAGCAGCCCAATCCTGGTTGTATCCATCTTCTTCAATAAGATAATCAATAGACATTAACAACTTATAGTCTCCAAATGTTGCTGCACCACAATTGCTAACATCCATCATTTCATTTCTTAGGAATCCTGGGAACTGAAATTAGCCAACATCTGGAGCATCATAGCATATCTACCTCTGTATTCCATACCTGCATAGCTACTTTATTCTAGGACTATACAGTATCAAATATCGTTCCTTTCAAACATTTTTCCCAGTATAACGTCAGCTTCTTTAAAGCTGCTCTTTCATTTTGACACTCTTCTACCATGTTTCCCTATGGCTGAACTCCCTTACCTTTTGTTTTAATGGAAAACTTCCAGTTTCCCTTAAAATGCTATGCCTAGAACTAGGACCTTGTGGAAGAAGTTTGGCCAGAAAGCATTTTAATTGTCCCAAACAGGACAATCTGCCACCCAGTTCTTCATCTTTTATAATCAAAACAATTTGAAAGTCTATAAAATAGCAAGAGTGAGAGTTTGGCAAACATACAACATCATGTCATGGCTCCCTCAGAACCTGATTTGGAGAAGAAGTTGAGTTGGAACCAGGACCATCCAATGAGGATGGCAAATCTCCTTTTGCATGTTTGAAGAGGCCAGGAGCTGAAACATTGTGGGAGGTGGTCAGCCAGAGAGCTGCCTGCCTTCACAGACACATAACTGAGGATTGACTGCTGACAGGCAGTGCTACTGAGGGGCAGTAGATCCCACCTGATGAGGAACAGCTTGATCCAAGCACATGGAAAGCGGAGCTTAGGCAAGCTCAGAGAAGGACTGCAAGGCTACTTGGGAGAAGGTCACCCAGCCCCTTCTCACAAGGAACACCTGGAGTGAAGTCATTTAAGGAGAAGCTGTGGGGAGTTAATCTTCACCAGAAATAATTGTTTGTTTTGGAGTCCACTCTGCTGGCTTTGACTCATACCGTTTGCCTCACTTCAAGAACTGCTTTCACCTTTGCCTGTTGTTTGACTTGCTCTAGCCTTGTAGATTGCTGCCCTTTGCTTTGCTTAACCTTCAGAACTGCCTTTGCCTTGTAGCTTGTCTTTGGCCTGAGGACTGCCATTTGTCTTATGCCTGGATTTTGCCTTGTGGAATTTCCTGGTATTACATGGGCTGTTATTTGGAGAACTGAGGATGTGGTCTTCAGGTTAGCGGGAGGTGGAAACTTACTGATTGTTGGAGGGCTATTTGTTGAATATTTCTTGAGGGAAATAAAGGACTCTCTAAAGGCCTGCCTTGCCTTGACATCTAGTTCAGTGATGGCGAGCCTTTTTTTCCTTGGGTGCTGAAAGAGCATGTGTGCGCACTATCGCACATTCCTGAGTGCCCACACCCATAATTCAATGCCTGGGGAGGATGAAACAGTTTTCCCTGCCCCCTGGAGGCCAGAAAAAGCCTATTTCCCAACTTCTGGTGGGCCCAGTAGGCTCATGTTTTGCTCTCCCCATGCTCCAAAGGCTTCCCTGGAGTTGGGAGAGGGTAAAAACGCCCTACCCCATCCCCCAGGAGGCTCTCTGGAAGCCAAAAACACCCTCCCAGAGCTTCTGTGTGAGCCAACAATCAGCTGGTCAGCACACACATGCACGTTGGAGATGAACTAGGGCAACAACTCACGTGCCACCAGATATGGCTCCGTGTGTCACCTGTGGCACATGTGCCATAGGTTCTCCATCACTGACCTAGTTCATAACACATCCACAGTGGCAGGTTAAAACAGCATAGAAATATAGAGACTGCTTTGTGGCTGTTTGGAGAAGAAAAAAAGTTAGATTTGTTGTTTCAATATTTTCATAGTTTCATACGTGCACAGCATCCCTTTTTCTTCCCTTGACATCTGCATGACACTGATGCTTTTGAACAACAGAGCAAGAATGGTTTGCATTTCTTTACCACTCTGAAAACGGCTTCATGATTTCATGAATTAGATCTCTCCCCAGAAGTAATGTTGTCTGCATTTATGTTATTAAACATCAATATTTTATAGCGACATTAAATTAACCCCCTAAGAGGTTATTAAAATGCATGTCAATATTAATATCAATACAGGTTGATGTTTGTGTTGATCATATCTACTTATACGTAAACCTAATTTGCATTGTTTTAATTGCAATCTCGAGAAAGAAGATTAAATTACTTCCATTTGATATCTGCTGATTTTTTTATGTTTGGTTTGCATTAAAATAGACTTTTCTTAATTTACTTTATCAACAATATGAAAAATTAATGGAGCTCTTGTTAAGGTTAAAAGCACCTTAGAGAGAGCCTCATGTATTTGTTGTTATTTTGTTATTCTCAGAATAGCTGAGGAACTTGTGGGGTTATCATGATCAGAATAATAAAAAACTCCATTTTCCTGGCAGGAGGTTATACAATGCTCATTTTTCCTACTTAGAAAAGGAGGTTTATAATAATTGACTAGTTCCACCCTTATGGTTAAACTGTCAACATGACATTCTGCACCCAAGGAAAATTGAAGTACGGTATTTGGATTTAAGGCTATTTAAGTCCAAATATAGCAGAGCTAATATATACACCAATGTACAGTCAGTATATATAACTGAAATATAGTGAACATATTATTTGCTGGAATAATATTGTTGGTAGCTAGGGATTACAAAGACATTAGAAATGTTTCAATTAATTGATCTATTAGTTAATTTTTCAGCAGAGAGAGAGAAACAATGAACTGAAATTTGATTTTAAATAGATTAATAGATTTAATCAGACTAAAAAAAACCTAAATTATCCAGTATCCTGCACCTAACTTTCAATAGGGTGAAGCAATAGCTGCATTGCAAGGTCATCTCTAGGGGATCTGATTTACATTGAAAAACAGAATTGAATATAGGGTAAAACTGAATCATAGTAAACTTGCAGCCTACTGGCCATTTATAGCAAAATGTGCCAATTAATATTAATGCAACATATTATATAGGTACAACACTGAATGTAAATTTAATGTATTCTTAGATTATACAATATTATCTGAAACCTCAAGTAACTCAAACCTTAATAAGCAACAGAAGTCAATACCTATGGATCTATCAGATAATGACTATGTAAGATTGTGGTTTGGAACACAAGAGAAATAAATAGTAAATAACATGAACTAACAAGTGAAGTGAAATAAAAAAACACATGACAAGAACCTTACTATGGGAAGAGAGCTGCATTGATTTATGGTAGATTATGGTAAAAAGGTATATACTTTTGTGAATTACAGCTCACTTTATATCATATGAATGGAGTTATATGAAGATATGCCACTGTACCACATTGTGCAACTAGAAGAGTACAGATATATCAGAACTGGTTAACAGTTATCTAATCTTGTGGAAGCGAACTGAAAGAATGTGAAAGTATAGATTTAATGATAAATTAAAATATATGTGAAAAAGAATAAATCAATGTCACATTCCAGACCACTACATGTAAAACTAAAATTTACAGATTGATCATTACTGGATGTTATTCTCCAATGAAAAGTGATAAAGTGAACAACCACAGCTGAGTTTTCAGAGGAAAAAAATGTACACCATCTTGAATGAATGTGACTGAAAATTGAAACAAACTATTCTATTATATAGGTAGCAATGACATGAA
Organism: Erythrolamprus reginae; assembly: GCF_031021105.1. Classification (NCBI taxonomy): domain Eukaryota; kingdom Metazoa; phylum Chordata; class Lepidosauria; order Squamata; family Dipsadidae; genus Erythrolamprus; species Erythrolamprus reginae. The sequence continues at coordinate 87,933,605 of NC_091954.1, read as the reverse complement.
AAAGTAACTTACTTACAACTTCTGCACATGAGTGGTATTTACAAAAATTCAAATGACAACAATTAATAGACAGTCATGTAGCTTTTATATGTACACTTTTAAGCAGTGAAGGGCTACCAACATTTCTACTACCACACCGTGGGCATGGCTTATTCAGGACGCCCTGCATTTTCTTTCAACATCTTTCTGTGCAAATTTTATTTGTTATTTATTATTTTATTTATTAATTGCATTTCTATGCCGCCCCTCTTTGAGGACTTGGGGTGGCTCACAATATATAAAATATACAAATTGGGTGCTCTGGGGTGGAACTCCATTTTTGCTACCTCACTGCGTTCTCCCCCTGTCCGGGCAGTAATCCATCCCTGTTTGACAAATGTATCTTTTTCTTTTATGTACACTGAGAGCATTTGCACCAAAGATAAATTCCTTGTGTATCCAATCACACTTAGCCAATAAAGAATTCTATTCTACTCTACTCTACTCTACTCTACTCTACTCTACTCTACTCTACTCTACTCTACTCTACTCTACTCTATTCTATTCTATTCTATTATATTCAGGGGTGGGCTGCTGCCCGGATGGGGGAAATGCAGTGGAGTAGCGAAAATGGAGCTCCAACCCAGAACACCCAATTTGCACTGAAAGATGTTAAAAGAAAATGCAGGCCATCCTGTAAGCCTCTCCTCTCCTCCTCTCCTCTCCTATCCTATCCTATCCTATATAAAATAGACTACAGTATCAATGTAGTTATACAATCAAATGCTTTATAGTGAATAAAATAGAGAAAATGATCTTAAGTTGTTACCATATGGACTGACTCAAAAATGCTGAGAGCAGCAATATTTACAACAGTTGAAGAGGTAGTCCTTTTTTACTGTCAGTAATTGGATCCAGAAACTCTGTTGCTAAAAGACCAGTTGTAAAGCATAATGTTATGTATCCACAGTGATTAACAATGGCAGTTCCGGGAATCCCAGTTGATATCATTCGGCAAATCACATGTGATTACAATGTCCAGTGGTCCTGTGATCACCACTTGCAACTTCTTGCCCATTTCCCATTGCTTTTTAGAAGCCACAGTGAAGATCACAGAAGGCAATCCTGTGATTTAGGAATGGTAGTTTAGCATAATTACAAGCCAATTGCCAAATACCCAGAGATATGTACAACTAGGCAAAGAGTTCAAACTCTAAAACATGAAATGAAATGTTGATGGAATTAGGATTTGGTTAAGATTGAAAAGAACCCTCTACTTGTAAATACATTCCTGAAAAGATACCTGGATAAGGCCCTTTTATAGTTAAATGACCAAGAACACCCCTTCCCCCCCCAAAGTTACATATACGGTAGTCCCTCGCTATACCGTGCTTCACCTACTGCGGCTTCACTTCATCACGGGTTTTCAAGAAATATTAATGAGAAAAAATCATTCGTGGATCTTTGCTGGTTCGCGGGTTTCTGAGGAAGTCGATCGGCAGATTTAAACAGCCCGCGAAACTCGATCGGCAGGGTTTTTTTTTAAAAAAAATCTAAAATTATAAATACTGTATTTAAATACTGTATCTAAAATAAATACTGTGTGGGAAGGGTTTATAAACACTTAAAACAATGAAAACTTACCAAACAATTACAATATAAATACTTAAATAAGTACTATCAGTCGATAAATTCCCCATCGCGGATTTCACCTATCGCGGCCGGGTCTGGAACGTAACACCAGCGATAGGTGAGGTCTTACTGTAACAGAAAGTGGGAGAAAAATAACAGCTTTAGGAAAGAGCCTTTAGCAGTCATAAACTTAAACCATTGCTGTATTTAGAATGTTTGCTAAGAAATACTTTCATTCAAGTTATGCAGTTTCTATATAGTTAAGTATCTGTTTAGAAACTGGAAAGTCTGCATCACAGCTGTATCAATAGCCTTTTTCTTTTTTTCTTTTTCAAGCAGCTGACATGATTTGTCAAGCATGATTGAGCTGACCATGAAAATAAAGTGTAAGCTTCATTGACCAATAACATAGTTTGAATAAATGCCACTGGAAAGTTCTACATGCTACTGCTACCTTCTACCTTGGATTTCAGAGAAAGATTTTGAGATTTAAAACAGCATCAGGGCAACAACTGATTTCTGCCTGATACTTCTCAATATATTTGAATAATATAGTGATGTTTCAACCATTTCAATGATGTTTCAGTAATAAGGTTAAATGAACATTTGGAATCTGAGGTCTATTATATTTTGCCAGTGATAAGGAATTAAGAAACGCTAACCTGATTTGTGTGCATGTGTAACTTCTTTATGAAGTAGAAAAGGAAGATTAATATACATTATAAAACTAAGAGAGGCAGAGCTACTTATTTAGCTCAGATGCTATAGCATAACAGCTTCTCACCAATGTGCAATACAGTAGAATAAGATTGTTTTCTCTTCTTATATTCTGATTGCAAATATTATTTAAGCCTGCCAATATTAACTGAATGCTTGGTGCAATCTAGTTTTGCAGCCATTTGTAGCTCCAATGGTAGGCAGTAACAATAGAATAGAATAGAATAGAATAGAATAGAATAGAATAGAATTTTATTGGCCAAGTGTGATTGGACATACAAGGAATTTGTCTTGGTGCATATGCTATCAGTGTACATAAAGGAAAAAGATACATTTGTCAAGAATCATGTGGTACAACACTTAATGATTATCATAGGGTCAAATAAGCAATGAAGAAACAATCAATATTAATAAAAAATCTTAGGATACAAGCAACAAGTTACAGTCATACAGTCCTAAGTGGGAGGAAAAGTATGATAGGAATTACAAGAAAAACTAGTAGAAATAGAAGTCCAGATTTAGTAAAAAGTCTGATAGTGTTGAGGGAATTATTTGTTTAGTAGAGTGATAGTGTTCGGGGAAAAAACTGTTCTTGTGTCTAGTTGTCTTGGTGTGCAGTGCTCTGTAGCGACGTTTTGAGGGTAGGAGTTGAAACAGTTTGTGTCCAGGATGCGAGGGGTCAGTAAATATTTTCCCCGCCCTCTTTTTGACTCGTGCAGTATACAGGTCCCCAATGGAAGGCAGGTTGGCAGCAATTGTTTTTTCTTCAGTTCTGATTATCCTCTGAAGTCTGTGTCGGTCCTGTTGGGTTGCAGCACCAAACCAAATTATTTGATACTGCTGTACATGTAGTAATTTGTCTTTATCTTACAATTAAAAGTATTTGAAAGCTAAAAGTATTTTAACATTACTTGGTGTGTATCATGTACAAGATTAACAATTAACAAATTTAAATTTTAGATATACACTTGTTACGGAATCTATATATAAATAGACAAAATATAAATTTTCATTTTAAAACTGATTCTACGGTCAAATCTAGAAGGTTCATGCAAGTTGAGAGCTGTGATATACAGTTTCTGCTATGGAGGAATAGAAATAATATTAGTCCAATATTTTTCTTGTTTGATGAAAGGAACAATTGTTTTATATACAGTATAGCAGATAACTACTGATTTACATAACTTTCTTATTAAAGTAAGGTAGGCATACATTGCCTTCATCATCAGTAGAGATGTGTTTCTCCAACATTTGGTTAGACACAAATGAGACCCTTTTAATTTTATGAATGAGTTTCTTATTGTCATATTGCCTAATGAGAGGTTTTGGAATCTTTAATGTTGCCTATAGAGGACTGAGAAATATCCTTTGAGTCATACCGCTTTTCACAGCAATTTACTGCATGGCATCATTAGAGACAAAAATCTCAGTTGTCCTGATTATGGAATTCACTTCTGTTTATGTACAAATGTCATCAAGTTACATTAGCTTATAGCACCAACTGGTGACTATTCATTTAGTTTTGGTTGAATGTATAATTCTATGAGGTTTAAATTCTATATTATGATTTTTTACTCTGCAATTCTCTCTTTTTAAACATTTTGTAGATTTGTAGGATTTTATTGGTCTGTATTATTGTTCCCTATTTTAGGATTACTTTAATGAACTAGGTCTGACTTTGGGATGTATTCTAATTTTTAACTTCTTTTAATTCTGCATTTCTTAGCATCCTTACCCAAAATACAAATGCTCCTATGGACAATAATCCTGTTCTAGCTTAAATAGTTGTGTTCTGCTGCTGTTATCATTTAAAAAGCAAAGAATACAGAGGCATATTAAGCCACAAAAAAGAGAAATAGAAAGAGAACAAATTCTAATAACGTGAAAACTTTGATTGAAAATGTCTATCTTATACATCTATTTGCACATATTTGCTCTTTTATTAATTCATTCCTGAATTCCTCCCTCATATATCAGACTTTCTAAATAACCATCATCCAAAGGTTTCAAACTAGATTTTATTTGCATTTTTTTGTCCAAATTCAGCTAGGTACACATTTTCCTAAACACTCAATTATCATATACTTATTTATTAAATTTCTATCGTAAAACTATATACTGACACGTCATCTCTTAATCTTAGATGTAACTTAACTGGTTTTCCATTTCTTTCCATACAGTGGTTGAGCATTTTAATTTTCAAATTTCTATTACTAGAATAATAGAGCTGTCTGCACCCTGTCTCTTGGCTTTCTGCTCTACTCTTTAGTATTTAAAAATGATCCATTTTCATATGTTTTTATGCTTCTCAGATATATTCAAATGGCGATTCCATTTTGTCCTTTAGAAAGTTACTTGAAAATTACTTGAGAAAGTTACAAGTACAATATTAATATTAATAACATAATTTTAAAAATTAACTATTTATTCAGCATATATTCAAAGATGCACGGTATTAATTAAAATATCAAACAGGATAAATTTACCTAAATATTGCTTTGATTTGCATACAAAAATGAATGAATAGCTAACCAAAGGAAAGAATGCTAAATGCAAATGGTGAATATGAAACAAAAGTATATGTGAGATATATTCCACAAACTATGCAAGTTTACAAGAGACAATTAGCATAGGCTCAAGGAAGATTTCAAACATTTCTTCCTTAAAATATTTTAATGTTGCTGTCTTTTATATTGCTGAGATAGAATCTGTCATATCCGGTGAGACCATGTGGCACCAGGAAAGTCTGTGATTGGCCGGAGGCTGTCTCAGCTGAAGTGAAGAAAATATGGGCCAATGATTGGCTTAGACGCTGACAGCTGGGACTACATAAGAGCTGTCAGATTGGAGTGTTTTTGCTTGTTCCCTCTGTTAGCCTGGACTGAGTCTTGTTAGTAGGGCTGCATAAAGAGTTGAACATTTACGAGCCTTGTCTCTCTCAATCACCACCACTTATTGCTGGTGATGAAGGTGGGATATTGGCAGCTCAGAAACGAAACGTCATTGCTGAAGCACTGAGGAAAAAATATTAAGGCGACAAGAAGTCATTGTTTGCTTGCAGAATCAGGAGGTTCCATTCCAGTATGGCCACCCTCTCAATGTTCGCCCCATTTGACCAAAAGACAAATTCTTGCGACTATTTCTTAGATAGGTTTGACTTTAAAGATCTACTGCGGCATCACAGATTGGCAGTGTTTTTAAGCGGCTATGATATATTTAAAACAGCCAGAAACTTGATGGTACCACAGAAAGTTTAGGATGCCTCCTGGCCAGTGCTCATTGATAAATTACAGAGACATTATGCCCCCTTGCCTTTGAAAGTAGTCAGGAGACATGCTTTCTGTTATGTTTGTACTTTTAAATAAAGATGACCGCTGATTGGCTTAAGTCATGGCCAAGGGAAACCTTGGCTGGCGTGAAAGTTTAAAAAAGAGGAACTCACAGCTGTTTTCCCCACGCCAGCAAGGTATATAAGGTGCGGCTTTAGCCAGTAGCTCGCAGTCACTTCCTACCTACGAGCTGGTCACTTCAACTGTTCCTGATTGCCAATAAAGAGCTGTTAACCTTCCTCGGCCTCCAGCTTCTGATTTAACAGTGGCGACGAGGGGTTCGAGCCTCCGCGTTCCAGAGATGGCTTCAGCAATGCCTCATGCATTGCCCTTCTTCAACCCAGATGAAGATACGTGGATGGCTTACATGGCCAAATTCCGCATCTTTCTCCAGGCAAGCAACTGAAACGACACGTCGGACGACAGAAAATGAGCCATATTCCTACATTACTACAGTCCGGCGATTTACAACTTGGCAACCACATTCGTGGATCAAGAATCGATCAAGAGTGTAGCGTGGTCAACGCTTCAAGCAAAGCTCGAGAGCCATTTCAAGCCGACGACTCCTGCCCGTATCAGCCGGAACCAATTCTCTCAAATGAAGCCGGCTGATGGGAAATCTATGAATGACTTTGTGACTCGACTGAGAGCACTCTTATCCAAGTGTAAGTACAAGGATCCAGAGGAACAGCTAGTCAACCATTTAATATTCGGCATGAGCAACCTAACCCTGCATAGATATCAAGCAGAAGGAGAGAGAATAAATCAGAATAAATCAATTAAAATTAGCATCATCTTGGAATGTAATGCCAAATGTTAAAACTTTGTTAACATTTTACTATTCTGTTTTCCCATTAAAAGAAAGAAAATTCTCAGTTTAAACATGCATTAAAAGGTATTTGAAACTATTCAAAGTACATACTCTTTGTTAGCATATTCTTCAAGTCTTGCTATGCTGCTTCATCATGGTAGGTGGGTTGATGGAATGGGTTCCTGGAAAAGTGAGTGAAGAATACCAGTCGTGTACATGAAGAGTGTGTACTATTCCCATCCAAGTCACTAAAGACATCAAGATCATCCAGCTGCCCGTTAAAAAAAAGTATCTATACCCAGGCAGCAGTATTATAAGGAAAGGTGGTTGATTGCTTTTGTAGCAGTATCAAAGTCATTACTTCACACTGCATAGGAAAAATAAAAAGCAATGGTGAATCACTCTTCTATTTTATCAGAAGAACCATATGGATGGAAAGATGAAGTAATTGACAGCATAGCCACATGATAGGCTCATTTTGTCAGATAGCACTCTAAAAGATCTCTAGCTCTTCCTCAATATCCTTTTAAGTACTAATGACACTGTTATGACACTGCTATATTAAAGCATTTGGGAGTTACAGTTACTAACTTTGCCATACAGAAAAATAAAATGTGAATTTGTAAAGACAGAGATGCGGTGGACACTTGAAATATAAGATCAACAAACATAGAAAACCTCAACAGAGTGACAAGTGACATTTTAGGCATCTGTAAATTGAAATAGATAAAATTTGGACAATTTCAGTGAGAAAATAATACTGTTGGCAGTTCCGGATATGAAAAACAAAGAAGAAACAGCATTCTTTTCATAAGCAGAAAAGATATAGCAAGGGCAATAATTAGATACAAGGCAGTCAACAACCAAATAATAACTATTAGACTTTGTGAACTACCCTTTAGTATTATGATTATCCAAAATTATACTCCAATCAGTGACACAGAAGAAGATTTAAGTCCAATATGAAATCAGCAGAACATGCAAGCAGCATGTGCTACTTGTTAGTGGAGACTAAAATACCAAATTTAGAAATATTAAGCAGAAAAATGTAGTTGTTCTATATTGTCTAAAAAGTCAATATGAAGCAATATAATAACTAATCATTTCATGCAAATCCAATGATAATCTTTCATCATCTGAAGTAACATTGATGTACACAGACACCAAAAGATAGAGTACACCGAAATAAAATTTATTATATTATTGGTGTGGAATAAGAGTTCAGTTATAATGGCAAAGATATGGCCAGAGTCTGACTACAGAATGGATCATGAACTGTTTATAATCAAACTCTAAGTCAATTTAAAGTAGAAGAACAAAGCCCATCATTTTCTACCATCTTGGATATAGACACACAATTTTCAAAAAGAAATCAGGAATTGCTTTGAAGTTCTGAACCTCACTGATAGAGAACCAGAGGAATTAAAATCAAAGAAGTTCTTAAGAAGGAATGTGAATAGGGGAACAAAGAGACATTCCTGCAGATGCATATAAATAATTAAGAAAGACAAATAATGTTTAAAAAGTTAATATGTCCTTCATTGTTGATAGAAAGGCTTCTAGTTTATCAACCCTGTCAAGCTGTGGAATGTCCTTGGGAAAATGGGGATTCCCATTTTCTAAAGGATATTTCACAGCTTGAAGAACATCTGTTTGTCCTCATGAAAAACCTACGCACAGAACAAGAATCTGCGGCACATAGTAAAACAGATTAGTTCTAGATTGGCAAAGCATTAGAACAAGCTGTCACTTTCTTCTTATTTATTCAAACTATAAATATATTATTTATTGAGGGGGATCAAATTGAAGAAGATTGGTGTGATTTTAAATCTGGAGAAATCCATAGTTCTAAGAAAGGTGGAACTCAGGGGAAAATAACACTTAAAGATCAAGATGGATAGATTCGATTATGGCATCAATGGCTGGACTGCTCAAAAGAAGATCATTCATGATAAGATCTAGCTATATAGTTGCTACAAGAGAATCTTTACTTTTTTGGACACATAGTAATCAATCAAACTGAAAAAAGACAGCATCTCCATATCAGGATTAAGTCTGTGGTTATATAATCACATGTATATAGAAATAGCTCTGCAATCTGAAGATACTTTTGTTACCAAAATGCACAGATGTACATTTTTGTGTGTATATATTTTATATATTGAATTAAAAGCATATAATAAATAACAGAGTTTTCTGCTACAGTATGATAGGGACTTAAAATTTCACAAAAGGACCTCTATCACCTCTTCTTTTTCCCTTTTCTCTCTGGGGGTCTTCAATGTTCTTTTCCACAATTGGAGAATCAAACCACATTTTAATCATTTGCAGCAGAGGCGGAGTAACGACACGGACACAAGAGCTGGATTTAAAACTGGGTCATTTTTATTAATTAAATTTGCACAATTTATTTAAATAAATTAGCATAATTAGCATAATTAACTATAACCCTAAAATGGACCCGCAGGGTCAAACAATTGCTTCCGGGGCAGAAAATGACGTCAGAAAAAATTCCGGGGCAACTTATGGGCGTAGCTCCATGCTAATCCAGGTGAGGGACCCCTCCCTCACCTGAGACATTGCCATGCACTTGCATGTGGGAGGTCCCGCCGGCTAACCCCCACAAGGGGAATTAAATGGGCGGGACCCAAAGACAGGTTCCCCCCAATTGCTCAGGTCGCTCGCACCACAAGCCTTTGGAGAGAACCTGTCAATCATCCCCAAAGATGCCCAATGGAGAACACACAGTTGCTAAACCACCACCCAGTTTTCCGCCCCTAACCTGCCTACCCAAATGACCAAAGGTAAGCCAATTAACCTAAACAGGGGCAAAGCACCCCCTAGCTGCTTATCCGTCACCCCAGTGTGGAATAGGCGAAAAAACGATCGTGGCAAATGCCAAGACCGCAAAAAATTCCTATTTGGCCCCCTAGGGCGACCCACAGTGGCACACTGCAAGATAGGGAGGGCAGGTGGGTGTTTGCTCTGACGAGTCCGGGTGAAAAGGCAGATTTTGAGCCAGCCAGCCCTTTTATAGGGCTGGCTGGCTCCACCCCGGACTCGTCATCGGGTGGCCAAGCCACCTGAGATTTTGGCCGAGATCTCGCGAAGCCTCGCGAGATCTTGACCCTCCAAAATGGCGGCTACACCGGTAGCCGTGTCCCCCGGGCCTCCTGCAAAAGCGCCGGTGGATGAAGCCACCAGCGATATTCTTTTAGAAATAGAAATGATTTACACATCTAGCTTTCAACAAACTGACATTCGTTACCCAAAGCAGTGGGGCATATATATGTAATTTGGAGGCGATCAATCTTGTTCTTAACATGTTTAGAATTTTTTGTTGTTGTTTATTTTTAGTGCATGAAAAGATAAAAGGCACGGGTATTCTCTGTTTCAAGCATGAAGTTCCCTAAATTAGAAGGCATCATTTACAGGAGGCTGTTTGCTTCACATCTTCCTTTAACTGTTCTGGGCAAATAAAAATTAAGGTATTGGTTCACCAGGCATGCCCTCCCCTCCTCGATATAAAGGCATACTAATGCTCCATCCTTACCATTTTTGAAATGGATTAATGTATTTGAAATAAGAATAACAATTGCTACATAGAGATAAATGCTTTGAGTTAATTTCCAGCTGGATTTTATTCCCATGTTTATTTAAAAAGAAAGTTAAAGCTAAATATTTGAAATCATCTTAGGAATTTAATGCATAATTTGCATAACAGCTAATAAAACAGTCCAGCAAGCTATTAATATAACTGTATGGATTTTTCAAATACAGAAACGGCAGTAAAGAAACTTTGGGAACTATTCTGGCAAATGGGTAAGATCAGTTTCTTGTTCTCAAGAGAAGATCAAAACCATAGTGTATAAAATAAATATTTTTCTCATCAAACCATCCCAACCCATGCTGAGCATTAGCATTTAATCTTGGATATTTTTACAGTTAAAGAGATGAGCTAAAATAGCTAAAGAAAGTTCAGGTACTTAAGTTTTTTGTTGAGGTTGGCAACGGTGACTCTTCAAATGTGTTTCTTTACTTTTTTGGCTCTTTCTTTCCATATTCTTTGGAATTTTCTTTCCAGATTCAATTACTGTGTCCACTTGGACCACTTTAGCAAATGCATTGCAAACAGAAAAGTCATTTGTAAAATTGAATCAAGATCCTATTTTGCAATGATAAAAAGTCACTAGAATGAAATGCAATGTGGTTTTTCCAGAACAATAGTTATATATTTGTAGATATTTTTTGCCTAGAAAATTTCTTGAAGTTTTCTTGACAAGATTTTTGAGAAATGCTTTGCCATTGCCTGTTTCCTAGGGCTGAAAGAAAATGACTGACCCAAGGTCATGCAAACAGTTTTGTGCTTAAAGCATTGTTGGAATTCATGGTCTCCCATTTTGTAGTCTGATGCCTTCACCACTGTAGCAAACTAGGTTTCATTTATACAACAGCAACATATAATTTCAAGAGAATTATATTCTTATTCACGTAACAACAATTCAAACAATACAACAAGCCATAAATGAAAGCAAAAGTAAAACTGCTCATCAAATTAAAACATGATTCCTTCACGTTCAAAACACTTAGTAAGACTCTATGGTTATAAAAGTTTGTCAACATTCACTGTTATTCATGTAAGCTAGATATGAAGAAACATTCAGAAAACTAAAAAGAAGTAAACTGTTTCTGGAAACTGCAATCTAGCCTGGGATGTTATAATAAGGGTTTTTTAGTTGTTTTTATTAATTGGATTGTTCATATTGTTTTACCACTGTTGTTAGCCGCCCCGATTCTGCGGAGAGGGGCGGCATACAGATCCAATAAATAATAATAATAATAATAATAATAATAATAATAATAATAATAATAATAATGCAGATGGTTAATTCTGGGTTACTCTGGACTAGTCTGGGCCCATCACCTGATCTAGTCTGGGCCCATAACCTGTTGGAGTAACGTTTTGCAGAATAGAATTGTCCAAATAGAATTTGGATGATAGAATTGTCCAAAACAAAAATGACTGGCAATAGGAGCTGTTGTGGTTGTTTTTATTCTTTCCTTAAAACTTCCTGATCATGCTGGCTTACTCCATTTTATACCCAGGAATCCTTTTTTTTATGATTGCCCAGGAAGGGCTGTGTGCAACTGAACTGGTAAGGAGCACACCGTTTATTGCGCCAAACACTTAATCTACATCAGGAGTGTCAAACTGGTGGCTGGCAGGCTAGATATGTCATGCACAGTCCATGCCCACCCAAGCTCCGGGAATGGGAAAAACATCACAAAATGTCATGTGACGGGAACGTGATGCCACATGTTTGATACCCATGATCTACATTATTTGTCACTCCCATTTTCATTTGCTATATGTTGTGGTTAGCTCTGGCCCAGCTCCTGCTCCAAGGACTGTGGATGTGGGGGAGACATCCACATGCTGCAGGCCTGTTTTGCCCCCGGTGGAATCTGCTGATGAAGGCTCCTCTGACCAAGAAGACATGAGTGACAGGGAGGAGGAGAGTGTGGCAGATAGCTCAGAAGGAGATCAATTATCTAGGTTCTCCTTGGATTCAGAACAAGAGTTAATGATACAGCCACGCATTCGGAGAGCGATGCATAGGCAACAACTGAGAGATTATTATCAAAGAAAATGACGCCACCTGTGGTTGGGTGGGGCTGTGGTAATTAGTGAGGCTGCTATAAAGAGCAGCCTGTGGGTTTGGCCATTGTGGAGGATTATCTGATCCTTGTGTTTCATGACTGCTTTACTGACTTTGACCTTTTGTGTGCTGATTTTCCCCCGCTTGGAAACTAAACCAGAGCAAAGTGTGTTTCACTTTGTGAAAGAAGAAGTACTGTGAATTGCCTCACAGCTGCAAGCTAAGTATCACAGAACTGATAAGGGACTTGTACAAATTACCAGTTTGTTTGGAGACCAGTGCTCTTTGCTATACCAAAAGACGGCTTAGTTTAAGTGAATTTTCATTATAAAGAACATTGTTTTGAATTTTCAAATGTGTGTGTGTCTGAAATTTGTACCTGTGAATTTTTGGGAGGAGTGTACCAGAGAGCAGGACAGAACATTATACAAGCAATCAAGATTTTTATTTTCAAGAGAGAGAGAAAACAATGAAAAAGTGAAACAATTACGGGTAAAAAAAAAGCCTCTGTCTTAGCCGTAAGATAATTGATGCATATGGAGAGGGGACAAAGGAGACACATGATGAAATGTGTGCTGAAGAATCATGACACAAACTCTAAACTTACATACTTGCCTCATTTTTTAATCATTAGAATCTTTACTGCAAGTCTATGGAGGCACTAAGAATGTGAGGGTCCCATCTTTTATCACACTGTCACATCTACCAAACATCATTATTGACTTCCATAGTCTAATCACATACTAAGAGAAGGATCATTTGCAGAATCATTAGCAAGTATTACATAACATACTTAACCATGTCAATTACATATTCAGCAGCTGTACAATCTAAACTTAGTATTAATCTTGGTTAGGTTTGTTTTGCTTGTTTGTTGTACAAATTCAGTGCCTTTAGTTGGTTCGGGTTTACCATATAACATGAATTCAGTAAATTAGTTCTGTAACCATGTTAAAGATGTTGTTTGAATACATGTTGCTATAAAGAAAAATTTTGAACTGTGATAAAAGAAATGCTACAGTATTAGTGGAACTATTAAGAGCTTCTAGCTTGACTGATTTTTTTTAAAAAAATCTTTTTATGAAGTACTTTTAAAGGATATTTTTTTTAAAAAAAACTATTATGAAGGCTTTTGATAAGATGATTTATACAAATATATTTTAGCATACAGATTGCCTGGAAGCTGTTCAAGAGTGACTGCTACTTTGAGACTCAAGTTCTTCTAATTAGGAGTTCAAACTGTGTGATTAGTCACCTAAGTCATGTGGCATTTCTGTCTCTTGATGGATAATTTCCAGATACACAAAGGGATTTCAATTTGACAAAATAACATTTCTATTGAGCATGACTGTATGAGCAACATTATTTATGACATTCCATTTCTATTAATGTTTTGTGAAAAACCCACAAAAGATTAGACACAATAACCCTACATCTTTTTACATTCATGTATATTTTTAATTATGCACATCCACATTGTAAGAAAATGTTTCTTCGAGTTCTCTACTAGTTGTTCTAAGTTTGGGAACAGCCAAACTCTGAAACAAAGATTTGCAGAGATTTGCATGGTCATCTCCCTTGTTCAAGGCAACTAAGGCAAAATTAGCACTATATTTTAAAAGTTTTGGTTTATACAAATTTTTAATATGAATGCATGCACATGTTCCTAATTGACAGAACACACAAAATTAGTGTTTAAAAATGAATATGAAAATATGAAGCTTTCTAGTCTTTCTTCTCTTCTCTTATTTTTAAAGTATTAGAAAGTTATGGATCTAAATGTAGTTCATAAAATCATCTACCACAATGTCCTACTTGTCAATGAGTATCTCGGCTTCAAACACAACAAGACACAAGCACACAATAGATTCAATGTGAACCGCTGGAAACTCAACTGCAGAGAATACGACTGGAATTCAGTACATGACTCTGTGGCTTCTTCCCCAACCCCCCAAAACTTTAACCTTAGACTGTATACAGTCGACCTCATCCCATTCCTAAAAAGTCTGTAAGGGTCATGCATAAGCAGACCATTGTGCCTACCATCCCTGTCTTACTGTCCTATTGTCCAAATTTACTTGTCCCTACCCTGCTTTTGTTGATGTTTATACCAATATCTTCTAACTTGTACATGTTTTGACAAATAAAGTAAAATAAAATAAAATAAAAAATAAAATAAATAAAAGATAATTGGCATAATATGGACAAAAACACAATTCATGTGACCTGGTTGTGGTTTTATCTAAAAGATAAAAAGCCTTTCTGAGATCAGAGGTCATGTAAGTTTTTGATTGTGCTCTAAATATGCTTACTTCAAAGATATAAATGAAGGGTGTGAACCCTATGGCATCATGTTGTTGTCATATGACATATCTAAACTTTTCCCCCCTTCGCTAAACCGGGTGTGGGCATGGTCAGCACCTGACATATACAGCCTGCAGGCTACAAATTGACACCCCTGATATAGATCCAACTGTTGTGGTCAGACAACTGACCATAGGAGCCTGATATGGGGAGTAGAGAAACATTCCAGTTTAGAATCCTTTTGGGATAAGAAGCATCTGAGATCAAACCTGTAAGTCTATATCTCTTATTTCCCAAGGAAAGGTGAGTTTCTTATAATAAAGGTGATCAAAAATAAAATATCCATTTGAAATGCTATGTCAACATCAAAATAATTCACAGCAGAGAGCCTGAGAAAAGAAAGTTCAGGAATAAATGGTATCAGAATTCAAATTCAAGTAGAAAAGTGACTGTGCCCTCCTATAGACAGAGGACAATCAGTACTTTTCTTCTAATATACAGTAATGATCTTTATCCAGACATGCTGTGTTGAGTGTTTGGGTAACTTCTGCTGAATTAGAGTTAGAAAGCCTAGCAGCTATAATT
This sequence comes from Erythrolamprus reginae, assembly GCF_031021105.1. Classification (NCBI taxonomy): domain Eukaryota; kingdom Metazoa; phylum Chordata; class Lepidosauria; order Squamata; family Dipsadidae; genus Erythrolamprus; species Erythrolamprus reginae. Next base: position 87,918,588 of record NC_091954.1, on the reverse strand, counting down.
CACCCAGGTTCTGCATATATTAATTGGTGAACTAACTTGATTGAGTTTAATCCAGTGTGATAAGAGCTAGACTGTGCATTGACCATGAGATTAAGTTTGGGCCCCAGTTTAGAGTTAATTACATTTGACTCAGGGCTGAATGGGAATCTCAGTTCAGAAACTGAAGGATGAGGCTTCCTTCATTATTATTGTAATTCAACAAATAGCTGAACAATGTTTTTGAAATTTTACAGGATTGGTTGACATTCACAAGCATAGTAAACCCCTGCTGAGAATATGATGAAACCAGATTTAATGCAGATGAATTTAGAAGAAAGGTGATATTAAGCTGTGGGATAGAAAATAGCAAAAACGAACCATACCCTCTAAAACATTGTCTTTTCTTGTACTATCATCCAGAAAGGAAATGTTGGAGAATTCTGACTCAGGTCTAAGGATTTAATGAGTCACTGCATGGATTGGTATCAGGCATAGTCACTGATTTGAATTAACAGCTAGTACAATCATTTCCTACTTATGATTTTGAAGTAATTCCTAGAAGCAATTCAATTGCATGAAGGTAAAGTTATTACTAGGTAGGAAATTATTTACGTGAGAGAAAAATATAAGAAAAATAATTATGTCCCTTTTTTATAATAAAAGACCTAATCAATTATTTTTTTCTTTGAAAAATCTTTAAATTGCTAACAAGATTTTGGAGCAGTTGAAAACTGGGAAAATTTAATCTACTAATAAACTGCTTATAAGACTGATTTGGTACTAGATTCAACATTTTTAGAGTAATTCTGAAAATATATGTTCTTTCATTTTAACTCTGAATGTAGGGTATACAGTATTCATTTATTTACTTATTTGGCTCAAATTTTCTTAAGAACAATTGCAACATGTGTTCTCTACACTTCTGTCACAAATATAACAGAAATAACACTTAGCCTTGCATTTTTCTCTCTTCATTAGACCATGTGAAATGGTACAAAATATTAATCTGTATACATACTGTTGTGGTTAGCTCTGGCCCAGCTCCTGCCCCAAGGAACGTGGAAGTGGAGGTGGCGGGGACATCCACATGCCGCAGGCCTGTTTTTCTCCCAGTAGAATCTGCTGACGAAGTCTCCTCTGACCAAGGAAGCGTGAGTGACAGGGAAGAGGGGAGTTTGGCAGACAGCCCAGGAGGAGATCAGTCATCTGTATCATCCCTGGATTCTGAACAAGAATTAATGACACATCCACACATGCGTAGAGTGATGCATAGGAGACAACAACTGAAGGATTATTACAAGAGAAAATGAGGCCACCTGTGGTTGGGTGGGGCTGCTGTAACTAGTGCTACAGATAAAAGTGCAGCCTGGTGTTTTAGCCTCATGGCAGTTTATCTGATTCATTGTTTCATCAAGATCGTGGTTTTTGCTGTAGAGGATTGTGTGTGTGGACTCTCTGGACTTTAGAATTGGACTCAATTTCCCAGTTATTGGGTGAGCAATTGGACTGCATTTAACCTGTGCCTTGTGTGTACCAGAAAATCCCTTTGACATTTAAAAAGGGAGCTGTTTCTGTTTTTCTGTTTATAAAACCTTTTGAGTTTTCCTTTTATCGTGTGGTGTGTGTCTTCCTGAACTAATTACCCTGAGACACGCCGGCAGAACACATACATGAAACATAAAACAAATGCAAATGTTATATCCATTTTAAAAAAGAATAGAACTTCATTACTGGGAGTGGATGTGTTTCTCATGTCTGCCCCTGATACAGTGGTGGATGATTTTGAATAAGATCAATTTCTTCACTTCTGACAACTATCTCTGATAATAAAATAAACAGGTACACGAAAACAGGTAACGTAAGAATATGGCTTTTCAGCTGTGTATAAATAACAAGAAGACATATCTATGCATTGATGCATGGAACTCACTACCAGACTCTGTAGTATCATGACCTAACCCCCAAAACTTTACCCTTAGACTATCCACTGTTGACCTCTCCCGATTCCTAAGAGGTCAGTAAGGGGCGTGCATAAGTTCACCAGAGTGTGTTCCGTCCCCTGCCCTAATGTTTCTCTTTTACTAGTATCATGTATGTAAATATCTCTGTATACCACCAATACATACTTGACAAAACAAATAAACAAACCACAGGGTAGAATAAATGAGCCCCAAAGTCTTCCTCCATAGAGAAGTAAAATAGTAGATGCTTGCCAAATGGACAGGTTAGTCAGCTGACATCACTGAGCCATTTGTATTAAAGATTGACTGGAAAATTAAGCCTAGCATTATGTGAACTCAATAACATAGATGTACCAATATGTGTGCTGGCATGTGAATGTATGTGAAACAAAACTAACTAAAGTTTTAGAGTGCCTGGTGAAGCTACAAGATTTTGATCTCTCTGTAGGGAGCTACAATATATTAATTCTTTTCCAGGTTTGTATAACATGTAATGGCTGTATTAAAGTAAGAAATCTAAATTAATTTGGCATGTTTCGACCTATTTAAACCATATTTCTGAGTTCATAAAATCTTGTTGCAAATGTAGCTTACATGAGGAAGGGGAACTCATTGCAGAGGGATGGATCTAAATATAAGCATGTACAGGACCAAAGAGTTGAAATTAGTACAATTTTATTGATTCCCTCATTGGATAGGGAATCTTCTTCAGCCCTATGAGATATCTCATACAGAAGAATTTTAGAAGTAGTGCAATGTTTTAACTGAATAGCCGACTCTATATACTGTTCAAAAAATAAAGGGAACACTCAAATAACCCATCCTAGGCCCAAAAGAGTGAAATATTCTCATTGAATATTTCATTTGCACAACTATTCCATTTGCACTACCATGTGAGCTTGACTGTCAGTCAGTGTTGCTTCCTAAGTGGACAGAAGTTTGATTTACTTGAAGTTATATTCTGTTTTTTAAGTGTTCCCTTTATTTTTTTGAGCAGTGTAGTTATTTTCACGAGGAAGCCAATAAATTAGCTTTGTGAACTACTTCAAATTTTTAATGTAAAAAAATCTAATGTTCTTTGGCAAGTAAAGCAAAGAAAGAGGATTTGGGGTTGCTTTATTATATTTAAGAGTGAAGATGTAACCACAAGTTCAAATAGCAATCTTGGACAATCGCAATATTATAATAGATTTTTTCAAAAATGTTGATGTGGATTATATTCAAGATGACAAGTCATGTAGCGATTAAAAATTGGAATGCTGCAACAAACAGTTTTAAAATTAGGATCAGTGACCGGCTTAACTCTCCCTGACAAGGAGAGCCTGGCAAATGACTTGGTCCCAGTGAGAAGGAAATCTTCAGCATGATTGAACCCAACAATGTTTCCTGACAAGCCCCATCATGCAAACATGGATAGACTAAGCAGATGCATTTTGAAAAGTTGCTACTTCTTGCCAATCTCAGTTCAAAACATGTTGTGGCAGTAATGGTGCCATACTGGAAATTAGTTTTAGGGTGGTTGGGAAGAACAAGCAGGAAGTTGGCTGAAGACATGGACACTACAAAACATTAGGTTAAATTATTAGTTGTATTTTTGAAAATAGAAGTTGTCTTCCTAGCAGAGAACTGGATATTTCAAAAGTTATGTCACCATCTCCAGTATCCACAAGACTCCCAATTCTATTAGACTCCATATCCAGCAATTTAAAAGGCTCACCTTTCGAAAAACACTTATTTTACTTGAGAATTTCATCTCTATCTGAAAGGTGGTAAAACATCTTGCACAGATCCTATCCATAGTTCCCTCTAAGCTGAGCAGTGAGCAATCGCTCACTTAAAAATCATCATCAACTCAGAGTTTTTCAAACCTGCCCAGAAGCCGAGAGGGAAAGAGTGAGAGGGAAGGAGAGAGAGAGGAAGAGAGAGAAACAGATAGAAAAAAAGAGAGGAAGGAAAAGAGAAAGAAAAAGAATGGGAGTAAGGAAGAGAGAAAGAAAATCAAAATCTAGTTTGAAACTAGCTCAACTATTTAAGTGGCATTTTGATATTGATAGAGTTGCCCTATTATGAGCTCACTGTTATAGACACACAGTACAGTATTTTATTTTGAAATTCTCTGAGGCAAAAAAGGGTGGGTTTTTTATTTATTTGTTTGTTTGTTTGTTTGTTTATTTATTTATTTATTTAATTAATATTTCTGTGCCGCCCAGTCCCGAAGGGACTGCCGCTCAGACACTATACTTTTCCGCCCCCCCCCAAAAAAAAAAAAATTAGAGGGAACACTGATCCTATCAATATATTTTTTTACTATGGGTGGAGAAAATAGATGTAATCAACAAAACACACCCCTTTCCTCTCTAATTTTTTGGTATGACCAGAGTCAAATCTTGATCCAGAACAAACTCCTGTCTTCACCTAAATGTACCAAATACAAATTGATTCTCTCTGACTTTAAGGAATCTTCCTACGGCCATCATGTCCATACTTCCACCACCCAAAAATAGAACCATCACTCAAATCAGATCCCTGGATTTAACTTTTATAAATTTTTTAGCTTTTCATCGTTTGGGGTCCACTTTCTTATAAAGTTGAGATCAATGATCGTGGAATAACCCAATAAAACCTACTGTATTATAAATTTCATGATTCCTGGATTTTTTTGGGGGGGCGGGGCGGGGGCTGATGATTTTGAAACTTGCTACATTGAGACACCTCATTTTCAATCCACACTAAGCAACAAGAGCTTACTTATATTTTCTCCCATTCTTTATCATAAGAAGTTTAGAGGGAAAAAGATGTAGGAAAAAAATCATACATTGACTCAAAATCGTTGACCTAAAACATCATTTAAAAAATGAATGTCTTCAATAGAAACCATAACCTTAAGGGAAAAAATACCACTTTTGTTCACTATAAAAACAAGGGGGAGTGTTGACCACTTGAAATAGAATTAAGAATTAAGCTAGACTGCATAAGGCATGTTAGTCAAAACAATATTTTTTTTGCAATGTATTAGTCGGTCAATAGTTCAGGGAAAGTAGGCACTATAACTTCAAGAATCACTAATTAAAAGAATCAATTCTTATTCTAGTACATATGTCTAGTTATATTAACACATTTCTAGATTTTTTTTGCTACATAGTCTAGTCAAGATTAAAGGATTTGTTAATGTGGATGAACTGAGAAATGCTTCTAAACTGACTGAACAGATTTTTGGACAAATTAGTTCATTTAAAATTGACAGTGAAAGATTGATTTTGCACAGAGCGAGTTACCTAAGTTATTCATCATTCCCTCAGTTCCCATGTAAGAAATGGCGATCTGATTCTACTTTCTTCTTATAACAAGGTTGCTTCCCAAGCACATCTATTTTGCCGCCTTGATTGCTGCTTGCCAGTTCTTTTAATTTAGACATAGTTTAACCTCTGTAGCAAGACCTCCAGAAATAACTTCCTTAAAAGCTTTCACATAATGAATGACTCATTTCATGAGTTGCTCAATTCAACCATACTACTTAAAATTATAATGCCGAATGGGAAATGGCTAATTACACAGAAAAAGATCCAATTACTGTGGAGACCATTTGATTCATTATTCAGATTGTCTGCAGGGAAAATGTGGATATCTAAACATGGGATTATAGGCATTTCACTACAATGCTAACAATTACATCTTCTGTATTTAATGCCAAGTAGCCTTTCACGGTCATATTTGAAAATGTTGCATGATCGGGCACAAGACTAAATCTAGGGGTGGATTTGACAAAAGAACTGAAAATTTCTTATCCATCAAGAACATAGGAAAGTTCCACCGTTCTCCATCTATAGTGATCAACATCCTCTACAATGGAATTTAACAATCCTTTTCCAACTCCTGCCCTGCCTGATCCTATGGGAAAACTGCCATGATAATACAGTTGTACTTTGAAAAAACCAGATTTGACAGCAATACATTATCATGGTTTCATTTGCTGCAACAGCACCAAGTCTTGAACAATATTTCTTGGTTGCCTCAAGCAAGAGGAAGAACAAGACCCTTTATCTAATGTCTGGAGACCCATCTGTGCAACTTCAAATTGGGCCATAAAAAGAGCTGCCAAAAGGCATTCCCTTCAACAAGAACCAATTTTCTAGAATTAGAAAAAGCAAATGGTGTTGGTTCTGGTTTGTCTGTAATCAGAGCTCTTTATTTTGAAAAAATAAATGTTAAAAAATGGATTAGGGTTAGGGATCAAAAAACCCCTAACATTCCTTTTTGTTCAGTGTGTGGGGGCGTACGCGTGAGGCGGGCACCCAGATGAGAGAGAGGGAAGGAGAGAGAGGAGAGGGGGAGGGAGTAGGAGGAGAGAGAGTGAGAAATTGCTGAGATTATTTATATTACATTTTAAAAGAACTATAAAGTCTAAAGACATAAAGTACTATGAAAGTCTACGCTATGAAACTATAAATAATAACTTTTTTTGGCAAATATTCAGATGAAAAAATGCATGGAATTTCACAAAAGGATATTGGCAATAGGGCAATGAATTCAAAATATTGAGGCCATAATCTAAAAGTTTTAATCCAGACAAAATCCACAAATGTCCACAGAAAGCAGTGGACATTTATAAGTATTTCTAACATAAACCTGTATCCATATGTTGATTGATATAACTTCCTTCCTTCCTTCCTTCCTTCTTTCCTTCTTCCTTTCCTTCCTCCCCTCCTCTCCCCTCTTCCAACAGATGGATGTAGAGAGAAAAACATATTTTCCTTTAATTATTTTTTTAATCCAGTGGGTCTAAAACGTTGATAATAAATTATAACTTTTAATGTGATGGAAGGGAAATTCTAATTAAAAGTCTTAGAATATACCTTAACTTCTGTAAAGGATTCAAAAAAGTTTTGTATGGGATCTTACATAATTTGCAAAATATGAATGGAACAATGCTACTATTAAATGGATGATTTTTACATCAGTGATTTCTTGTCAAACTGGAAGGAGTGATGAACTCCCTTCTAGAGCCTGTCATACCCAAAGAGTTTATAAATTACTTTGATGAAATGTTAGAAAATATGATTTTCAAATCTGCAAACACAATGACTGAAGGAGTACAGAGAATTGTGTTGATTCAGCGAAACCTTGAGAAGTTTGATCATGAGCACAATAGTGTAAGATAAATTTCAAAAAGGACATATTCAGAGTCTTACAAAGAAAGAAAGAGAGAAGGGGAGGGAGGGAGGGAAGGAAGGAGGGAGATTTAAAAGCATGAAGTTAAGTTGTGATGACCATAGGCGAATCTACAAAATGGACAGAATGTGAAGATAAAGATGAAGTGCAACTAAACAGAGCAAAATGTAATCAGTTTCTGATTTACTTAAGAGAAACAGACTAGATCTTTTTATGTGTTGGTTTCATGGCAAGCAACAGTAAAGAACGTGAAATATACTGTTTTGGGCTATAATACATTGATTGAAATGTGTGTGTTTGTGTGTATGTGTGTGTGTGTGTGTGTGTGTGTGTGTGTATGCATATATTGTATGTATATGTTATAAAGCATTTCTTAAAAATGACCCAATTGGGAATTATGAGCTTTTTTATGGAATACTGGAACCATAATAGTAATATTTTAGAGTGCATAAATAAATATATGTGTTTGTGCATATGTGTAAACATACTACCTAAAGTTCATGAAAATTGAGGCAGTTGCTAAATTACAAAAATTGCACAAATAAACTGTAACACATTAGTATGCATCAAAGTTGTCAAAACCCCAAATGTTAGAAACAGCAAGGTAATTTATGATAATCTGTACAGTTGGAACCAGCGGAATAAAACCAACTACATTTAGCCTCGGCTTTTATCTTACACAAAATTTCAATCTCCATCTGGAGCTTAAGGACAACATGTCAGAAAGGAAGATGAATATTGGACTTCAGTAATTGGCAGATGTCTTTTTATTTCGGAGTTTTACTAACAATCAGAAAACAGCCTAATTCCAGCAGGAATGTGATTTCTTTTATTACAGTTTGCTTCATGAGTCTCTGCTCATTCTCAGCAGGTTCTCACAAGTGGCAGTTCTTCTCTAAGGCTGCTGATAGCTACTTCAGAGTTTGCTGTAATCTTTTTCTCCTGGATCTGAAATTGTTTTTTTAATTATTAAACAGATATATAGTCACCCAAAGCTTTTATCTTCAGTATTTGACATAATAGAATATATTTACTCAATGTTAAATGATTTAAATATTCTAATTTTTGTAGGCATATCTTTATATTTAATTTTAATATTGACAATAGTCTCCATTCATTCAGAAAGAGAACTTACTGATCTTTATGACAAACCATTCCTACCACATAAAAATGATGTAACTTTTGTGAACTTTTAAATGAATGGCGTTCAAAATACAGGGCTATCAGTGTTGATGATAATAGGATTGTGAGAAGGATTAATCTGGTCACTATTTACCTGGAAATCCTATTCATTTTTTTGTTTAAAAAGAGCCCTTGGTTTTCCTTACGTTGTTGGATAATAGGATAGAACCTTATGTTAACAAGATATGCTCAATTCAGACAGTAGATTGGATCAATGGTTCACTCCCAAGCAGATTGATACAAGTAAATTGGAGCATCAGACTCCCTTTCCCTCTCTATGTTTGTGTACACATGTATACATATAAGCTTATGTCAGATCTGGGCAAGGGGCGGCCCACTATCTGTGACCGGTCCATGGAGGTCAGGGTCCACTCCAGTGTGAGGATGAAAGAGCTCACCGTGTCTGCTGGGACTCCTCCGGTTCCTGCTTTCCTGATGAATCAACACTCCGCAGTCTGCATTAGTTGCTGATCAGTTTCCGGTCACAATTCAAAGTGTTGGTTATGACCTATAAAGCCCTTCATGGCAGCAGACCAGATTATCTCCAGGACCGCTTTCCGCCGCACGAATCCCAGCGACCAGTTAGGTCCCACAGAGTGGGCCTTCTCTGAGTTCCGTCAACTAAACAATGTCGTTTGATGGGACCCAGGGAAAAGCCTTCTCTGTGGCGGCCCCAGCCCTCTGGAACCAACTCCCCCCAAAGATTAGAATTGCCCCACCCTCCTCACCTTTTGTAAGCTCCTTAAAACCCACCTCTGCCATCAGTCATGGGGGAACTGAGATATTCTTTCCCCCTAGGCGTCTACAATTTATGCATGGTATGTTTGTATGTATGTATGTTTGGTTTTATAAATAAGGGTTTTTTAGTTGTTTTAGTATTGGATTGTTACATGCTGTTTTTATCACTGTTGTTAGCTGCCCCGAGTCCACGGAGAGGGGTGGCATACAAATCCAATAAATAATATATAAATAAAAGCAGGAACCGGAGGAGTCCCGGCAGACATGGTGAGCTCTTTCATCCTCACACTGGAGCGGACCCCTACCTCCTACCGAGAGCAGCCGAGCACAGATACCACATAGACACTCCAGTGCAGTGACTATGCTGCACCGTACTGCTGTAAAGCAAACAATTAGGGGTCTGTAGAGTGGGTCTGGGTATTTAGGTCAGGCCAGGATCTGGGTGTTTACAGTATTGGGTAGTATTGAGTTAATTGGGTAGTATTGAGTTAATTATATTAGTCCGTCCCTCTAAAACCATCCCAATTTCTCATAAAGCCCCATGGCAAAATTAATTGTCCACCCCTGGCTTATGGGTATCTTAGTAACAAGTCCTAAAGAGTTTAGTGACACCATTATTAGTTGATCATTATTTTTTGATGTTATGATGATTTTTGGTTACTTTGTACTCGTATTCAAACATTTTCAATAAATAGCAGAAACTAAATGCATGGTGGAGGATAATCTGATTTTCAATGACTTAATTTGAAATGAAAGGACATCCATAATAAATTCCATGCTTGTTCATAGATCTGTGAATACCTTGAGCACCTAGAAGAAAAATAATTCATAAATATAACCATTCTAAAATAAATTATAATTTTTAAAAAACCCAGCTATTTCAATGCTACTCTAGACAGGAGCCTTGGCACAGGAGAAGAGAAAATATTTCCTCCTGCAGTCTTTCCCATTATCGCCAAAGTTATTATCTGCATTTTAGTAGAAACATTCATAAACCACCACCAATAATAATATTTGCATAATTTCCTCAAGAGGAAAATAATAACTTGGATGTTGTAGGGGAAAAAAATCTGATCATGAAAATAGAGAGAAAGTGTTAATTCCCAAGCGCTGCTGCCTTAATTCACGTTTTCTGCCTAAGTTGCTTGGATTTTCCTCCTGACTCTTCCTTTGACTTCATCTTTTTTTCCCCTTCTGCCTTTCAATTTTCAGTTCCTTCCTTTGCAGGAAATAGGTCTCTTATGCACTATATGCACAACGTGCCCTGATGATGTTATATAGTTTGGATAATGAAATGTCTGCAAGAAAAAAACCAGCCAAAAACAGAGAGCACCAAAGATCCCTTAGTCTCTTTATGCTGCTCTATTGCAAGTCGAGCTGTATGCACATGACTGTGAACAATGGCCTGATGATCACATAAGTTGAGCTGCACATGACAGTTGACACTGGCCAGCCGCTTGCACAGCCCAGTTCCCTCCCCCCCACACCGCTGGGCCGCCAAGCCACAAAGGTTGGGGACTGATAGATTGTTTAGGGAGAAATATATCCACAAAACAACTTTAAAACAGCATATGATGCGAGTGGTAATAGTAATGGACTGTTCAGACAAAGAAAACAGTACACTATATATATAATATTATTTATATATATATAAAAACATTTAACACACACACACACACACACACACATATATATATATATATATATATATTGTACTGTTTAAAAATTCAGCAAAAACATGTGATATATATAATAATATATAATTATTATACCTTGTTACTGTATTATATATTATTATATCTTGTTACTGTATTATATATTGTCTCATTCGGACAAGGTGCAGGAGTGCGAAGACAAAGGATGGCCTTGACTATCTAGAAAGAATTTGTTATGGCTACATACAGACAGCCCTCATGCAATCCCCCCTCCCAAGTTCCCACAATAAAGAATACATATTAAGATAGCATAAAGTATGGCAGGCCAAAGACCCCTACTAAAATTGCTTTGGCCTGACATCAGCTGTCTCATGATTTGTGACCCTTTCCAGATGAAACAAAGGGTCACATATTAAGTCATGTGGTTTGTTTGGTATTCACTGGTTTTAATCCACATCATGTCTCCTCAAACCAGTGAATGAGTATTGAGGTACTGTTGTATTGCAAAGCCTATGGAAGATGGATTCAGAATGCCACCATCCCAGCAATGCCTGTATATCACACCAAATACATTTTTTAAAAAAATAATTGGAGGTTCAGAAATGGTATATTCATTTCCAGTTTTGTTTTTGTTTTCAACTTGGAGAAATATTCCAAGGATTCAAATCCTGTTCTAACCTCTGTTGTACATCACACTTGATTGTCCTGATAAAAGGATAAAAGAATTATGAGGACTTGTCTTTTTATAGTGATTTATGGTACAGAAAATGGCTGTTATACAGCTCTGTTTATATTATACTTTGGATGAAGTTAGAAACTTATAGCAAAATTAGTTTGCTATGAATATTATTAGTCCACCACATACATACGTAGCTATATATGTGTTTTAAAACTGTGCAAGATGTTGCAGACTTTAAAATTGCTTTAAAAGCAATTTCAGCAAAATATTGTTTTATTCTGGTTTTAAATTATTTTCATGTTTCATAAGGGTATAATGAAGGGGCAAGTTCTGCTGTGATACATAAGAAAATAACAAAATATTCCATGCTTCTGGCTTGAATTAAAGTTCTCATTAAAAAAACCTTGACATTGTCTTTTATAGAAAAATACTTGAAAGAAAAAAAATGCCTATACTTTCAGCACTGAGAAACAGAGGCAAATGGAAAGGTTAGGGGAAACTATTTCATAAAATGACACAAACCATGTGGGATGAGTTACCAGAAACAAGAAAGGTAATTTATAACATCTGTTTATGAAGCAGAATGTTCAAAAGCAAACTGGATCAGGAGAAGTGAGAATATAGGACTGTAAGGAATGCAGGAAATTAGAGAAGGAAAAACAACAAGAAAGGTCATTTTTATGAGGATTAGTTCCTTTTAACAGAACAGGACTGTGAGCAGGTGGAGTTCCCACTGCCTATTTCAACATGTGCAGCTCACAGAGCAAAGGCCTATTCTGAAATCTTTTTTTGCTTTTTTTGGAGGGGGGGCTGTCTTCTTGTTTGAGGGAACATGTCTTTGGACAGATAAAGTAGAACTAAGGAAGGAAGGAAGGAAGGAAGGAAGGAAGGAAGGAAGGAAGGAAGGAAGGAAGGAAGGAAACGAAACATGATGAAATTAATCTCTTTTAAAAGTTTACAGTACAAAATTAAACTTATAATGAAGCAAAATGCATGTAACCTTTCTGCAGTCAAGCTAAATATAGTGTTTGGAAGTAAAACCAGAGAAAATTAATTTAGCAACATATTTATTTCTTCCAGGCCTGTGAAATGTAAGCAGAGAAGAAGGCACCAGTTTCATATTAAAAATCAAAGAAAGTATCTTACTCCTTGATTTCTCAGAGTTGAGAGAAAAGTTTGTGTCTGTGATTTTCTTTAAACATTATTTTAATGATTTACCTGTTTGCATCCAAAATATCATATTTTGATGGTGATTGTTAATTATTTGACCAAACTAATTAATAGAAGAAACAGTATATATGAAACATTAAAAATATATAAACCAAATTGTGGTGTTTAGACAGGAATGGAAAAACATAATATTATCTCATGAATTTCTATTCCCTAGAGAAGGACAAATGATTTAATACATAATGTAGCACTATGAACTGCTTTTGATCAACAAAGTGTTGGTGATGACCTATAAAGACCTACATGGCATCGGACCAGATTACTTACAGGACCGCCTTCTGCCACATGAATCCCAGCGACCGGTTAGGTCCTACAGAGTTGGCCTTCTCCCGGTCCCATCAGCTAGACAATGTCATCAGGCGGGGCCCAGGGGAAGAGCCTTCTCTGTGGCAGCCCCAGCCCTCTAGAATCAGCTCCCTCCAGAGATTTGCACTGCCCCCACCCTCCTCACCTTTCGCAAGAGTCTCAAAACTCATTTATGTCACCAGGCGTGGGGCAATTAGATCAAGCCCTCTTACCCTATTTACAAGATGATAATAATAATAATAATAATAATAATAATAATAATAATAATAATAATAATTTATTAGATTTGTATGCCGCCCCTCTCTGAGGACTCGGGGCAGCTGTAAGATGTAATGTGTGGTTGGAATGAATTGGCTGACTTATTTTAATACATATGGCATTTTAGTAGTAATTTTTTAATTAGATTTTTTGTGTTGTTTTTGTATCCTGTGAGCCTCCCGAGTCTTCAGAGAAGGGCAGCATACGAATCTAAATAATAATAATTAATAATTATTATTATTATTAATAATAATAACAACAACAACAACAACAATAACAATAACAACAACAATAGCAACAACATATTAAGACTCAATGTCTATATAACATTTACACTGGTGATCATTGCTAGTCTATGAAGAACAGGACCTGCCCGAACAGATAACTCTGCCCAAAACATAGTCAACTGTATTTTAGTATGAGAATTGTATTTCAACTATGCAACCTTTGTTTTGCCTGCAAAATGTATAGGTCTCACTCTGTGTCATTCTGGAATAGGCTCAGAAACAGTAAATATCTAAAATCCTGAGGAACCTTTATGTTTTATTTTAAACCAACCTCCCTCTAAGTACTGTATTTGATTCAACACAAATTTATGATGATGGGAACCGAAGTCAAAAACATCTTAAGGCTAGTATAAGTAATATTTGAAAATCAAATCAAATATTTGTCCTATCTGGTTTAAAGTCTTCAATGTTCCATCTTACTCTTGTTTTGCATATTTCCATCCAAATACTGCAGTTTTAGCCATAATTCTGGTTGCAGAGAATAGGAAGAGACCCCAAATGGTTGTGACAATGATCCCACTTGTTTCATTGAGAAAACATTGCATCTGTTTAATTATACAGCAAGTCTCAAAAATTAGCAATCACCTTATAATTTGAATTTTTCTCAGGATGTAACATATTGTTTATATGAGTACAACATTTTCGTTCAAAAATAATTTCCTGGACAGAACAATGGTAGCAGATGTATAGAGATGACCACTGACCAGGGTCTTAGTGGCAAGATATCTCTTTTTAGCATGCAAGTTAGTTGGGATTTAATGTTAAAAACTCTTATCCTAAAAACACTTCTTTTATTAGCCACTTCTTTTATTAGGAAGTACAGTAATTGGCTTCTTATTGTAGGTCCAAACATAAATTATGTTATTATATACTTTTAGGAATATTTTTTCCAAAATCTTCTCCATCTGAAAATTCACAAGGAAGTGGGCATTTTCTGTGGGCCAGATTTTCATTCTTCATTGATCTTATCAGAGCCAATAATCTTAGTAGCTGCAAAATTTCATATGTGTCCTTGATCATTGCAATGTGAGGCTAACAATGAGTTTGGGTCTCTTTGTCTAACTACTCGCTTGTATTCTTGGAATCTGTTTATTAGCATCACATTGCAATGAACAAGGACTTACATTCAATTTTGCAGCTACTGAGATTGTGGGCAGAACAGGTATAAAAATAACCAGAAAAATGATTGAATCCTAGGAAATGGGCCTCTTGTGAGTCAACAGGAGTACTGATTTACTACCACCTTAATAGATACTTAGTAGGCAAAGACTTAGCGGCACAAGGAAACAACAGCCCAAAACTTAATAGCCAGCCATCAACATTCCAATAAACCAATAAGAGCCACACCCAATCAGGCACCACACTGGACACTTTCCAGTAGAGAGAAGTAAGGTAAGGTAAAATGACCTTTAAGGTTGACACAGACTTCCATCCTTCTGAAGTCAGGCAACTGAAGACCCAGATTGTTGGGGACAATATTTAACTCTGTAAACCACTTAGAGAGGGCTCTAAAGCACTATGAATAGGTATATAAATCTAAGGGCTATTGCTAGTTTCATTTTCTGTGTGTACAATGGCACATAATAAAATGAAGTTCCAATACACATAACCAGATAGTGGAAAATAATTCCAAAAAGTGTAAAAAAAGAGTCTTGAGAATTAACAAGGTTGATACTATATGGTACAAAACTATTACAGAATCTATTTGTTCTGCTTTGGATACGAAAAAGCCTCCTTCCAGGTAATAAAGACAACTGGTCATGAAGAAGATATAAAGTATCCCTGACCATACTGTGGAGCTTGGTCAAGCACTGCTTATATATCACACCCTGGATAAAAGGAAGTGAATTTACAATAATCATTTACAAAGGCTCTCTGCACAGCCTTTTTGTTTAAAACAGATTCCTGAAGATGTACTCCAGCACCAGTTTTCAGAAAAACCTAGAAGTTCTGGTGAGCAAACCAGTCTGGATCCTGGGACATTATTCTGGGACACATATATTTTCCTTCATTCGTAAATAGCCATTAGGTGTAAATAATCTTGCCTAAAAGAAGATGATATCTGAAAGCAGCTCATCACTGTGGTAACCTCTGGACTGAAAGACTGATATTTGAAGGAGGAGTCCCCTTGAAGTCTGCCAAGATCTTTATCATTTCCTCAAACTATTTAATAATTCTGTTCAACTTTGGTATCAGAAAACCCAATTCAATTATTTGAATTTCTGAAAGTCCCACCAGTTCTTTTTATTATTTCTTCTACAGTATACTGTTAGAATATTATATTATGTATCTAATGAGATGTAAGGCTTGTAAAATCCAATAAGACTTTCTGCCCACTCACATGGCTAGATTTTCTAGCTTTAAAGATCGCAATGTTAGAAGGATGGATGAAGACTGATACTGTATTGCAAAACAATCGTTCAGTGATACAGGTCTATACAAGAATAACCATAGTTTTGTTTGTTTGTTTGTTTGTTTGTTTGTTTGTTTGTTTGTTTGTTCGTTCGTTCATTTATTTATTTATTTATTTATTTATTTATTTATTTATTTATTTATTTATTTATTTATTTATTTATTTATTTATTTATTTATTTATTTATTTATTTATTTATTTAACCAGTACACAAATACATAGGAAGAAAAATAGACATGTGATAATATAAAAGAGGGTGAAAGTGAACTTAGAGGAGAGGATATATGAAAGGAAGAGAATATATAAGATAGGTGAAACAAAGGAAAGACAATTGGACAGCGGACGAAAGGGACACCAGTGCACTTATGTACGCCCCTTATTTTCATCTCTCTGCAGAAGAATTATGTTACCAAGAAATGTACTTCTTAAAATATGCTCAGAATATTACTAAATGAACTACAGAACTAAAAACCTACCACAATTTCATTTTTTTAAAAAAGGAAAGACCTATACAGTAATAATAAAAGTGATTTGTTATTTAATCTAAAAAGGACCGTAGTTTACATATCTAAAAATTTGCAAAATGTCATTGTAACATAAAATTGTTTATTTATTTATAAATTTGATACATATTAAATTCCAAATGGCAAACATTGGATGAAGTTACCATCTCCATTCCAATCAGCTTAATTTGTAATTCTCAATGATTTCAGAATGATTGACTTTGAAGGAAGTATGTTGAATCTTTTTTATTTTACTTTAGCTTATTCACAGGTAAATTCAAATGGGTTATGACCTTAGTCCTTAGCCCATTTCAGTAAAAGCTAAATATTCACATTAATTTGCATACTTCTGCCTTAGAAATGTCATATAAAACTATAAAATGTGTATGATTTCATTTTTATTAAAAATAAAACAATCCGGCAGTAAACACCTTCCAGACCTCAAAATAATCTCCAGAGTACAAGTAAATTAATTTCAAAAGCACCCTTTGCAGATCAGTATAAAAAGACTTTTTATTACCGCACAGCAGTTTGTCTCTGGCATCTGGGTAAGAAAATGTGGTCATTCTCTTTCTAAACAATACCTCTGCATGACATGCTGGGGTGCTGACAGATGGACATTATGTATTTACCAACCCCCTTCCCCCACTTGGTTTCCTGCTATTGGAGATGACATTCTTCAGATGTCTGTTTTATGAACGTTAAAGACCACATGGCTCTTTCACACACACAGCAGCACAGCTAAAACAAAGCTTCGTCTAGTTCTGTGCTTGGCCTTCACTTCTGAGGTTCCAACCTTACACCTACTAGTTTACCAGCACACTCCATTGAATTCAATGGGACTTACTTTTGAGAGATTTAGAGATGTTTGGGTTGTGGAGGTAGAAGTACAACTTTGCTCCTGATTTACTGATGGGATTCAGTCTCCATCCCCATTATTATTCACAGAATATGTGTGTGTGTCTGTGTCTATATATGTATATGTGTGTGTGTGTATGTATGTATGTATATATGTATATATGTATATATCACACTGAATTTTTAAAATTAAGGCAGACTAGTATAGCACTATTAATTGGCTGGTGGAATCACATTTAGTTAAAGGACTGACATGGTGATGATTGTGATATGTTTTTTTGTTTAGGGCTGGTTTCCAAATTTCTGGTAGGCAAGATGTGTCATCACGTTTATTCATACAGAGGGGGTGTTTTTCTATTTCTATGGATTTCACGATTATTTTTTAATATACATGTTCTGTTTTGGAGAATAATTTAGTTTTTTCGAAGTCAATTTCATGTCCTGTGTTTTTAATGTGCTGGAAAAGGGAGGAAGTTTTTTCTTCTTTTTTGACTGCATTTTTATGTTATGCAATGCGTGCGTTTATTTATAAATATATATATATATACATACAGTGATCCCCCGATTATCGCGAGGGTTCCGTTCCAAGACCCCTCACGATAATCGATATTTCGGGATGTGGTGCGGAAGTGAAAACACCATCTGCACATGCGCGCCCCTTTTCCCATGTCCGCACATGCGCAGATGGTGGAGTTTGCGTGTGGGCGGCGGGGAAGACCCTTCGGCCGCCCAACAGCTGATCTGCTCCGCAGCGCGGCAGCAGCGAGGAGCCGAAGATGGGGTTTCCCCGTTGCCCAGGCAACGGGGAAACCCCATCTTCGGCTCCTCGCTGCTGCCGCGCTGCGGAGCAGATCAGCTGTTGGGCGGCCGAAGGAACCTTCCCTGGGTCTTCCCGCCGCCCAGGCAAAGGGGAAACCCCAAGATCGCTTGCCGCTTGCCCGTCACCCGCTCACCCGGCCGCTCGCTTGCCGCTTGCCCGTTCGCCCGCCCACCCGGCTGCTCGCTTGCCGCTTGCCCGTCACCCGCTCGCTTGCTGCTTGCCCGTTTGCCCGCCCGCCCGGCTGCTTGCTTGCCGCTTGCCCGTTTGCCCGCCCGTCCGGCTGCTCGCTTGCCGCTCGAGAGCAAGAGGGGGAGAGATAGAGGAAGAGAGAGAAGGAAAGAAAGAGATGAGAGAGGGAAGAGAGTGTGAGAGAGGAAGAAGCAAGATAGAGAAAGAAAGAGAGAAAGAAAGATGAGAAAGGAAGGGAGTGACGTCATCGGGTGGAAAAATCGCGATATAGCAATTCGCAATGATCGGGATCGCGAAACTCGGGGGATCACTGTACATTTAACACATACAGAATATAGTTGTCGGCTATAAATATATTAACTGCCTTGAAGTGGTCCTGGGTTGGGCCTAGAGGCAAAAAGGAGCTGTGACGTTCCTTAAAATATACCAGGGTGATCCGACATAAAAAACATATAGCCCCTCCCTGGTACAGAGCTGGAAGGGATCTGATCTGATAGCTCAAACTGCTAGTTCTCTGCTTTACAAGGCAGAGTTCACCAGATCGAATCCCAGTAAGGAAAGGGTGTGGCTAGCTGATGAGGCCAGAACAAGGCCGAAATGGGACCATCCTAGTCTCCCTTAATTTTAAAATTCCAGATTTAATTGATCACAGTTATGGTTTGCTTTTACTGAGAAGATTAAGCATATTTTACTTTTTTAAAAACATAAGAACAGAAAGACGAGAAGAAAGAAAGAAAACAAACAAACAAACAAGCCCCAACACTGTTCCAATTTGGAAATAACCAGAGATAAGTTCATTAGCTTGCCTACACTTGTGCATCATAAAAACCTTGTTAAAAATGACTCCCTAGCCTGCTGTATTAGCTACTTTATGAGGTAATTTCTCCATACAGTAATAAGATTTTTTTTCCTTGGGTCTCCAGTGCATATTAAACCCACTAATCTTCTTTTATAAACTATACTTTCTGCTACTTCCTCAATTTGCTCACTTTAAAAGATACTCTCCTATTAATATTAAAGGTGGCAAATGTAGCTATGAACTTGTGGAAACATCTTTTTCCAATTTATTGCAGTATCTTTAAACAGTGTGCTACACAAACACCTACGCAGTAAATGTCAAATATGTTTTGTGACTAACCAAACAACAATAGTCCCTACAGAATTTATTTTCCCATTCACATTGCTGTGTAAATATATATACGTATACATATATATATCTACACATATACATATTCAGATACACGTGCATACAAGCACACACAGAGACCCACAATATTCAGTTGATCAGTTCATGGAACAAGCTCTTCTGCGCAATAAGTACAAGTGTTCGTGAGTTTAATGTGTTATCTCTGAAATCTTATTGGAATGAGAGTCTTTAGTCTTGAAATAGAAAGAACCCCGGCTGTAAAGTCAGATTGCATTTTAATTCCTTATAATGGCCAATTCAAATAGTTGAGTGCCTGGACATTTCTTCATCCTCAGGGAATTTGCAAAAGCATATAACTCTGTAAATTAACTTTTTTATTTTAAAAACATCTATACATATTCTTATGTTGGCCTAATGAGCGCCTGTGAAATCTTAGAATGTATGACTTATTGGAGTGTTTATTAAGCAGATAGAATGAAACAGAAGCAGATAATAGTTTGCTCAAGGGCTTAGCATCTTTAGTCTAAAATATAACGATGATGATTCCAAAGTTTGTGTGGTGCTGCCAGTCTGATTTTTATTCCCCTCCTACTTTTTGGAATTTTCTTAGGACAGGAAGAAATAACAGAAAAGTATTTTGATAGAGAATCCTTCAGTGTTTGGCTATAAATGATTTTTCAAAAATTTCTATCAAATCTGTGGGCAAAGAAATGACTTGGTTGATTTCTCTGAGTTTCCTGAAAGGATAGACAGAATTTTCTCTTCAATATGTCAATAACATTGGAGAAAAAGAAGGAGGAAATCTTTATGATTTGTTGGAGAACCAAAGCTGAGATGTGGAGTCCTTGGTGGGAGAGGAAGTGCAACTAGGCTCTGTTGTGGTTAGCTCTGGCCCAGCTCCTGCTCCAAGGAATGTGCAGGTGGATTTGGGGGAAACATCCACATGCTGCAGGCCTGTTTTGATCCTGATGGAATCTGCCGACGAAGCCTCCTCTGTCCAAGGAAGCGTGAGTGACAGGGAAGAGGGGAGTTTGGCAGAGAGCCCAGGAGGAGATCAATCATATGTATCATCCTTGGATTCTGAACAAGAATTAATGACACATCCACACATGTGTAGAGTGATGCATAGGAGACAACAACTGAAGGATTATTACAAGAGAAAATGAGGCCACCTGTGGTTGGGTGGGGCTCCAGTAATTAGGGCTGCTGCTATAAATAGCAGCATGTGGGTTTGGCCGTTGTGAAAGAGTATCTGATCGCAGTTCTTCAGGAATTGTGTGTTGCTGTTTTCTGGACTTTGTTTGTTGATTTTTCACGCCTTTGAAACCAAAGCAGAGCAACGTGTGTCCAATCACACTTGGCCAATAAAAATTCTATTCTATTCTATTACAGAATCTATTTGTTTTGCTTTGGAGACGAAAAAGCCTCCTTCTAGAAGGTAATAAAGACAACTGGTCATGAAGAAGATGGAAAGCATCCCTGGCCATACTGCAGAGCTCGGTTAAGCACTGCTTACATACCACACGCTGGATAAAAGGAAGTGAATTTACAATAATCATTTACAAAGGGTCTCTGCACAGCCTTTTTGTTCAAAACAGATTCTTGAAGATGTACTCCAGCACGGGTTTTCAAAAAAGCTTAGAAGACTAAACCTCTGGCTATGGTGACATTATTCTGGGACATATCTATTTTCCTTCATTCGTAAATAGCCATTGGGTCTAAATAACCTTGCTGATGTTGATGTCATAGAGCTCGTTCTGTCGGTGCTGGTCCATGGGTGCCACCATCTTGCTTTTGGCTTTTGCACATACGCAGAAGTTCATTTTTGCTTCTGCGCATGCGCAGAAGCCCAGGTTTTGGCACTAGGTTTCTGCAAACGCACCCATGAGCTGAGCATGAATTTGTGAGGTGTGTGCATACCCATGTGGTGCCCCATGTGTATGCAATGCATGCACAGCCACATGGCATTGGAGGGAGGGAACTGGCAGTGAGCTAAGTTAGAACCAACCACTGGACCTGGATAATAATGATTAAATATCTGTCCTCCCTCTCTGATGCTGTCCACTGTTCTGCCAATAGATTGTACTCAAGAAACTGACAGCCTTTAGAAGAAAAAGCATTCAGAGCCAAGTCCCACAAAAATGAAACACTGTTCCAAGCATGCTACCACTAAGACCTTCTAGAACCCAGAATATAGAATTGTCTTGACATTTTGGAGAATGTAAGAATTGTTTTCATTTCTTATTGTATTGCACTTTCTCCAAGAGTTTTGTTTTTTTCAGAGAGATACGTCATTTCCGCCCCGGAAGTATTTGTTTGACCCTGCAGGTCCACTGTTTGGGTCATAGTTAAGCATGTTGATTTATGCTAATTTATGCTAATTTAATTAAATAAATTATGCTAATTTATTTTAATAAAAATGACCCAGTTTAAATCCAGCTCTTGTGTCCGTGTCGTTACTCCGTCTCTTCTGCAAATGAAACACTGTTCCAAGCATGCTACAACTAAGACCTTCTAGAACCCAGAATATAGAATTGTCTTGACATTTTGGAGAATGTAAGAATTGTTTTCATTTCTTATTGTATTGCACTTTCTCCAAGAGTTTTGTTTTTTTCAGAGAGATATTCTCACAAATACTGCTGAATGCAAACTTCTTTATGGCCACTCACTGCAACATTCACTACATTTTATCCATCAGCAAAACTTATATATCAGCATAAGGGGAATGTTATAATTATATGCAGCAGCAGAATATCAGTGCCTGCCTGTTCTGCCTTTTATCATCATCACTGGTAACCTTCAGTCTTGAAAGACTATGGTATCACGCTCTGGAAAGATTTCCTAAAACAGCATCTAGTGTGGCTAAAAAGGCCAATCCAAAAGTGGTAATCTCTTCCATTCTGAGGGCAGTTACATTCTATCAAGTGAAGGGGCAAGG
Organism: Erythrolamprus reginae; assembly: GCF_031021105.1. Taxonomy (NCBI): domain Eukaryota; kingdom Metazoa; phylum Chordata; class Lepidosauria; order Squamata; family Dipsadidae; genus Erythrolamprus; species Erythrolamprus reginae. The sequence goes on along the minus strand of NC_091954.1, from coordinate 87,896,276 downwards.
ACAAACCCCTCTCTCGCTGTAGCAGGTGCAGTGATGAATCATTGTAGGGTGTTTTTGACCGCAAAGCCCACCCCGTATTCCCTTATCTATATTGATTGTTTTCCTTGACACAGAAGAATGAAAAGTTTCTCTCGTTAACAGATCCTGGTCTGACAACCTTGTCTCTTGAAGGACAACATTGTCCATTTGCCGTCTGCTCAGATCCATATATATGCCCTTTATACTGGTGAATATATTTATTTATTTATTGCTTATTGTAGATGAGAGTTCCTGCTTTTTCTATTATTGTTTTAACAATAAGCACAGTGTCCCTGAATGAAGCTTAAGTCTTGGTAATCTTATGGCCATATCTATGTAGTTTTCCTGGAAAGTTACAAAAGTAATTTACCATTGATTTCTTTGCCATTTGGTGGTGGTGTGGTGGTGGTGGTAATCTGCTTTGCAGCATAGCCTACAACACCAAGACTTCCTGATAGTTTTATCAAAGCACTAAGAAAATTCAGTTTAGCTTTCTGAGCTCAGCCAAGATCAGTAATGCCTTATGTCATAAAAGAGGAACTTGCATAACCATGTCTTATATAGTGACTGGACTAGGCAAATAAATAATCAAGACAGGATGTAGATTCTTTTATATTGCTCTTGGAGTCCTCACTGACTCCAACAGCCAAATATCAGACTCACGGCTTCCTACAATTTTCTGGTATAAAACCCACAAAACTATATCACCATGGTTTTTTTTAAAAAAAAATTTAAATAACTCTTTTTTTAAATCTAGAAAATGTTGATCTACCCATTCTTATGACTTTTTGCATCTCTCACTGTGGCCTACACTTTCCCTGCCAAAACAATCTGCAGACTCCTTTCTTGAAAAAGAGTGGCTGTAGAACTACTTACATCCATATCAAACATTTGGCTTCCAACTTGGTATGCAATTATTTGGATTCTCCCTCAACCTGTGTTTGCTTGAGGCTTGGCTTTGTCTGAAGTGAATCCATCTTTGTTTCACCACTTTGAATGAATATTCTAATACATGGCTGAAATGTTGCTATCTTTTCCCACGAGTGCTTAGCATTTCTTTGCCCATAAAGTCAACAATATTAAGTAGACTTTATATAGCAATAGCACTTATAGAATAGAATAGAATAGAATAGAATAGATTTTTTATTGGCCAAGTGTAATTGGACACACAAGGAATTTGTCTTGGTGCATATGCTCTCAGCGTACATAAAATAAAATATACATTTGTCAAGAATCATGTGGTACAACACTTAATGATTGTCATAGGGGTCAAATAAGCAATGAAGAAGCAATATTAATAAAAATCTTAGGATATAAGCAACAAGTTACAGTCATACAGTCAACATGGGAGGAAATGGGTGAAAGGAATGATGAGAAAAACTAGTAGAATAGAAGTGCAGATTTAGTAGAAAGTCTGACAGTGTTTAGGGAATTTTTTGTTTAGTAGAATGATGGCGTTCGGAAAAAAACTGTTCTTGTGTCTAGTTGTCTTGGTGTGCAGTGCTCTGTAGTGACGTTTTGAGGGTAGGAGTTGAAACAATTTGTGTCCAGGATGTGAGGGGTCAGTAAATATTTTCCCTGCCCTCTTTTTGACTCGTGCAGTATACAGGTCCTCAATGGAAGGCAGGTTGGCAGCAATTGTTTTTTCTGCAGTTTTGATTATCCTCTGAAGTCTGTGTTGGTCCTGTTGGGTTGCAGAACCAAACCAGACAGTTATAGAGGTGCAGATGACAGACTCAATGATTCTTCTGTAGAACTGTATCAGCAGCTCCTTGGGCAGTTTGAGCTTCCTGAGCTGGCACAGAAAGAACATTCTTTATATACCGCTTTACAGTGCTTTGACAGCCCTCTCTAAGTGGTTTACACAGTTAACATACTGTATGCCCCCAACAATTTGTATCCTCATTTACCAACCTTGAAAAAATGGAAGGCTGAGTCAACCTTAAACCTGGTGAGATTGAAACTGCCAAATTGCAGGCTGAAACTGACTACCCAGCTGAAAATTACAGTCAAGACAATAGTTGTCTGGAAATGTCTGCTCAGCTCCTCTAGTGTTTTCTTTTGTATCTTTTAGGCTACAATATATCTTACAAAGTGAATATACCACTACAGTGATCCCTCGAGTTTCGCGATCTCGATCTTCGCGAAACGCTATATCGCGATTTAAAAAAAAATATTAATTTAAAAAAAAACCACTTCCGCGTTTGGCTTCGGGAGTCAGCTGGGAAGCGGCGCGGCTGTTTTAAAAGGTCGCAGCCGGCCTGGGGGGCTTCCCAGCACCCCCCCCGAACCCCCAACCCGGGTTCGGGGGGGTGCTGGGAAGCCCCCCAGGCTGGCTGCGACCTTTTAAAACAGCCGCGCCGCTTCCCAGCTGAGTCCTGAAGCCAAACGCCAAAGGCGAACTTCCGCGTTTGGCTTCAGGAGTCAGCTGGGAAGCGGCGCGGCTGTTTTAAAAGGTCGCAGCCAGCCTGGGGGGCTTCCCAGCACCCCCCCGAACCCCCAACCTGGGTCTTCCCGGCCGCCCACGCAAAGGGGAAACCCCGGCTCCTCGCTGATGCCCGCCGCTCGCCCGCCCACCAGCAAGAGGGGGAAGACCCAGGGTAGGTTCCTTCGGCCGCCCAGCAGCTGATCTGCTCGGTAGCGCAGCAGCAGCGAGGAGCCGAATCGGGGTTTCCCCTTTGCGTGGGCGGCGGGGAACGCAAACTCCACCATCTACGCATGCGCGGCCATAGGAAAAAAAGGGCGCGCATGCGCAGATGGTGTTTTTACTTCCGCAACCCTACATCGCGAAAAATCGATTATCGCGAGGGGTCTTGGAACGGAACCCTCGCGATAATAGAGGGATCACTGTATTATGGAAAGTTTTGTTAAAATAGGATGAACAGAACTTAGGCTAGTAGTTTAATGTTATCTCAACCATAAAGATCCAACATATTCCCTTAAATCAAATCTTGGTGCTTTTAACCAACAAGAGAAAAAAAAGCTAAAAACTGACTGAAGGCTGAAATAGTCAATCATGTAAATAATCTGATTAGTTCCATCAATCTCCTAAGAGGAAAACTTTCTATGTATTTATTTTTAAAATGAATGTTTTATTTTTGTATTGTCACTCACAGGCCTTCTACAATTTTATGTAGTGAATGACAAAACCTATTAATCATATATATATTTGTTGCTCCAGACTGTTCACATTTTAATTGTAGTTTAGTCACTCTTAAAGGGAACATCAAATAAGATGTTTCACACACTAAATAAGGTTTAATCACCTGCTTGCAATAAGAAAATGATATTGTACTTTCAACCCTAAATAGGCTTTTTAGTATGCTATTAAATTTCTTCATTTTGTCTTTCTACTTCTTCATTTTTTCTGTATGTTTTTTCCAATGCATATTTTTCACAAAGATTTACTTTTTCTTTTTTCCCCTTTTTCTTTTTTCTTCTCTCTCTCCCCCCCCTCGTTCCACTTCTCCCTGCCCTTCCTTTCTTTCTTCTGCCATTATAGAGATGCAGCCACCGTAGTTTCCATGCTTCTAGTAAGTTCATTTTTTCAAATAGATGTTCTCCAAAAGAAATATTAAAATATTGCAAATGTTTTATGATTTCTAAGGTTCTTTTATACTTAAATGTGAAACCCTAAAGGGATTTACATAAATCTCTAAAGTAAAATGGGATAGATATAAGTCTAAATTGCTTAGCCTACCAGAGAAGTTGGTTTTTCTATTTGTAGCAAAATGGTGAAGCTTATCATTTTTTTAAATTCAGGTCAAAATGATGCATCTTTATTGACCTTCTTAAACAGTATAGACTATTTTTTTAAACAAATGAGTCTAGCAGACAGGCAATGACCTGTAAGAGAAGTTAACAGTTATATAAAATGTATGTTGATCCTGCTTGACCTAAACACAGATGTTCCTCCCTTTTCCTAGCCATAGATTTAATGTTGTACATAGTATTTTTCTTGTTCAAAGGACTAAATGCTCCAAACAGAATATTTCCACCAAATATCTTTTAAGGTTCATCCACATTTATTTTCCCTTCTATTTTTTCCCACCCTTTAAGGTCCTTTCACAAAGAAGATCAAAAGACAGCTTTTCCTGCTATCCTCTGCAGGTGGTCAGTGGAAGCTTAACTGTTAACAGAGCTCTCTAAATCTGAATGTCTTGTTTTACAGGCCATTATAGCATAGTGTTATTACAAGTCTCCCTTTATTACCATATTTGGAACCATTTTGTTTTCATTGAAAATTTAAACATTGTACAGGATTCAGGAAAATAAATTATCAATTTAATTTCTCTGATTTCAATAAAGAATGAAATAAAGTGATTTTCTTAGTTGCAAATTTCAAGCAGGCTTTACAATGAAACTTGGTGATTATCTTGTGGTTTATTATATTTTTTGTAAGAAAATCAGCTCAGGTTTAGAGTGTAAAGAAGATAATATTTTCAGTCATTCATTCTTTCACATTTTAGTATTCCTCAAGAGCACTAGTCTTTAGACCAACACACAAAATATGTCTACCATTTATTTGTACCTTTGTGGTATCTCACAATAGAAAACTTTTGTGAATTCTTATAAGAATTAAGAAAACATGGGCACAGTAAAGCAGCTAGCTTGTATCCCAGCTAATGGTGGGGCTACCAAAACCTAGTCTTCATATCTGAGAAATGCTCTCACCAGAAGAGCCCTTCACTCCTCCACTCGAAACAGAATACCCTATGAGACTAGACTTTCAATCCTGGGCCTAGAAAATTTAGAACTAAGAGGCCTTAAAAAAGATCTAAGTATTGCCCACAAGATCATATGCTGCAACGTCCTGCCTGTCGGCGACTACTTCAACTTCAACCACAACAACACAAGAGCACACAACAGATTTAAACTTAATATTAACCGCTCCAAACTTGACTGTAAAAAATATGACTTCAGTAACCGAGTTGTCGAAGCGTGGAACTCATTACCAGACTCCATAGTGTCATCCCCAAACCTCCAACACTTTATCCTTAGATTATCTACGGTTGACCTATCCAGATTCCTAAGAGGTCAGTAAGGGGCGAATACAAGTGCACTAGAGTGCCTTCCGTCCCCTGTCCTATTGCTTTCCTATATCTCCTATACCTTTATTCTTTCATTGATATGTTCTATTACTATATCTTCTTTTCTATTATTTCTTAGATATATTTTACTATGAGTATCTCCTCTATAACCTTCATCATGTATTTTACTATGTGTATATAGATATATACCCACTAAAACCCTCATTGTGTATTGGACATAATAAATAAATAAATAAAAATAAATAAAAATAATGATGCTAAATCAAAATGTCTGGGGACATGGGTGGGAAGTGAAAATTCCAGTTATAGACCAAGAAGACTCGCTTGACGCAAGAAGAAGCATCTGAGGGTAGAACAAGAAGCAATGGGTGGAAACTAAACAAGAAGAGAAGCAACTTAGAACTAAGGAGAAATTTCCTGACAATTAAAACAATTAATCAGTGGAACAGCTTGCCTCCAAAAGATGTGAATGCTCCAACACTATTTATTTATTTTTATTTATTTATTTATTTGATTTTTATGCCACCCTTCTCCTTAGACTCAGGGCGGCTTACAACATGTTAGCAACAGCACTTTTTAACAGAGCCAGCATATTACCCCCACAATCTGGGTCCTCATTTTACCCACCTTGGAAGGCTGAGTCAACCTTGAGCCGGTGATGAGATTTGAACCACTGACCTAAATATCTACAGTCAGCTTCAGTGGCCTGCAGTAGAGCACTCTACCTGCTGTACCACCCCGGCTCACCCCGGACAAACTGGAAGTTTTAAGATGTTGGATAACCATTTGTCTGAAGTAGTGTAAGGTTTCCTGCCTAAGCAGGGGGTTGGACTAGAAGACCTCCAAGGTCCCTTCCAACTCTGTTGTTGTTGTTGTGATGATGATGATGATCATCATGATCATGATGTGCTTTTACCTCCACTGACCCATTATCCTCTTTACTCCTTCCAATGCCTATATTCTATGTGCCATTTGGTTGCCTTAAGCGATATTGCTGTAAGACGTTATCTGCTTACTGCAGAATGTATTACTCTTAGGAGCTCTTCAGAGTAACACCCATAAGGCAGTTGTTAGGTTGGCATTCAGCCACAGAGGACCATATTTTGCATGCACAATGAAGTGATTGCTCTGGACAGCAAGTTGGAAGTTGTAGCAGATGGCTGCAATTTTTGCCAACCAGTCCATCACTCAAAGCAGCTGCTTCATTTCAGCTTTATTTGAAGGTGTTCTGTAGTTGAAGTCCTATCCAATCAGTTTCATTTATTTAAAAAATGTTAGAGCAACCTTTAAGGATCCCATCAATAACTAACAGTTTAAACAATAACTAAGCAGATACACAAATCAGCTGATCCTATAATTTCCACTTTAATAAGATGCATTATATCTCTGTTATATCATTTCACAACCTGCATCTATAAATTTTAACATACACATGAAAGCTTTTCATATGTAACTACCTTATATGACAGTCTTTATGTCATATGGATATACAGGTATGTGTTTGTAGAGATTGTGCATTCCTGCTTGGAACAGTTTCATAACAAAATTGGTGACACAGGTTACCACAGGTTATACCTGTGTAATGGCAGAATATATGTTTTCCATGCATTTCAGGTTTAACCAATGGCATCTCTATTGCAGGGTTTTTCAAAACAAACCTAAGGGAGACTTTCTTTGATAATTTGATCATGCAAGGTGTTGAATAATAACTTGATTTTTAATCAGCCTCTTGTGAGAATTAAAATTGTATATTCTTTTATCTATTGTTCAAACTTCATGTGTAGGCATGTCCATGAGAACTAATTCTTAGAAGTAGTAAGTGGCCAATTTAAGATGCTGTAGTTTTACTTAACATATTAAGCCATGTAGGTGAGACTTTTTATAGATTAATTTTTCCCTTTCTTTATTTCTTAAAGGCTAATAATATTTTAGAGTATTTTTATGCATATTTTAGCTCAAAAATTGCACAAACTATGCTGATTAGTTCTTTGGACCAAAGAAGAGTATAAAAGGACAGAGACACAAAATAGGCTTTTGGGAACCACAAATGGTGCTAGTAACAGATGTCTCTCCATCTCTGTAAAGGGTCATAGAAATTCTGCTTTAGTGTCCTCAGGCATTCAGGTTCCTAAATATTTCCTCCTGTTGAGCAGGAATTCAATCCAGTCTAACCTGGTTAGAAGCCTATTGTCTTATAAGGATTCCTAAAATTATATTAAGGTTTCTTCGTTTAGATGAATGCAAAATCTAATGTATCTAATGTGAAATAGAACTTAGGCATTCAGAGATGTTTCAGAATGGGGAACATTAGTCCTTGACTTATAACAGTTCATTTAGTGACTGTTTGAACTTACAATGGCATTCATTGGAAAAAGAGATTTATGTCTGTTTTCAGTTACAACCAGTGTTCCCTCTAATTTTTTTTTTGGGGGGGGGGCGGAAAAGTATAGTGTCTGAGCGGCAGTCCCTTTGGGGCACAGAAATAATAAACAAACAAACAAACAAACAAACAAACAAAAAACCCACCCTGTTTTGCCTCAGAGAATTTCAAAATAAAATACTGTACTGTGTGTCTATAACAGTGAGCTCATAATAGGGCAACTCTATCAATATCAAAATGCCACTTAAATAGTTGAGCTAGTTTCAAACTAGATTTTGATTTTCTTTCTCTCTTCCTTACTCCCATTCTTTTTCTTTCTCTTTTCCTTCCTCTCTTTTTTCTATCTGTTTCTCTCTCTTCCTCTCTTCCTCACTCTCTCTCCTTCCCTCTCACTCTTTCCCTCTCGGCTTCTGGGCAGGTTTGGAAAACTCTGAGTTGATGATGATTTTTAAGTGAGTGATTGCTCACTGCTCAGCTTAGAGGGAATTATGGTTACAACCCCTTGATCATGTGATCAAAATTCTGATGCTTGGTAACTGATTCATATTTATGACAGTTACAGTGTCCCACAGTCATCTGACAATCTTTTGTGACCTGACAAGCAATGTCAAAGGGAAAGCCAGATTTATTTAACAACATGTTACTAACAACTGCAGTGATTCATTTAACCACAGTAGCAAGAAAAGTTGTAAAATGGGACAAAATTCACCTAAAAACTGTCTCACTTAGCAACAGAAATTTTAGGCTCAATTATGATCATAGGTTTAGGACTACCTGTAGATGAGATCTCTGTATCCCTGCCTAATTTTACCATCTGCTGCACGAATCCCAGTGACCAGTTAGGTCCCACAGAATGGGTCTTCTCCGGGTCCCGTCAACCAAACAATGTCGTTTGGCGAGACCCAGGGGAAGAGCCTTCTCTGTGGCGGCCCCGGCCCTCTGGAACCAACTCCCCCCAGAGATTAGAATTGCCCCCACCCTCCTTGCCTTTCGTAAACTGCTTAAAACCCACCTCTGCCGCCAGGCATGGGGAATTGAGATACACTCTCCCCCTAGGCCTTTAAAATTTTATGCATGGTTTGTCTGTATGTATGATTGTTTTTATATAATGGGTTTTAACTGTTTTTTAGTATTGGATTATGCTGTTTTGTTACTGTTGTTCGCCACCCCGAGTCTGCGGAGAGGGGCGGCATACAAATCCAATAAATAAAAATAATAATAATAAATAAATAAATAATTAACCCGTGCAGATCAAGTTGGGTCAAATTTTCAGACTTGCTAGATAATGCCCCAAATCTCCTTTACATGCCATTTGAGGTTATTATGAAAATTATAGCACAAAGGAAAATGTGCAGGAGCAACTTGGCATGAGCAGTATCACAATCAACTGAGACCAGCCATTACTTGATACTTAAATCTGATGTCACACTCTTTTCCCCCCTATCTACTTTTCAATAGGCGGGAATTTGATGAGAGCCCTTTTTTAACACTATCAAAGAGCTTGCTAGAATGGATTTACAGCCTCTCCAGAGCTCTGTATACTTAATGACATCCATAAGAAACCTACTGCTCATTCTCTACAAATAATATTTGGATTAAGGTAGCATTAATTCAGTGAAACCTAGAAATATTGCACTGAAGCAGTGAGAAGAAAAAACAAAGAATATCTCTTTTGGACATTGTTCACAGAATAAAGCATTGTTCTTATCTTGCTTAACAGAAGAAAGGAGTGAACATGAAAGACCTGGATTGCTCTGAAAAAAAGTAAATAGCACTTTTTAAAAGGTTATGCACATGAATATTAAAGACCTGTGGAACGGACATTGCTCTTCAGAATAGCCCCTGAAAGATTAAATGTGTGTGTTATAGAAAGTAAATAATAAGCAGCTTTCTATATACTTGTCATGCTTCTCCTGATGAGGAAATCATGAAAGGATAAAGTAGAATCTTGGCTACAATCTGAAACAGGTTTATTTCTTTTCTAAAACCAACAACTCTGAACAAAATTTGAATTAAGTCCTACAGTTCCAAAGGAACATACAGCAGATGACAAAGTACAAGTTCAAGGAATAGGTTTCTTCCTGAATAGGCACTTACTAAGGAATGTAATCTTTCTCACTAAGAATGTTTTTTGGGAGCTGGCAATTCAGAATACTAGCGAAGTCCTAACGTTTTAATCTTTTTAAACTCTCAGTACTAAATAGGCAGTGCTGGAAATAGTGACCAGCAACCAGTCTTATCAATCAAATTATCCTATTTTTCGCACTATAAGACGTACTTTCCGCATCCCCAAAGTGGATGGAAATGTTTGTGTCTTGTAGAGCAAATATAGTGGTGGAGGATGACACATCCAATTGGATAAAGGAGTTCTAAAGAGGACTCGGGGTGGCTTATAGCATATGTTCCCCACCGCCACTGGGGAATGCTGGAGCCTTTGCTGATGAACAGTTGATTGGCAGTTGGATCAGTCCCCTGGAATACTGCCAATCTGTTTTTCTGGGCAGTGGGGATCACCACCATACCACCTATCACTGCCTGTTCACTGCCACCTGATTGCTGCTGCCGATTGGCAATAGGTGGTGGAGAATGGCAGCATTGAATGCTGCTGCCATTCTCCACCACCTATCGGCAGCAGTGAGTGGGCAACAGCGAATGGATGGTGCCGAGTGGGCGGTGGCGAGCAGGTGGCCATAGGCAGCAATGGTAGTGGCTATCCCTGCCCCTTAGAATACCTGATTGGCAGTATTCTGGTAGCAAATCCAATTGCCAATCAGCTTCTTAGCAGCAAATGTTCTAGTGTTGCCCACCAGTGGCAGCAGTTCAGCTCAGTTGACTGATGGTGCGCACAATGGAGCAGAGCCTTGATGAGCTACGTGCTGGGGCTGCGATAACATGCTGAAGTTGACCAGGCTGTTTGCTGTTTGCTACAAGGATGCAAACTAGATGAATACCAGATGGATGCTGGGAAGCAGAGGCTGTTTTTTTTTCTTGTTTTCTAAAGCTAATGTGTGACAAATAAAGCAATATTTAAAGTTATAAATTAAATAAGTAAGTAAGCTATAAATCTATGTAAAGAGCTAAATTATATGTCCTAGTTTAGGCTTCAAAAGGCTAGCAAAACTAACTTTCAATTGCACTTTAATTAAATTAATAATAAATAAATTAATAATAAAATTAATATTAAATTTATGAGGAAAATTCTTTATTAAGTAAAGATTCATTTCCAAACAGATTACGTTTTCCCCTCCATTTTTTTTAACTTTTAAAAGCTACTTGTGTTTTCTTCTTCTACTTATTTATGGTTGAAATGCTTTGATATTAAACCAGTTTTAATTACTGCAGAATGTATTAATTCCTGACAAAAAGCGATTCTAAGAAATCAGGCATGTCATAATTCAAATATCCTGCCTATTCCAAATAAATATAAACACAGAACGTGTTAATCACAGCATTTCATATAAATGCACATTTTGTCAAAGGGCATATAGAGTCAGGGCTCAAATAGCAAAGGAACACCTGTATTCATAAGAGATACTCTATATAGAAGCAAAAGAAATTTCATGGTTTCTGCTGATTTGTTTACTTATGCTGTATTGGTTGTGGCTATGATTGGTTCAAGTTTCCTCATCTACAGCAAATCTGGAAAGCTTTTTAGGATTTGAAAAACCATAAGAATACATACAGAAACCTTGGCGACACATCCGATTTGATAAAGGAGTTCTAAAGAGGACAACATTTAAATTTTCCATTATTACTACCTATCATCATTCTTATCCAGCCTTCTCTTTTTACATTCTTATTAGTAGGACAAAACTTTGTTTGTTTGTTTGTGTATGCTTTCTCTTAACTAATTGTCTGTATAAGCTGGACAGCAAGGCAATAATGGGGACTGTTATTTGGAATCCATGGCCAACAAAAAAACTAAGTGCCATGTGCCCTTTATTTTTTTAATCTCTGTTTATTTATTTATTTATTTATTTATTAATCAGATTTGTATGCCGCCCCTCTCCGCAGACTCGGGGCGGCTCACAGCAATAATAATACAATGTAAACAAATCTAATATTTAAGTTAATTTAAAACCCCAATTTAGAAACCAATCATACATACTAGCATACCATGCATAAATTTTATAAGCCTAGTGGGAGGGGAAGTATCAATTCCCCCAAGCCTGACGACAGAGGTGGGTTTTAAGGAGCTTACGAAAGGCAAGGAGGGTGGGGGCAACTCTGATATCTAGGGAGAGTTGGTTCCAAAGGGTCGGGGCCACCACAGAGAAGGCTCTTCCCCTGGGTCCCGCCAAATGACATTGTTTAGTTGACGGGACCCGGAGAAGGCCAACTCTGTGGGACCTAACTGGTCGCTGGGATTCGTGCGGCAGAAGGCAGTCCCAGAGATATTCTGGTCCGGTGCCATGAAGGGCTTTATAGGTCATAACCAACACTTTGAATTGTGACCGGAAACTGATCGGCAACCAATGCAGACTGTGGAGTGTTGGTGTGACATGGGCGTATTTAGGAAAGCCCATGATAGCTCTCGCAGCTGCATTCTGCACGATCTGAAGTTTCCAAACACTTTTCAAAGGTAGCCCCATGTAGAAAATATATAAAAGTCACATTCACAGAGTCAGAAAATTGGATGAATGTAATGTTATCATCAAACTGAAGACCTAAAATAATGGGTGGAGAACCACAACCAAATACACAAACTCTCAGCACATACAGAAATTTAGTACAAGAATTAAAGTACAGTATTCACAGAAAATGTCTATCCAGGTTCTTTATGAATATATTTAAATGAGTCCATCACTAAGTTTCTGTTAACATTAGGAAAGTTTCCTGAAAGCTGTTTTCTTATAAATTATGATTACTACATTATATGACTTCAGGTCCTTTAACAATAAAGAAAACTCATTTTTCCCTTCAAGATCAAACATACCTAGTTCCACCAAATTCTCCGTACAAGACTTTCTTTCAGTAGTGTGAGTTAATCATTGAAAATGACATATGGTTTTAATTCTTCCCTTCTATCATACATATACACATCACTCTGTTGTCTTGCTGGTTGTTGTTCATTCTGACTATTTCTTTTTTTTTAACTTCTAGGAAGAAGTTTCTCATGAAGTTTTTCTTGGGAACTGGGAAAAGCTACAGATAATGAAAGAGAAGATACTCATATCCATCTTTGATTATTTAGAATTAAATTAAGTACAGTAAGTATTTCCTTAAATTATTTTCTCTTCTTGAAAAAAATATGGAAGCAATTGTTTTTCCATCTAATTGAATGACACACAGGGAAAAATATTAGAATGTTAACTACAAGCTTTTCTCCACTAAATTAAAAATAAATAGTGATTATTGTCTCTTTTGACACAGAAGAACAAGCTTTGATGAATTAATCTACAAGTGTAGGACAGCATAATGTAGCAGTTAAAGTCATAGACTACGAACATGAACACCAGGTTCAATCTACTGTCAGGGATACTTGAAATGTCACTTGATGTGACATTTCTGCGCATGATATACTTCCCGAGATTGTTGTTATAGATAATAGTTGGACAAATATACTAGTGGCCAAAATTGTGGAAACATTTTGGGAAAATTGTATTTTCTAATACCACCATTTTTAGACAGTAGTACCAAAAAATTACATATCATATAGAAAGATAATTTAATAAAGAATTTAATGCAATAACTTTTATGAAGGGTTTGCTATTAAAATAGCAGTTATAAAGAAGAAAAGTGAAGTGAGATATAAAAAAAAATGATAACCATAGAAAAAACAAGATATACAACAATTATCATCATGTCAGTTAATACTTAGTTGGGTAACCTTTAACATGAATTATGGCTTTACAACATCTTCCCGTGGAGTGAACCAAGTCTCTTAGTTCTGCAGCTGTTATAATATGAAACCAAGATTGAATGATTGCTGCTGTTAACTGGGTTTTATTACTGGGTCGCTTCTGACTAACAAGTTTCTTCATAGATTTTCAGTTGGGTAAAAGTCTGGGATATTCCCAGGCAATTCCAGCAGTGGAATATGATTATCTTGAAACCAAAAAAAAAAGAAAAAAGAAAAAAGAAGGGGGGTGTTATGAGCCATCAAACCTCAAAAATACTTTTTCCCAAAAGGTTTCCACAATTTTGGTCACTCCTATAAATACTAGATTCATTGTTTTGAATTTAGAGAATAAAATAAAGTACAATGTAAACTTGTCTTTGATTAAAACGAACTGTGGCAATTTCTTACAAATCTTTACAGCATTTTTGACACACAGTTTTATTCCCCAGATAGTAGAAGTCCCCAGAAAAATTGGTTTCAAACAGATGTGCTCCCCATAAACCACAGTCTCTTGATAAATTGGCAATTTAGAACTTCGGGTAAAAATAATCTTAGTTTAGTTTAGTACCTGATCAGTTTCCATCATTGTCTACTCTGGTTCATGGTACTACATTCTAATATATGGTCTGTCTCAGGAATGTCAAACTCAAGGCCTGGTGGCCAGATCTGGCCCACGGGGTGTTAAATAAATCAAAGAACGGCCTGCAGTGCCCCTAGTGGCTAAAATGGGTTGCATGTTCTCTCTGCACCTCGCTTCCACCCTCCATGGCCTCTTGTATCTGCTGGCTGAAACCAGGCTAAAATATGAGCTGGAAATGGGCCAAAAATGGGGCTGGAAATAGTGACAGAATGCTGCAGGAGGCCATGGAGGGTAAAAATGAGACCCAGGGAGCCCGCATGCAGACCCTCCACACCCCATTTTGGCCAGCAGAATGCTGCAGGAGGCATCTGTCCTATTCCCAGTACCCATTTCCCCACCAGCCCCCCAAGAAGAACTACAATGCTGTTCTGCCCTCCAAAGAAATCCGGTTTGACACTCCTGGTCTATCTCAACATAATATTGACTGAGCAAAGTCATTATTGTATTCCAACCTTTATACCTGATATCCTGCTTTGCAGCAGAGGCAGAGTAACGACATGGACACAAAGAGCTGGATTTAAAATGAGTCATTTTTATTAATTAAATTTGCATAATTTATTCATTAAATTAGCATAAATTTAACTAAACCCTAACAAGGACCCGCAGGGTCAAACAATTGCTTCCGGGGTGGAAAATGACGTCAGAAAAACTTCTGGGGCAACTTATGGGCGTAGCTCCATGCTGATCCAGGTGAAGGGCCCTGCCCTCACCTAGATCTCTGCCATGCACCTGCATGTGGAAGGTCACGCTGTCTAAACCCCTATAAGGGGATAGAAATGGGCGGGACCCAAAGACAGGTTCCCTCCAAATGGTCAGATCGAGCTAAAGGTACCATGACCTTTGGAGAGAACCTGTCAATCATCTCCAAAGATGCCCAACGGAGAACACGCAGTTGCTAAACACCACCCAGTTTTCCGCCCCTAACCTGTCTACCCAAATAACCAAAGGTAAGCCAATTAGCCTAAACAGGGGGCGAAGCACCCCCTAACCGCCTATCCATCACCACAGTGTGGAATAGGCGAAAAAACGGTCTCAGAAAATATCGAGACCGCCAAAAATTCCTATTCGGACCACCTAAGGGCGACCCACAGTGGCACACTAAAAGATAGGGAGGGTGGGTGGGTGTTCGCTGCTCATCGTCGTTGGGGCGAAAAGGAGGCCCAAAGCCTGCGCAGCCCCTTTTATAGGACTGGCAGGCTCTGCCCCTGACAATGTCATCGGCAATAGCCGTTGGAACCCAAAATGGCCAGGATCTCGTGAAATCTCACGAATCCTGGCTTTCCAAGATGGCGGCTGCGCCGAGGGCCGTGTCTCCCTGGCCCTGCAGCAAATCCGGGCCGGGGAGTCTGTCACCGGCTGGGCATTCTATTTTCTGCATAACAACAAACATACAAATTCTTGGGCTGCATGAGAGTGACTGGTCCAAAGTCACCAGCCAGTTTTCATGTCCAAGGGAGGCTAAAACTCACTGCATCATTTCATCATCATACAAACAGTGCAACTACATAACTGCATCATTGTATTTTACACAGGTAACTCATTTGTTTGCAACCTGATGTTATTTGCCTTCTTGTCTCTGTCCTGCAAAGACCCATGTACATCCTTATTCTACCTAAGATGAAGAAAGCTTGATATGAAGGCACACAAACATACTATTTTTCCCTCAGTGCCTTTATAGTTTCTATGTTTTGTTTCATTTTTTAAATTGATTAGGATATAAAATTTTATTGGATTTTAATAGGTTGATTGCTTAACTAAATTGCATTGTTTTTTTTTAATGTTGCGCCAATTGCCTCGGGCAAAAACGCGGTTTATAAATAAATAAAAGGAGGGAGGAATTCTGGAATAATTTGAAATGATGTGTCAAATGGTACAGCATTTTTTACATTTAGAAAATCCCTTTTCCATCTCCTAATAACACTCCAAAGCAAAACTGAGTAAAGAAGCTTAACATTAATTTTGAAAATTAACAATGTTTTGCAATCTGGTTTGGATTTTTTTTTAAAAACCAATTCATTTATAGAGTTCCAAAGTCTATGAAATAATTATGAGGCTGGGAACTAACAGTACTAGTAGCAGAGCTCAGAACTATCAAATTGACACATTTGCAACTGAAGTTCATATCAATACGGCTAAAAGTTTTACAGTGATCCCTCGAGTTTCGCGATCTCGAGTTTCGCGAAACGCTATATCGCGAGTTTTCTACCCGGAAGTAACACCACCATCTGCACGCATGCGTAGATGGTGGAGTTTGCATTACCGCCGGGCAGATCAGCTGCTAGGCGGCCAAAGGAACCTTCCCTGGGTCTTCCCGCCGGCATGGGGGGCTTCCTAGCACCCCCCGAACCCCCAACCCGGGTTTGGGGGGGTGCTAGGAAGCCCCCCATGCCGGGGGAGACCTTTTAAAACACCCGTGCCGCTTCCCAGCTGAGTCCTGAAGCCAAGCGCAGAAGTTCGCCTTTGGCGCTTGGCTTCAGGACTCAGCTGGGAAGGGCGCGGCTGTTTGAAAAGGTGGCAGTCGGCCTGGGGGGCTTCCCAGTACCCCCCCAACCCTGTCTCCTGCCGCCGGTTTAGCCAGGAGAGGAGCGGCAAAGTGACTTGGAGGAATGGGAAACTCAAACCGCCCAGTTTCAGCTTTCCATTCCTCCACGTCACTTCGCCGCTCCTTCTGGCTGGTGGGGGGGGGGAGTTAGGAAGGTTCTACTTCTCCCCCCCAGCCAAAAACTCAAAGCCTGTCTCCTGCCACACAGTTTAGCCAGGAGAGCAGCGGCGAAGTGACTTGAAGGAATGGGAAACTCAAACCGCCCGGTTTCAGCTTTCCATTCCTCCACGTCACTTTGCCGGGGGAGTCTGGGAGGGAAGATGACGCGCCGGCAGCACAGGGGCGAGGGGTGGGAGGCAAAGCTCTGCGGGTACAGCCCCTTTCGGCCAAGCCTCCCCCCCCCCGCCAAGCAGCCAGGGAAGCCGAGCCGGGCGTGGAACATCGGCGCGGGAGGCAGGAGACGATCGGGCGACCGGAGCAGCAGCGCCGCCGCCGCCACGCCCGGCTCGGCTTCCCTGGCTGCGTGGCCGGGGAGGCTTGGCTGAAAGTGGCTGGAGCCGCAGAGCTTTGCCTCCCCCCCCCCTGTGCCGCCCGCGCGTCATCTTCCCTCCCAGACAAAAAGGCCACCCTTCGGCTCTGCAGTTTCAGTGGGGTTTCCCCGTTGCCCAGGGATTCCTGAACACACCACAGCCACCTCCGTTCGGGCGAAGGAATCCCTGGGCAACGGGGAAACCCCACTGAAACCGGGCGGGTTAAGCCTCCTTCGGCGACTGCGGAACTGCTTGCTGTCAACTTTGCACTGGGCAAAGAACTCTTCACCTCCCGCCAGGCACGGACGAAAGGCGTGGAAGTCTATTGTAGCAGCTGCTACAGCGGAGACATTTTGGGGGGGGAGGCAGGAGGCAGGAGATCTGGCCCTTCACTTGCCCTCCCAGCAAAAGGCAAAGCCGCGCAGCTCCCCAGCCGCCAAAGGAGGCTTAACCCCACCCCTCTGTCCCACCCATCGCCCGTGGCCGGCAGAAAAGCGGGGATAGGCAGGAGGAGGTTATGCCGACCACGGGCGATGAGTGGGACAGAGGGGTGGGGTAAAGCCTCCTTTGGCGGCTGGGGAGCTGCGCGGCTTTGCCTTTTGCTGGGAGGGCAAGTGAAGGGCCAGATCTCCTGCCTCCTGCCTCCCCCCCCCAATGTCTCCGCTGTAGCAGCTGCTACAATAGACTTCCACGCCTTTCGTCCGTGCCTGGCGGGAGGTGAAGAGTTCTTTGCCCAGTGCAAAGTTGACAGCAAGCAGTTCCGCAGTCGCCGAAGGAGGCTTAACCCGCCCGGTTTCAGTGGGGTTTCCCCGTTGCCCAGGGATTCCTGAACACACCACAGCCACCTCCGTTCGGGCGAAGGAATCCCTGGGCAACGGGGAAACCCCACTGAAACCGGGCGGGTTAAGCCTCCTTCGGCGACTGCGGAACTGCTTGCTGTCAACTTTGCACTGGGCAAAGAACTCTTCACCTCCCGCCAGGCACGGACGAAAGGCGTGGAAGTCTATTGTAGCAGCTGCTACAGCGGAGACATTTTGGGGGGGAGGCAGGAGGCAGGAGATCTGGCCCTTCACTTGCCCTCCCAGCAAAAGGCAAAGCCGCGCAGCTCCCCAGCCGCCAAAGGAGGCTTAACCCCACCCCTCTGTCCCACCCATCGCCCGTGGCCGGCAGAAAAGCGGGGATAGGCAGGAGGAGGTTATGCCGACCACGGGCGATGAGTGGGACAGAGGGGTGGGGTAAAGCCTCCTTTGGCGGCTGGGGAGCTGCGCGGCTTTGCCTTTTGCTGGGAGGGCAAGTGAAGGGCCAGATCTCCTGCCTCCTGCCTCCCCCCCCCCCAATGTCTCCGCTGTAGCAGCTGCTACAATAGACTTCCACGCCTTTCGTCCGTGCCTGGCGGGAGGTGAAGAGTTCTTTGCCCAGTGCAAAGTTGACAGCAAGCAGTTCCGCAGTCGCCGAAGGAGGCTTAACCCGCCCGGTTTCAGTGGGGTTTCCCCGTTGCCCAGGGATTCCTGAACACACCACAGCCACCTCCGTTCGGGCGAAAGAATCCCTGGGCAACGGGGAAACCCCACTGAAACCGGGCGGGTTAAGCCTCCTTCGGCGACTGCGGAACTGCTTGCTGTCAACTTTGCACTGGGCAAAGAACTCTTCACCTCCCGCCAGGCACGGACGAAAGGCGTGGAAGTCTATTGTAGCAGCTGCTACAGCGGAGACATTTTGGGGGGGAGGCAGGAGGCAGGAGATCTGGCCCTTCACTTGCCCTCCCAGCAAAAGGCAAAGCCGCGCAGCTCCCCAGCCGCCAAAGGAGGCTTAACCCCACCCCTCTGTCCCACCCATCGCCCGTGGCCGGCAGAAAAGCGGGGATAGGCAGGAGGAGGTTATGCCGACCACGGGCGATGAGTGGGACAGAGGGGTGGGGTTAAGCCTCCTTTGGCGGCTGGGGAGCTGCGCGGCTTTGCCTTTTGCTGGGAGGGCAAGTGAAGGGCCGGATCTCCTGCCTCCTGCCTCCCCCCCCCCCAAATGTCTCCGCTGTAGCAGCTGCTACAATAGACTTCCACGCCTTTCGTCCGTGCCTGGCGGGAGGTGAAGAGTTCTTTGCCCAGTGCAAAGTTGACAGCAAGCAGTTCCGCAGTCGCCGAAGGAGGCTTAACCCGCCCGGTTTCAGTGGGGTTTCCCCGTTGCCCAGGGATTCCTGAACACACCACAGCCACCTCCGTTCGGGCGAAGGAATCCCTGGGCAACGGGGAAACCCCACTGAAACCGGGCGGTTTGGACTTTCCATTCCTCCAAGTCACTTCGCCGCTCGTGTCCTGGGTAAACCGGGCGGCAGGATACAGGCTTTGAGTTTTTGGCTGCAGGGGGAGGGAGTTAGGAAAATCCTACTTCTCCCCCCGCAGCCAAAAACTCGCAAGGTAAGGTTCGGGGCGGGGCGGGCGGGGCCCTTTTGTGCCAGTCGGGGAGGCGGCGGCGGCTGCAGCAGAGGCGGGCGGGGGAGGCCGGCCCGCCGGAGGGGCGATGCTGGCGGCGGAGACAGGCGAAGTCCCGCCCGCCCCCCGCCCGCTTGGCCCCGGGGGGCTGAAGGGAGCCAGGCGGGGGAGGGCGGGGGCTACTCGGTTCTTCCTCAGCCGGGGGTAGCCGGAGCGCCGGCCAGGCGGGGGCGGGCGAGGCGAGGGCTGCGGGGCGTGCCGGGCTCCAAGTTGCCGCGCTGCCTTTGTAAACCTGCCCGAGGGAGGCGAGGGAGCCCCTTTGTTGGCCGGCGGCCTGGCCGGCCCTTGGCGCGCGGTGCCCGCGGGGACTGCTGCGGCGGGGACTGCCCACTGCCTTCGCCCAGACCAGAGGCATCGCTCGGCTGGGTTTGCAGATCCGCGGAGGCATCGCCGAGGGCGGGCTGAGCGGCGCTGTGTTGGGAGCCCGTGCCGTGGGAGCGGGCGGCTTGGCCTCGCTGCGGCGGCGGCGGCTTTGCGGGTCCTCGCTGGCGGCCTCGCCGGGCGGAGGAGGCTGCGGGGCTTTCTAAAGGGAGGAAGAACTTGCTATCGAGCCTGCTAATGAAATCCAACCGGCGGAGGGTCTGAAATTCCACCCGAGGGGAAATGGGGGAAAAAAGCCCAGCCGGGAGCGCGGCGCCAGGCATTGTTCTCCGGACCCCTCCCGCAGCCTGGAGAGGGAAAGGGCCGCTGCGGGTTGGATTTCATTAGCAGGCTCGATAGCAAGTTCGATAGCGGCGGGCGAACGAGGCGAGCGGCGGGCGAACGAGGGGAGTGGGGGGCGAACGAGGGGAGCGGCGGGCGAACGAGGGGAATGGGGGGAGAACGAGGGGAGCGGCGGGCGAACGGGGCGAGCGGCGGGCGAACGGGGCGAGCGGCGGGCGAACGGGATGTGCGGCCGCCGAACGGGGCGAGCGGCAAACGGCGGGCGGGCATCAGCGAGGATCCGAGGCGGCGGGGAAGACCCAGGGAACGTTCCTTCGGCCGCCCAACAGCTGATCTGCTCGGTAGCGCGGCAGCAGCGAGGAGCCGAAGATGAGGTTTCCCCGTTGCCCAGGCAAAGGGGAAACCCCATCTTCGGCTCCTCGCTGCTGCCGCGCTACCGAGCAGATCAGCTGTTGGGCGGCTGAAGTAACCTTCCCTTGGTCTTCCCCACCGCCCACACGCAAACTTCACCATCTGCGCATGTGCGGCCATGAAAAAATGGCCGCACATGCGCAGATGGTGTTTTTACTTCCGCACCGCTATATCGCGAAAAATCGAGTTTCGCGAGGGGTCTTGGAACGGAACCCTCGCGAAACTCGAGGGATCACTGTATCTCTTACCCTAAATAATGCAATTAAGAAAAACTGTAAAGTAGTTTTCCCAGAGCTGAAAAGCTGCAGAAACTATTTTCTCAATGTTTTGAGTGCAGCTTCCAAAGAGTCTCCAGAAATTGTTGACAAACTTTAATATTTAATGAGACAATGAAAGCTAGCTCTTATTAATTATAATAACAAGCGATGTGTGATAACTATTCAGTCCTGTCCAAAAGTGTGAAGCCTCCAACCAGTTTCACAAGATGAGTGGGACAAAAAGACACAATAATTGAACTGGCCTGTACTATAAATAGGGCTCATGTTTAATACTTGTCAGTTACCGGAATTCTAACAGCTTTGCTCATTCCTGCAAACATGGTAGGATAAAATAATTTTATCTGAGAACCAGACTGTTGAACCACTGTCTGTGGGTCTGCCCAAGAGAAGCTATATTAACTGTGATAGTGAAAGAAAAGTGAAACCAACTTCCAAAGTAACACCAAACAAACGAGCAACACCAAAACAAAGAACACTAAAACAAAAAAGTTGTAGTTAAGATGAATAAAAAAATAATCCAATTTCTATAAAATATAGCTTTTAGCATGCCTAAAACACCACAGTGATGATGCAGGTGAAACATCACTTTTCTGGAAAATTGCAAAGTTATTTTTTGGATATATCACTGATGGATATTGTAATATGAAGATTATTTATTTATTTATTTATTGTTAGAATTGAAAGGGACCATGAGGACCATCAAGTTCAACCCCCTGCCCAAGCAGGAACCCTATAGCACACCAGTCAAGTGGCAGTTCAATCTTCTCTTAAAAATGTCCAGAGTGTTGGAGTTCACAACGTCCGCTGGTAGGTTGTTCCATTGGTTGATCGCTCTGACCGTCAGGAAGTTCCTCCTTATCTCCATGTTGAATCTCTCCTTGGTCAGCTTCCAGCCGTTGTTCCTCGTCTGGCCCTCTGGTGCCCTGGAGAATAAAGTGATCCCCTCCTCTCTGTGACATCCCCTCGTATACTTGTAGACTGCTATCATGTCGGCTCTGGCCCTCCTTTTCTCTAGGCTATCCATGCCCAGTTCCTTCAGTCTCTCTTCGTAAGTCTTGGTTTCCAGTCCCTTAATCATCTTGGTTGCTCTTTTTTGCACCTTCTCCAGAGTTTCAATGTCTCTTTTGAAGTGTGGTGACCAGAACTGAATACAGTACTCCAGGTGTGGTCAGACCAGGGCGTAGTAGAGTGGTATTAAGACTTCCCTGGTCTTGGAGTGTATTCCCCTGTTGATGTAGCTTAGGATTGTGTTGGATAATATGAAGCACCTGGCTAGTTATAGCGGTTTTATAGAAGTCACAACTTTTTTAGGGCCAAATCAGATAGAGTACAATTAATAAGCAGAGTCTAAACATGTCCCTGCTGCTGAAACAAATTTAAATTTTATCAAAAGGGAGTAACTTCCTAAACTTGAAACCAATTTTCTTTTCCCTCTGTGGAGCCATCATGGTCTTCAAAGGACCCCAAACAAAACAAAACAAAACAAAAACATGAAACCCAGAAGCAGGTCTAAGATGTGACAAGGATGCCAATAAATGGATTATAAATTATTAAAGCATGATTGGAAATATTGCCATTTTTCACAGCTGTCACTTTAAGTATAAAGGCATCAGCACATTAAACTAGTTACTGCTTTTTCATAATTGAGACTTTAGCTGCTAGCTGTGCCCTCCAGCTTTCCATTAATCATTGGGACTGAAGTTCAAGCATAATGACAGCTTAGGAGGCATTAAGTGGGAGAGGTATTTTCCAGGTACAGTTTGGAAAGGCCATTTAGTTCTCTAATCCTCAGCTAATTGTTTTTCCAAGGTCCTCAAACAAAATCTTCTCCCTTCATCTCATGGTGACATAATTGCCCATTCTTTTCTGTTCTTATAATCTATGTCTACTTTTTTCTTGTTATAAAATTGATAGGGTGCCTATTGGTTGAGTCCAAAGAACAGATGCAAAAGTACTATGATATGCAAAACTGTCACTGATACTTACCACGGAAACATTGGTTAGGCTGGCTGGAGAAGAATACTTCCTAGAAACATAGAAACATAGAAGACTGACGGCAGAAAAAGACATCATGGTCCATCTACTCTGCCCTTATACTATTTCCTGTATTTTATCTTACAATGGATATATGTTTATCCCAGGCATGTTTAAATTCAGTTACTGTGGATTTACCAACCACGTCTGCTGGAAGTTTGTTCCAAGAATCTACTACTCTTTCAGTGAAATAATATTTTCTCACGTTGCTTTTGATCTTTCTTCCAACTAACTTCAGATTGTGTCACCTTGTTCTTGTGTTCACTTTCCTATTAAAAACACTTCCCTCCTGGACCTTATTTAACCCTTTAACATATTTAAATGTTTCGATCATGTCCCCCCTTTTCCTTCTGTCCTTCAGACTATACAGATTGAGTTCATTAAGTCTTCCCTGATACGTTTTATGCTTAAGACCTTCCACCATTCTTGTAGCCCGTCTTTGGACCCATTCAATTTTGTCAATATCTTTTTGTAGGTGAGGTCTCCAGAACTGAACACAGTATTCCAAATGTGGTCTCACCAGCGCTCTATATAAGGGGATCACAATCTCCCTTAGAATGGTGGACAAATAATACTGCGGACCTCACCCCGCTGAAAATTAAAAGTGTACCACACAAACAGAACACACTCACTGTCGGAGATGCAGGAAGCAATTGTACTATATTTAACAGCATTTCACTTCCTAGCTACTTATTCTAATCATACCATTTAATCTATCATGAAAGGAGCAAGGGACCGCCTTCTGCCGCATGAATCCCAGCGGCCAATTAGGTCCCACAGAGTGGATCTTCTCCGGGTCCCGTCAACTAAACAATGCCACTTGGCGGGACCCAGGGGAAGAGCCTTCTCTGTGGCGGCCCCGGCCCTCTGGAACCAACCCCCCCCAGAGATTAGAATTGCCCCCACCCTCCTTGCCTTTTGTAAACTTCTTAAAACCCACCTCTGCCGCCAGGCATGGGGGAATTAAGACTTTTTCTCCCCTTAGGCCGTCACAACTGTATATATGGTATGCTTGTATGTATGTTTGGTTTTTATATATTAAGGGGTTTTAATTTGCTTTTAGTATTGGATTTTATTGTACATTGTTTATGATTGTTGTTAGCCGCCCCGGGTTTTCGGAGAGGGGCAGCATATAAATCCAATAAAACTAAACTAACTAAACTAAATATCTCAGTATGTATGTACAGTTTCTACTAATTTCCTAGACAAGGAGGAGATCTGTTTATTATTTTGGCTTTTTTAGCCTGATCTGACTATTTACTCACAACTTACAGGCACTATACACAACTGACCAATAAGATTTCAACTGCACTCTTAGGCCTGGCCTGAGTCATTTCTCTCTCTCTCTCTCTTTTTCTCAGTGTGTAAAGGGCTGTACATCAGAACTTAATGGATATGCCAAAACATTCTTCCTTTTGTATAACAGATTATCAAGTGCATTGAGATTCATTAATTATGTCATCTAATTGGATTGAGGCAGGTGCAAAATACCTCAGATGAAGTGGTCACTGGCAGGAAGGCCAGAGCGCAAGCTTTTCTATTAGAAACCAGCATGTCTCCAGACTGCTGGAATTACTTTGTACTTATTGATTAATGGCCATAATTTATTACAGTGCAGAAGATCTTGCATTGAGTTAAATGTGTGATTAATCAATTTTCCATCAAATTATGAACAGCCGCACAGTTGCCAGAAAGAAAATACCAAGCGATTTTTTCCCATGGCAGTGAGAATATAAGGTGCAGGGACTTCTGTCTGAGAAGAAGTAATAGCTGCCTATCACATCTATAATATTTCCTGCCACACTGATAAATGCTCACCGCCACCAACAGGCCACATGTAGGAGTGATTGAGAGATGGCTGGATTTAGTGTGTAGCAGCCTTTTTGTCTGTCTATAATAAAATAGTCCTTAAACACATTTCAAAACAGTTTATTAATGCAAAATTCATTTCTGCCTTCAGCTGGAAATATATCATTGTTAAGTCAACAATACTATATTATAAACCGATAATTGATATTATGGGAAGCAAAGGGGAAAGAAAATCCCTAGGCAATGTAGAGATGAATTTGAGATTTGTATGTACAGTACCTCATTTTTATTTTCCATAAGAATGTCAGCTCCACATAACTAATTGATGTCACTTCCAATCTGCTCATAATTCACATAACATAGGTAGCCAGGGAATACTCTGTGCTTAGGCCAGTTGATGTTAAAAAGGCCCTGTGGTACCGCAAACTTGCTTATGCTACTAAACTGTGCTTGTGGTAAAGCTTCATTGATCCTGCAAGGAATTTTCTGAGCTCATTATTTGACAGTTTCTCAAAACAGAATGGTGGACAAATAATACTGTGGACCTCACCCCACTGAAAATTAAAAGTGTACCACACAAATAGAACACACTCACTGTCGAAGATGCAGCAAGCAACTGTACTATATTTAACACCATTTCACAATCTACAACAGACACTTAGAATCCCATATAATTCTAGGCATCACCTTCTTGGAAGATCTACATCTTGCACAGAATTTAGATGTCGCCAGAATTCCTTTGAGTAAGTAGAATTCCAAGTGGATCCAGTGAAAGGAAATTAGGAATTCTTACCTTTATCTCAGCAAATATACACACTTGAAAACTTGTACATTTGTAAAACTTTCTCTTTTCTCTAAGATCTCCCTGTTGAAGTACTGAGGTTTGCAGGTACGGCAGTCATTGTTCTCATTTGATATGGGAATGTTTATAGATGGGTGGTTGAACAATTGGTCCTGTAGTACAACCGGAACAATCTGGAGCAGAACACTCTTAAAACTGTAGAAATAAGAGTGGCTTTTAAGAGAATGCCTCTTCTTCACTACCTCTTATTATATTAAACAACATAGTATTAACAATAGAGTCCTTCCAGTTTTGGGGTTCTATAATGTCCCATAATTTGAAATGGACACTCAACATTATAACCATCATTAAAAAGGCAGAACAGTACTTTTGTGCTAATTCAGAAAATTCAGAGTGCCCCAGTAGGTTTTAATACATTTCTACAGGGGAATTATTGAAGTTGCCATCAGTTCTTCTATACCTGTCTGGTTTAGTACAGCAACTAAACAAGACAGGTACAGACTTCAATGGAGAGTTAGGACTATTGAAAAAAACAATTGTAACCAGCCTGCCTTTCATTGAGGATCTGTATATTGCACAGGTCAGAAAGTGGGGTCTACAGATTTCCACATCCTGGACATGTTTCAACTCCTTCCCTCAGGATACCATTATTATTATTATTTTATTATTTATTAGACTTGTATGCCGCCCCTCTCCGAAGACTCGAAGGGTACCATATTGGAGGGCACCATTATAGAGCATTGCATGCCAAACAGATATACACAAAGACAGTTTTCCCCCTTCATGCCATCACTCTGCTGAACAACTAATTCCCACAGTAAAATCTAAGTACATTTCCCATGTAGTATGGTTCTACTAACTCGGGCCGCCCCGAGTCTATGGAGAGGGGCGGCATACAAATCGAATAAATATAATATATATAGATATAGATATATAATATAATATATTACTATTGTCCTTCTCATATTTTTATTACCTACTTGTTATTACTACTAATCATTATTATTATTATTACTCTGTTGTTTTGCATGTACACTGAGAGTTTATGCACCAGAGACAAATTCCTTGTGTGTCTAATCACACTTGGACCAATAAAGTATTCATTCTGTTCTGTTCTGTTCCTGTCTCTCAATTGTGCCCTTTGAAACAAATTCAATTTCTGAAAATGTATGGGAACTTCTTGTGTTTACAAGGACGTCCCACTACGCACAATTGATCCTGCATTGTGCACTGAAGCCAGGATATCTTTCTGGATCCAATTTTTCCACACTCTAAATCTCAATGTGATGAAAGTATCTAAATATTTCAAAAGAAATCTCTGTTGGATGCTAATAGTAATTCTGCATAAGTTTGTGCAGCAGTATGTTTAGGACTAGGATACCAGATATGCAGCTGCTTCATAGTTCTGAGGAATGTTTTAATTTTGAAATGAAGCTATTAAACTTCAAGGAAGTTGTTGAAATTCTTCCTTTGAATATTTAATCATATTTTGCAAAATGTATTTTGGTTCTGTAAAGGAGTTCCTCTTCTGTAAAAGAAGCTACGTTTTTCTGTCTTGGTTTCAAAGTGCTGTGAACTTCCTTTTGTCAGTTTTTTGAGTTATGTTGTTGCAAGATGGAGTTCTATATCATACATGTCTGTCCATCAGTCTGCAGTCTTGGTGGCTTGCTATGTTTCTTGATATAAGAAAAGTACCCGGGATGAGTTTCTCATGATGCCTCCCATTGGGATTTAATGGAAGATGGGAAAGCGCCAGTGAAACCCAAAAGATTCATACTCATGTTTGCCTACATTGGATGAAGCGAGCTGTAGGGATCCTTCACTTTATCACTAAAAAATTTACCAAAATATTCTGGAAATATGATTACAAGGCAAAAGACTGGCTATTCAACTATGTACTGCATGGGATTAACTACATTGCAGTTATTGCCATGCAGTTAAGCCAATGTAACTACACTGCATTTCATATAGGAATTTTTTAGCAAAATTTGCTTCTTTTCTGGAAAAAAAATTCTGACACTATATAATAATGATAAAATAACTTTAATAATATTTGTACCACATTAGCTTCCAACATTTTAAGATTTACACATTGTATTTGAAGATATTTTAAATTTCAAACCACGACTAATAATTATTATGCTGAGACTCAAAATTAGTCCTCAAGTTATGTTCACAATTTATCCCAAAATATCTGTTATTAGGTGTGTGCACATGCATGAGATTTGGCTTCTGTACATGCACAGCAAGAAAAATATTGTGTGAAGATGCTCATGCAAGTGAGATTTTGATGATTTTTGCTGATTTTTTGCTTCTGCGCCTGCAAAAACATCAGCGAAAATTAACAAAATCTTTCTTACACATGCATCCTCATGCAAGATTTAATTTGCTGCACATACATAGTGTTGTGGTTAGCTCTGGCCCAGCTCCTGCCCCAAGGACTGTGGATGTGGGGGAGACATCCACATGCTGCAGGCCTGTTTTGCCCCCGGTGGAATCTGCTGATGAAGGCTCCTGTGACCAACAAGACATGAGTGACAGGGAGGGGGAGAGTGTGGCAGACAGCTCAGAAGGAGATCAATTATCTAGCTCCTCCTTGGATTCAGAACAAGAGTTAATGATACA
Source organism: Erythrolamprus reginae (assembly GCF_031021105.1). Classification (NCBI taxonomy): domain Eukaryota; kingdom Metazoa; phylum Chordata; class Lepidosauria; order Squamata; family Dipsadidae; genus Erythrolamprus; species Erythrolamprus reginae. Next base: position 87,868,165 of record NC_091954.1, on the reverse strand, counting down.
GCCATGCATGCGAAGAGCGATGCATAGGCAACAACAACTGAGAGATTATTATCAAAGAAAATGAGGCCACCTGTGGTTGGGTGGGGCTGTGGTGATTAGTGAGGCTGCTATAAATAGCAGCCTGTGGGTTTGGCCATTGTGGAGGATTATCTGATCGTTGTGTTTCGTGCCTGCTTTGCTGACTTTGACTTTTTGTGTGCTGATTTTTCCCAGCTTTGAAACTAAACCAGGGCAAAGTGTGTTTCACTCTGTGAAAGAAGAAGGACTGTGAATTGCCTCACAGCTGCAAGCTAAGTATCACAGAACTGATAAGGGACTTGTACAAATTACCAGTTTGTTTGGAGACAAGTGCTCTTTGCTATACCAAAAGAGGGCTTAGTTTAAGTGAATTTTCATTATAAAGAACATTGTTTTGAATTTTCAAACATGTGTGTCTGAAATTTGTACCTGTGAATTTTTGGGAGGAGTGTACCAGAGAGCCCGACAGAACACATAGAAGCCAAGGAAACAGGTTCTTTTCCTAGTGGATGTGTTATCGTCACTTAGCTTGTGTATCTTTTCTATTGTGCTCCTTGCCCCACTCTACAAATATATTAGTTTATTCTTTTATTGAAATGAGCATATACTTAATGCTCATTATTCCAAACCTCTCTCATTCTTCTTCATTTAAATGGCAGGTCATGAATTTATTTTCATGTGCTTGTTTGACAGAAAAGTCAGTATGGAATCCCATAAAATATAACACCAATAGACCACATTACCCATTTCAAAGAAATGTTAGGTTGCACCTGGTCTGTACTTGGAGATGAAGATTAGGAACACTCCAAGCCTTGTTTTGATTGCCTGACTCATGTTAACGATGGAGTCTAAAAGTCCCATTCAAAGAGAAATATTCGGCTTCCTGCCTTCAGATTCACATTATCATTACCCAGGGGAAGTATCTTGTGCTTTTTCCTACAAAAGTTGTTCATGTGTGACATCTTTCAACGTATGTTTCCATACTCCAATGCACCTACTTTTGTGAACGTTTCACTTTTAAGCACTTCCAAGATGTACAGCTCTGAAAAGGGCATCAAGTCAGATGCTAAATAGGCTGGCATAGCTCTGAGGTATATAATGCACATATTCATCAAAAGCCTTTGAACAAATCATTAAAAAGCAGAGAACTACAACTTACTAGTGCCCTGGGAGAAGCAAAAAATTACATGCTGTCCACTTAAGTGAGTAATTGCCCTAACATATAGTAGGGCAGTGTATGCAGGACAGCACTTTATCTGTACGCTGGAGCCTTGAACCTGTAGCACCACACACAGATACGCTTCCCTGGAGGAAAAGGACCTGCATGTATGTAGCTGCGAGTCATTTTTGTGGCAACAGAACATTGTAAAACAAGTGTCTTGTTTGTTTAATTTGGGGTTTAAAATGAATTCTTCAGAATGGTTTACAATAACCCTTTCTCCACTGATATTTTAAAAGAAAAATCCAGTATAGTCAGCATTTTCATCTAGCAAGCATATCTGTGGAATCCATTCACAGTGTTATATTAAATTACAGTGGAGCCAATCAGGCCTAAGCAATGTGTTTGATTCAATATCAGCAGTCCTGGTTTTCTACACACTGTTCTACAATTCATTACTCAGAACTGTGTACCACTTCCAGTCATAGTTCCCTCTAAGCTGAGCAGTGAGCAATCGCTCACTTAAAAATCATCATCAACTCAGAGTTTTCCAAACCTGCCCAGAAGCCGAGAGGGAAAGAGTGAGAGGGAAGGAGAGAGAGAGGAAGAGAGGAAGAGAGAGAAACAGATAGAAAAAAGAGAGGAAGGAAAAGAGAAAGAAAAAGAATGGGAGTAAGGAAGAGAGAAAGAAAATCAAAATCTAGTTTGAAACTAGCTCAACTATTTAAGTGGCATTTTGATATTGATAAAGTTGCACTATTATGAGCTCACTGTTATAGACACACAGTACAGTATTTTATTTTGAAATTCTCTGAGGCAAAACAGGGTGGGTTTTTTATTTATTTATTTGTTTGTTTGTTTGTTTGTTTATTTATTATTTCTGTGCCGCCCAGTCCCGAAGGGTCTGCCGCTCAGACACTATACTTTTCCGCCCACCCCAAAAAAAAATTAGAGGGAACACTGCTTCCAGTGCATAAGTGTACTAGAGTGCCTTCCGTCCCCTGTCCTATTGCTCTCCTATATCTCCTATACCTTTCTTCTATTACTATATCTCTTCTTCTATTCTTTCATTGATATGTTTTATTTCTATTTCTTCTTTTCTTTCTTAGATATATTTGTCTATGAGTATATCCTCTATAACCTTCATTGTGTTTTTACGATATGTATACCCAATATAACCCTCATTGTGTAATGGACAAACTCAATCAATCAATAAAAATAAATAAAGGTTTTCTCATTATAATCACATTGTGAAATACATTGGACTGAGAAATAACCATTGGCCCAAAGTTGCCCATTAGATTTCCATGGATTTAAACGTCTGTAGACTTTAACTTCTATACTACTCTTCTATCAGAGTTTATTATATTTATTTGTTTAATTTGATACTGCCTGACTTCATCTGACAATATTGTATCTACAGTATAGCTGCTGTAGAACAAATATTTAATATTTAATACTTAATACCCATACTTAATATTTAATACTTAAACAAATATGTATTTGTTTAATTGGATACCGCCTGAATTTATCTGACAATATTCTATTTATAACTGCTGTAGAACAAATACTTCATTTTTAGAACTGGAACACCACTGTTACATTTTAAGCAATATCAGTCAGCTATAGCACTTAAATTATTGCTTTATCTCTTTATCTCTTCAAACAGAAATGTTTATGAGTGCTTTTACCATTATGACAACCATTTTGTAAAAAGGTAAAATTCTCCTAATTAATCATAACTCAAAATCTAAATATTTTCACCATCCCTGTTCCCATATTTGTTTGTTTGTTTGTTTGTTTGTTAAACATGTACAGGAAAGTGGTTTGTATAAACATAACGTAAGTAAAAAGTAATGATAAAAAAGGAGAATAGGACATATAAAGTTGTCCTAAGTTATTCTCTGTATATTATAATAAGCTGCAAACCTTTCATACATGGTGTCTGTTTAAAATGTTTAATAATTGATCACTGAGTCTATACTGTTTTAGGCAGACCCAAATATTTAACTAACTAATAGAATTCCTTTTCAGTGAGATTTGCATCATAGAACTTTTCGGATTCCAGTGGATTGTGTAATTAATAATCAAGTTTTAACACTTAACTAAATTGAACGGTAAAAATACTGAATATAAAATACATTTTTAAATACCCATAAAACACAGTTTCATATTTAAAATAATCTCATAGTTGTCTGGTTTTATATCTCCAGAGAACTCATGGTGAATCATAAAGGCCTTCATTTCATCTCAAAATTTTATCAAAGGTATACTTAGAGGTGGGCTGCCTGGACTTGGGGGGGAGGGAATACAGTGGGGTAGCAAAAATGGAGCTCTACCCCAGAGCGCCCAATTTGAACTGAAAGATGTTGAAAGAAAATGCAGGGCGTCCTGCATAAGCCACACTCACAGTGTGCTAGTAAACATTTTGGTAGCCCTTCACTGGATATACTCATCATAAGTTATAGTTATAGTTTATTAGATTTGTATGCCGCCCCTCTCCGAAGACGCGGGGTAAGACAAGAACCATACACAGAAGAACATTGAACTACCTTCTGGCTTTGACTTATACTTCACATATCGCTTTGACATTTGTGCAATCTACATAAACTGGCTTCCCATGTTAACACTGCATTAAATATGCAACAATCCAAAGGTAAAGGCAAAAGAACAAAAGAACAAGTTTCAGAGGACATAATCTTGCCTGTTAACTATGAAGTTAATGATGCTATCTAAACCCAAATTGTCAGTGGCTATGTCTGAAAGAGGAATTTTGTCTTAATGAAATATTGGAATAGCCATCAAGTTTCTATCAATGCAGGAACTGAAAAGGACTTGATGGAAATAATGTAATACAGAAGATCTGAATACAAGCTCTCTCTATGTTGTAACTTTAATGAAATGGTTACAGTGGCGAAGTCAATTATAAATCAAAAAACCCTATTTTTACTGGATAAGTAATAATAATTAATAATAATTTATTAGATTTGTATGCCGCCCCTCTCTGAAGACTCGGGGGGGCTCACAACATGATAAAAACAGTATTATACAGGCACAAATCTAATATTAAAAAAACCCCTAAAAACCCTATCATAATTAAAAACCAAACAGCACATACATACCAAACATAAATTATAATAAGCCTGGGGGAAAGGTGTCTCAAATCCCCCATGCCTGGCGATATAGGTGGGTCTTAAGTAGTTTACAGAAGACAAGGAGGGTGGGAGCAGTTCTAATCTCCGGGGGGAGTTGATTCCAGAGGGCCGGGGCCGCCACAGAGAAGGCTTTTCCCCTGGGGCCCGCCAGACGACATTGTTTAGTCAACGGGACCCGGAGAAGGCCAACTCTGTGGGACCTTATCGGCCGCTGGGATGTACAAGTAAGTGTACTATAATATCATTTTCCCAATTAACCCATCTAACAAAGCTTGATATTTTTAAAATTGATACAGAAAGAAAAATATACAACATAAATATACCCTATTTATATAGAGAGAGAGAGGCAAGGAGCAACTTATGAGTCATTATGATGCATATTATGCATTATAGAATATATAGAACAATATAGAAAGGGTTTTAATCTCTTCCTTTTCTGGGGTAATTATCTGATTTAGGCAGTTCCTGGCTCATTATAGATCCCCTTTTAAATATTACGAACAGAATTTTCTAAATACATATTTCTGAGCTCAGGTCCTAAGAAACCATTTCTGTAAATCTGAATACAGGGCAGGACAGAAGGATATATGTAGGATAAATAATATGTAATGGAGCTGAGAGACTATCAGAGAAAGTCTTTAGGTCACAACAGAGGGCATGATTTCATCCAAACCAGTGTTTCTCAACCTTGATGGCTGGAGAATTTGGGAAGCTGCAGTCCACACATCTTAAAGCTTCTGAGGCTGAGAAACACTGATCTAAACGGTCCCATTAAATATCTAATATTTACAGGTAAGAATGGGGAAAATGTGTGAAATTTTGTAAAAACGCTGAAAGGCAGTTCTGATATTCCAGGAAAGTAAATACAGTGGTACCACTACTTAAGAATGCCTCTACTTAACAACTTTTCTAGATAAGAACCAGGTGTTCAAGATTTTTTTGCCTCTACTTAAGAACCATTTTCTACTTAAGAACCCGAGCCCAGAAAAATTTCCCAGGAAATTTCAGAGTGGCCCAGCCAGTTTCCTGCCATTCCCCCTTTAATCCCAGCCATCTCGGGCTTTTTTGGGCTGCCAGAAGAGCCTTTCACTGGTACTTAAGGAGGCTTTGGCAGTCCAGAGCGAACAAAGCATTTTCCTTTCTCTGGGCGTTTGGAGAGGGAATAAACCTCTGCCAGTGCCAAGAGAAAAGAAACGCTCCCTTCGCTCTGGGCAACCCAGAGGGAACAGAGCATTTTCTTTTCTCTGGGCACTGCCTCAGAGTCTCTCTTTTTTTTTTTAAGCCTTAAAGTTTTGGATTTTTTTTAATTTCCCTCACCTCACCTTCTTCCTTCAGCAGTGACTGTCCTTCTATTTCATTTATGGTTTATCTGGAATGATACAATAACATCTCAATTGGATGCAGAGGATCATTCTTCGTCCTCCTCCTCCCACCCAAATTCTGAGCTTTTATTTATTTCCTAATGGGTTTTCACGCATTATTTGCATTTACATTGATTCATATGGAAAAAAATTGCTTCTACTTAAGAACAGTTCTACTCAAGAACCTGGTCACGGAACAAATTAAGTTCTTAAGTAGAGGTACCACTATACATCATACTTGTTGATGTTCTGTTTCAGTGCAAAAAGTAGAAGACAGGTATATTGTGATTCAGGGATATATACAGTATAGTAAGTTCAAAAATATTCTCTGTGCCATGGTACATGACTATGCAAAAAAGAAAAGAAAAGAAGAAGAAGAAACATTGTTAGAATGCTTTGGTTAAAAATCAGTAATATATGTTCTGGGAAGTAATTGCTTATATTTTCTCCACTTTGTTATAGCATTCATTAAAATCCTATTTCCACCTTCTCTTCAAGCACTACAAATTACATAAACCTTATCACAATATATACCATTTCATTTTAAGACTGGTAACATAAGACAGGTAACATTTTCAGTCTGGTAACATAAGACTTTATTTTAAAAATGTACATGCTTTTCAAAGTTTTAAAAAATCATGCATGTGGTTTTATACTTAATTTTCATGTTATATATGAATGCCCTCTACATCTTTTTTTTCATGTGGTTAATATCACTCAACCATGGCTGATATTTTAGTAGTTCAACTTCATGTTATTTTTATTCAAAATATACCCTTGAGATAATTTCAATCATTCCCAACCTCAAACTGAATTTAATAATAAAGAACAGTCTATTGAATTAAACTACATATGCCAAATGTTATCATTGGCACAAAGATTAATTTTCCCTAAGCAAAAATTAACAATTTAGTCTGTAGCATAGCTACTAGTGCTTATTACTTGAAAGGAACGAGTAGAAACTAATGAGACAAGACCATATATATATAAATAATATGATGTGAAATGTATCTAGACTGAAACAAACAATAAAGCAGGATTATCTTGCATAACCATTATTGTACTCATACTCTAATTATGCCAATATTTCATGGATTTTGTGATGCAGTTATTCATTTTCCACATAAATGGAAACCTGATGTGTTCAGCACTCTGTAGTTGTAATGAAATGTGTGAATGACCTTGGAAAAGGATGGGTGGGTAGAAATACTGCCTAGGAAATAATCAGACAAAAGAGGAAGGAGCCCCTAGTGGCTTAAAAGTCAGAAAAAGAAACTTAGGAAAGATTCACCATGTTCTGTCGAGCTTTCTGGTAGAATCCTCCCAAAAATGCACAGATACAATTTCACACACACACACATTTGAAAATTCAAAACAATGCTCTTTATAATGAAAATTCACTTAAACCAAGCACACTTTTGGGATAGCAAAGAGCACTTGTCTCCAAACAAACTGGTAATTTGTACAAGTCCCTTATTAGTTCTGTGATACTTAGCTTGCAGCTGTGAGGCAATTCACAGTCTTTCTTCTTTCACAAAGTGAAACACACTTTGCCCTGGTTTAGTTTCAAAGCGGGGAAAAATCAGCACACAAAAGGTCCAAGTCAGTAAAGCAGTCACGAAACACAAGGATCAGATAATCCTCCACAATGGCCAAACCCACAGGCTGCTATTTATAGCAGCCTCACTAATTACCACAGCCCCACCCAACGGGTGGCCTCATTTTCTTTGATAATAATCTCTCAGTTGTTGCTGCCTATGCATCGCTCTCCACATGCGTGGTTGTATCATTAACTCTTGTTCTGAATCCAAGGAGGAGCTAGATAATTGATCTCCTTCTGAGCTGTCTGCCACACTCTCCTCCCCCCTGTCACTCATGTCTTCTTGGTCAGAGGAGCCTTCATCAGCAGATTCCACCAGGGGCAAAACAGGCCTGCAGCATGTGGATGTCTCCCCCACATCCACAGTCCTTGGGGCAGGAGCTGGGCCAGAGCTAACCACAACACACCATAATGGATCAAGTACTTAAAAGTGGCAACAAAAAGTTTATACCTTCAGATTTGCCCAATTGTTTTAATGTTGTCTTGCAATAAATTAGAATTGTTCACTTAATTCTATTTCCTGTATGGTTTATCTGGGATGATACAATAACATCTCAATTGGATGCAGAGGATCATCCAATGCTTGAAGTTACAAGTCTACAAAATGTTGAGTACTGCAAGACATCCTTAGACCTATATACAGTGTAGGGTTACCAAAATTGTAACTACCACACTGTGGGTGTGGCTTATGCAGGATGCCCTGCATTTTCTTTCAACATCTTTCAGTGCAAATTGGGTGCTCTGGGGTGGAGCTCCATTTTCGCTACCCCACTGCGTCCCCGCCCCCTGTCTGTGCAGTAGGCCACCCCTGCTTATATACCACTTTACAGTGCTTTACAACTCTCTCTTAGTGGTTTACAGAGTCACTATATTGCCTCCCAACAATCTTGGTCACCATTTTACCCACCTCAGAAGGATGGAAGGCTGAATCAACCTTGAAACTGGTGAGATTCGAACTGCCAAATTGCGGGCAGCTGGAAATCAGCAGAAGTAGCCTGCACCATGGTTCTTAATCATATAGAAAAACCATCAACAATTGGTCCAGAATTTCGAGCGGCATATTATTCATTATATATTGAAATGCCGGCTCGGCATTCTTTTGCCAATTGGGCCCGCAAAACGTGCTAACATCACTACTCCAGCTTGTTTTAGGTCTCTTTTGTGGAAGCTTTTTATCAAATGGGATTCATAGTACGTTGTACACTAGATATTAACGCAAGCATAGGGTCCTGAAGAATCTTTTTGTTTATATGCATAGTGCAAAAGTAAACATTTCCAAATGAAAATTGCAAAATCCACCCTGTTGAAATCAACTGAAAATGTAGTATGTCCACACATTATTCACATTTGATATTGTTGTTTAAAAAATAATGCAGAGTAGTTTTTAAGTTCAAGAACAAGAAGTTTGTGACATAAAAAGCTCTTTCGAATTTTGTGCAGAGACACAATTTCTATGGACATGTCTCAGTTTAATTGCAATTTAAATTGTGGTCTATTTCATTAGATCTTGGGATGGATTAAACTGCCCCATTAATTTTGTAGTTCCATATTTAAAAGGTTTAACTCTTTAGTTTATTGAATCGTGCATGGATTTTAACTCCAAATGCTTCTTTAATTTAAGTCCATTCACTTCAGTGCTACTTGCTCTCACAGAAATATTTTAGGGATTAGGTTTTAAAATCCAGAAGAAACTGAAATGTTTGACAATTCATACTTAATTTATTAAATTACTTGTAAACTGAATTACTTGCTTTTGATGAAGGTAATGCCTTTGATAATTTGAACTGGGCTTTTTTCAAGGTGGTATTATTATTATTATTATTATTATTATTATTATTATTATTAGTAGTAGTAGTAGTAGTAGTAGTAGTTGTAGTAGTAGTAGTAGTCATAATACTTTGAATTAGATATTATAAATTTTGCAGACAACTTTATGAAATTAATATGATTGATTTATACTTGCAAAAACTACAAATAATTATTAATTTAAATGTAATAAAATTATGTAAAGTGTTTTAAAAAAGACAGAATTGCCCACTATATGTAGTTCAGGATTCACATATAGGCTTTAACACTTCATTTGAAGATTTAAGCTGAACAGACAAAAAAATAGAATATTTTGAAATTTGCTTTCTGAACAAGTCCAGGAATATTATCAAAAGAATTTGTAATTTTAAGCCATGCTCTTAAAATAATAGCCTCCTCTTTGTAGAGTTTCTCTAAGCAGTTACTATAAGAGCCTTGATGGCACAGTGGTTAGAGTGTTGTACTGCCAGCTACTTCTGCTGACTATCATCTGCCTGCAATTTAGCAGTTCAAATCCCACCAGACTCAAAGTTGACTCATCATTCCAAGGTGGGTAAAATGAGGACCCAGATTGTTGAGGGCAATATGCTGATTCTGTTAAACCATTTAGAGAGAGCTATAAAGCAGTATATAAGTCTAAGGGCTCTTTCTATATTGAATCTCAAAAATATTAAAATTATTGACTTTTTCTCCAATAAATTCTTGTCACCAGAGTAGTGATATAAAAAAAATGGAAAACAAAGCAAAACACTAAATGAATGCTCTTTGGTCCTTATTACTCTTGGAAGATATACCCCCATCTATAGATAAGAGATAATATTTCCAACATTCCAATCCTTCTCAGGAAATATCTATTGTTGAGAACACTGAGATGAAGAATGCTGAACTGAAGAATGCAAGGTTAACATACTTTTGGGAACAACTATGTTCAATAAGAACACAATTTGTAACAACAAAACCCCCTGCCAAAGCATCTTCAACTCCTTTCAGTCATTTACCTTATTTTCAAACAAGGAAAATAATTTGAGTGGTTCATCGATTTCTGTTTGCTAGATATTTGCTAGAGACATTTTGGAAGAACAACACGAGACTTCTAACAAAATTGCCATGAAGTGGTCATCTAATTTATTCCTGCTGAAATATCTCTATCTATTTCAAATAATTATCTGGTGATGACCCTCATCAAATTAATTTTAGTTGGAATTGGATCATAGAGAAGCACAGTATTCTACTGGTAGTTCCAATAAGCAAACTCCATTAAAAGAAGCTTTTATGGAACTCTGAAGACTTCAAATAGGAGGCAAAGGAAAGTAATGAAGATATTTGTCTTCTTTTAGCAGAAGGCATTGATTTTTGGGAGTTCTTTGCCCAAACCTTTATTGAAATAGAGCATCTTTATAAAGCATTGCAAAATCAGAAAGTCATTTAAAGTGCCATCCTCCATCCTGCCATCCTCTGGGCTTCATATACAGTGATCCCCCGATCATTGCGAGGGTTCCGTTCCAGGACCCCCCTCAACGAGCGGGTTTTCGCGAAGTAGCGCTGCGGAAGTAAAAACACCATCTGCGCATGCGCAGATGGTGTTTTTACTTCCCAGCAGCGAGGAGCCGAAGATTGGGGTTTCCCCGCCGCCCATGCGAACTCCTCGCTGCTGCCGCGCCCGCTGCTTGTCCACCCTGAAAGGGAAAGCCCCCCCAGGCCGGCTCCGATCCCCCCAGGCCGGCTCCGATCCCCCAGGCCGGCTCCGATCGTTTTAAAACAGGCGCGCAGCTTCTCCGCTGACTCCTGGCGAACTTCCCCGCTTTAGGAGTCAGCGGAGAAGCGGCGCGCCTGTTTTAAAACGATCGGAGCCGGCCTGGGGGGGCTTTCCAGCAACCCCCGAGCCCGGGTTGGGGACTCGGGGGTTGCTGGAAAGCCCCCCCAGGCCGGCTTCGATCGTTTTAAAACAGGCGCGCCGCTTCTCCGCTGACTCCTGGCGAACTTCCCCGCTTTAGGAGTCAGGAGAAGACCCAGGGAAGCCGCCCAGCAGCTGATCTGCCCGGCGCCATCTACGCATGCGTGCCCATAGAAAAAAGGGCACGCATGCGCAGATGGTGTTTTGACTTCCGGGTTGAAAAATCGCAAATTAGCCTGTTCACAATGGTCGGGAACGCAATAACCGGGGGATCACTGTATTTATATTTCCCTGTTATTATAATATAAGACACATTGGAAATAAAATATGTTTGGAATCTTTTGTATCATTCACTTTTATATATACCAATGAAGAGTTAACAGAATAATGGGGTTGAAGGGGACCTTCATCCAATCTTCTGCTTAAGCAGGAAAACCTGTACTATTTCAGAAAAATGATTGTCCAATATCTTCTTAAAAACGTACAGTGTAGGAGCACCAACAGGTTCTGAGGAAAGCCTTTTCACTGTTTAACCCTCCTCCTATCTTCGGGTCTATATGACCCAAAATGAAATTTAAGACCCTGTAGATTATTTGTCATGCAGAACTGAAACATGTTTAATTAACTTTTCCTCATTTGAGGGGTTCTTACTGTTGTGATTCCGTCTGAGGCCCCTCAGGGAACGGCTGATCCTCTGCTGGCTTCCTGCTCAGAGGGGGAGGATGAGGAACAGGAGGTTCAGGCAGACGGGGAGGAGGAATCTCAGGCTGAGGGAGAGGGAGTACAGCCAGAGTCCCCCGAGGGGGAGTTCTCCCCAGCAAGCAGCCTGGATTCCTTAGATGAAAATGCACAAGCAATCATAGATCTCCGGCAGAGAAGAGCAACACAACGAAGGGGACAATTAGCCAGGTACTTTCAGCACTAAAGAGGCAACAGCTGGGTTTGGGTGTGGTGCTCTCTGGAAAGGCTGAAAAGGCAGACCCACCCTTCCTGGCTTGTGGAGTATTATCTTTGGGAGTCCTGGTACCTGGCTGTGATCTTTGGCGTCTTGGAATTCTGGTTTGTGACTTTGAATACTGAAACCTTGGGGGGGAAAGGTGTGGGTCTTATTCTCTACAGTGGTGGGTGTGCCAGCAAGAAGTCTGCTGTATTGTCTGGCCATCAGGACTCTGCTGTGAAGTCTCATAGCCTGCCTGTTGGGAAGAACAGGTTTTTCTCTATGTTTATTTTTCAAACTATAAAGTGCTTTTGCTTTTACCAGCGTGTCTGGCTGCTTTTTCCAGTTGGTGTTGAAGTCTGGGGGCACCCAGACAGAACACTTACTATGAGTGTGGGGTTTTTTGCTACATGCTGATTGTTACATTTCGTTACACCCAAAACAGTACAAGTACCGTTGTACCTCTTCTTATGAACGCCTCTACTAACAAACTTTTTAGATACGACCCCCATGTTTCAGGTTTTTTTGCCTTTTCTTCTGAACTATTTTCACCATACGAACCTGAGCTGCTGCCGCTGGGATGCCCCATCTCTGAACTTTCATTGCCAGCCGAAGTGCTGGGATTCCCCAGAGCCTTTCCTCGCTGAGAATCCCCGCCTCCGGACGTCCGTTGCCAACTGAAGCACCCGTTCTTGCTTTGCTGGGATTCCCCTGATCCTCCCCTCACTGGGAAACCCCACCTCTGGACTTCCATTGCCAGCCAAAGAGCTCATTCTTGCATTGCTGTGATTCCCCTGAGGCTCCCCTCGCTGGTATTCCCTTCATTTTTGCTGGCGCTGCTTTGAATCCCACCAAGGGGAGGCTCAGGGAAATTCCAGCAACACAAGAATGGGCACTTCGACTGGCAATAGAAGTCCGGAGGTGGAGGTTCTCAGCGGTGCAAGGCAAAAGGAGTGACTTTTAGGATGGTGTTGCATGCATTATTTGCTTTTACATTGATTCCTATGGGGAAAATCTTACGAACTTTTCTACTTACGAACCTGGTCATGGAATGAATTAAGTTCGTAGGAAGAGGTACCAATGTATATAGTAAATGCGAACACAACAACAGGGTTAATTGTTCTTACTATCAGGAACATTTTCTTCTCACTGGTTCTCTCCTTAATGCTTCCATTTGTTGCTTCTTATCTTGCTTTCAGGTGCTTTGGAGAATAGGTTGACACTCTTCCCCTAATTTTCATAGCCTATGTCACTGCTATAAGTTAGTTGAGCATAGTTCAGTGCATAAGATTGTTTGTTTAACAACTTGTTAAGAAGACTGGTTTTCTAAACAGTTGCAGATACAAGTTGAGCTGTTTCTGAACACTGATCTAGCACTTTTCTGAAAGAGTGCTAAACTCATGTCCAAACAAGCCCCATTGATAAGCTGCAGTTAAAGAGGTGCATGAAGAAGGAAATGATAATAGGAAGACTCTCTCCTCAGGTACTGGAACAGCAGTGTTGAGAGTATGTGTATTTCTGCCCTTGGGGACAGATAACAGCTAGAATTAGCCCAGGAATAGTTATAGAGCCCGAATGGATCAAGAAAAAGAGCACTGTCCATCATAATAATAAAAATGGCAAAATATGACCATGGGGAACTCCTTATTAGTAAAAGTAGAAGGAAATGTGCATTGCATTCAGTAAAAGCAGAACACAACTGGCATAACCCAGCTTTCTTTCCCAATCTACATAATCTTTTGAACCCTAAAGTTCTCTAAAATGTTAGAAAAACCTTAGAAAACATTTTAACAGACACAAAGAAGTGATAAAGGGACAGTGTGGCTCAGTAACTAAGACACTGAGCTTGTCGATCTAAAGGTCATCAGTTCAATGGTTCAAATTCCTAGCGCCATGTAACAAGGTGAGTTCCAGCTTCTACCAACCTAGCAATTCAAACGCATATAAAAATGCAAGTAGAAAAATAGGGACCACCTTTTGTGGGAAGGTTACAGCATTCCATGCACTTTTAGCATTTAGTCATGCTGGCCAAATGACCACAGAGCTGTCTTCGGACAGCATTGACAACTAGAATCAGGAATGATATGTGTGAAGGGAATTTCTACCTTTACCTAAAGCAGTGTTTTTAAACCAGGGTTCCGTGGAGCCCAAGGGTTCCGCAAGGGCCAGCCAGGAGTACCAGCCGCATGAATCCCAGTGACCGGTTAGGTCCCACAGAGTTGGCCTTCTCCGGGTCCCGTCGACTAAACAATGTCATTTGGTGGGACCCAGGAGAAGAGCCTTTTCTGTGGCGGCCCTGACCCTCTGGAACCAGCTCCCCCCAGATATCAGAGTTGCCCCCACCCTCCTTGCCTTTCGCAAGCTCCTTAAAACCCACCTCTGTCGTCAGGTATGGGGGAATTGAAATTTTTTCCCTTCCCCCTAGGCTTATAGAATTTATACATGGTATGCTTGTTTGTATGATTGGCCTCTTAAATTGGTTTTTTTTTTAGATTATTTTTTAATATTAGATTTGTTACATTGTTTTCTTTATTGTTGTTAGCTGCCCCGAATCTTCAGAGAGGGGCGGCATACAAATCTAATAAATAAATAAATAAATAAAAATAAGTACAGCGACTTAATAAGAAGGCAAGGCAAGGCAGGTCCCCCCTTCAATCCCATCTGCTTCTGCAGTGGGGGAGTCTCTTCCTCCATCCCATGTCCGGCATATCCTATTGATAGATTAAGAATCAAATATATTCCATGATGCTCCTTAGAAAATACAGTTGCCAACACTACAAGAGGAGGACTGATGTCCAATTATCCTATCACAGGTCCATTCTTTTGTAAACTTTATAAAAGACAAACCCCATCCTGACCCTGATTCTAGTCAAGTATTTCTTATAACAAACAGACCACAAACACCACCTCCATTTGAATAGAATAGAATAGAATAGAATTCTTTATTGTCCAAGGAATTTGTCTTTGGTGCATATGCTCTTAGTGTACATAAAAGAAAAAGATACATTTGTCAAGAATCATGAGGTACCACACTTAATGATTGTCATAGGGGTCAAATAAGCAATGAGGAAAAATCGTTATTAATAAAAATCTTAAGGATACAAGCAACAAGTTACAGCCATACAGTCATCAGTTGGAGGAAATGGGTGATAGGAATGCTGAAGAAAAAACTAGTAGTAATAGTAGTGCAGACTTAATAAATAGTTTGACAGTGTTGAGGGAATTATTTGTTTAGCAGAATGATGGTGTTTGGGGAAAAACTGTTCTTGTGTCTAGCTGTCTCGGTGTGCAGTGCTCTGTAGTGACGTTTTGAGGGTAGGAGTTGAAACAGTTTATGTCCAGGATGCGAGGGGTCAGTAAATATTTTCACAACCCTCTTTTTGCCTCATACAGTATACAGATCCTCAATGGAAGGCAGGTTGGCAGAATTTTTTTTTCTTTTTTTGCAGTTCTGATTATCCTCTGAAGTCTGTGTCGGTCTTGTTGGGTGGCAGAACCAAACCAGACAGTTATAGAGGTGCAGATGACATACTCATTATTCAACAGTTTATGGAAATACCATATTTTGTTCTCATCAGCTAGCCATACCCTTTACTGGGATTTGAACCTGGGCGGTTTTTGCCTGTAAGGCAGTAGCTTTAACCTCTAGGCCACAGATTCTCCTCCTGTTTCAGCTTTTACCAGAGAAGACTTATATGTTTTTTCCCGTCGAATCACCCTGGAATACTCAAACAGGGGAGGGAGCATAGCGCTTCTTTTTTGCCACTCGGCTCCTCCAGGGGCCATTCAAGGGAGTTAATTTTTATAGCTTACAAAGTATATTCTATATGTGCAACATATTTTTGCTGATAATGAATAGGAAGGGAGACTACTATAGATCTATTTCAAGCTAATATCAGCTAGCCATGCCCTTACCGGGATGTGAACCTGGGAAGTCTGCCTGTAAGGCAGTACTTTAACCTCTAGGGTGTGTGTGTGTGTGCGTGTGTGCATGCGCACGCATGTCCTTTCCTTGACTGGCTTTAGCGGTTTTCAACCATGTGGAAATTAAACATGGGAGTTTTTTTTTCTAGGAGACCTGCTTACAGTCTTGAAGACAAAGTCACGGCATTGACTGAAATTTTCTTTCAACTATTTCCACCTGTCAGTATATGTTTGTATTTCAGAGGAACCGATTAAAAGAGAGCTAACTTGGCAAATTATCCATTTCCCCCCCATATCTTGTAGTATCTGGAGGGATTTGGAAGGATACTTTTCTTGGTGGGTTTTATTTTGGCAGAATGATTATGGGATTATGTAATACAAAAGGTTATAACCTTTTTTGTGCATGAACAGGAAAGGGTTTAATGGTTAATTTTATATGTCTTTAAGCTCTAGGCAAATATAGTGTTGTGGCATAGAGAAATGAGAAGAACATCAATAAAGATTTATACACAACAGTACTTTTTACACTCAAACTGTTCTCTGTATGTTTTCTTTTCTTTTTTATGTCTCACAATAAGGGAGAACAATTCTGGAATTTAGGGATATAAGCATTCCATTTTTGCTAACTCCGACAAGGGAACTGAACATTTAAAAGTGCACATATTTTGCACCAAATTCATGTGAGACTATTAACATGTTTTAAACTATTAATCTATAACAATAAAATATAACACTCTTTTATTTCCAAGGAACTAATCTCCAACTGCATATATATCATGCTTAGTCATGTGAATCTGATCCATTTTATCTGCTGCCATGCAGAGCAAGATTCTTCATAGAATAGATTTTCCACTTTGGAACATATATTAAAAATGTGCGATCACATAGACATTCCAAGGAGGCTCCGTAGAGAGCCCACTCTCTTTTTGGAAGAAGCACTTTTGTAATAAAAGGGGAGAAAGGAAGAAGAAAACCACATAAACCTTCAATCACTTTATAATTTTCTAAAGTATGATTTTTCTTGAGAGTACAAGTTGAATGTGATGCTTATTCTTTCTGCTATTGATCTTCACCCAAGCAGGATTTATAACCATGGACTCTGAAATCTGCTGGACACCAGTTCCAGGAGTTCAGATTATGGAGTCCTGGAATTGGTGAAATGAATTGACAGTTGTATATTGGCAACATCTGTATGTTCACAAGTTCACAAAATGATACACAGAATGGACATCTTAGATAGCTAAACTGAAATCCTAGAAATATTTATCTGAAAAAGCAAATTTCATTGAATTTAGTGGGTTAAATACAGAATTTGTCTCCCAGTAAAGAGACTATTATCTTCACTTATTTCCCAATTAGTTGAAAACAAATTACATCATAGCACCATCATGGTGCCAAAAGCCATCATGTAAAAGTCCCAATTTTGCCATTTCCTTTAAGAGCATATTTAAACAAGAGGTATATTAATATTTATATAAATATAGCCCTTATTTTATAACTGCAATGTCTGATAAACTCAGCAAAGATTTATCTTAACTAAGAAGAAGGGGTTTAGCTAACATTATTTAGCTAAGCACGTACACAAATATATACTTTCAGAAATCTAAATGTAATTTTAAAAAGTCCTACATTTATTGAATTTGACAATTAAATTTGGAAAGAAAGAGGTAGTTCAAGTTAAACTATTTTCAATATCAATATGCCAATGTAAACATTTCAAAATACCCGTCATTTGACAGTAATTTTTGTTTTGAAACTTTTTAAAAAATGAACCAAATTTAAAAGGCATTTTATTGCTTCCAGTTTCCACATCTAGAGAATGTTAAAGAAAATGTTGATTTTAATTATCTTAATATTGTGTATTAAGATCTTGATATTGTGTAAATAATAAGTGATAATATTTAATATTAAAATTTATATTTAGATATAGTTTTGAAATTACTTATTTCCAGTATTTATTAAACTCCTTTGAAAGCTTTTATTTTAAATGTTCCCCCTCCTAACCTTTTGTGTGTCTCTTAAAGAATGTATGGCATGAATTATCTGCATAATATTGGAAAGACAAAAATTTAAAGATAAGCCCAAATGATTATTGGCAGAGCATTTCAGGAACAAATAACACCCAAACAGATTTCATCCTGTTTGCTATCAACTTATTTTTTCCCCACAAATGGATTCTTAAATTACATTACGTTTAAATAACTGGTTATTAGAGTACAATTTATTCTAGATAAAGTATATGTTTAGAATCAGAAAGTTGTGAAATAAAACTAAAAATAAATTTAAAATAATTCCTTTATTTTCAAGATGTTATTTTATCACCGACATTAAAAAGCATATGGGAAAAATGCCAAATTGCCACATAGCCAATGCTAAACTTATAAACTGAAAAATTTTAGAAGGTTGCACTGAATTCATTGTTGGAAGAAAATCTCTGATCACATTTCTGAAACAACAGAGTTACTTTAAATATAACTCTTTATTGAAAACTGACCTTTTGCTAGATAGTATTTTCTAGTGTTCCGTTTCTATCTCTTACATGAGATTTATATCTTTATTTTCTAAGTGTTGACTGTAAATCTGTTTGCAACAGTCAGTGTAGAAGTAGGACAATAAGTCTAAATAAACATTCCCTGAATAAATCTTTCCAAGTCAACAAGTCAACTTCTTAAGAAAAGCTGAATCAGCTTCTGTCTGAATAGAAACTAGATTCCTTGCAATTTACGTTTCTCAGGGAATATTAAACTTCATTTAATATATTCGCCCCTTTTCTTAAAAGCCAATGAAGCTGTTTTATTTCCATGAAATGTAATGATTTATAACTTTGGCTACAGATAATAAAAACTGAACTATTTATGACTATTTACCATTTTTGAATTATCATTAAACTTTTAAATGAAATTTACTAGGATGGCAACTTATTTTTCATCGTCTAGAAATGTCTCTTCTTCATAGTTTAATGGTGTTTTGGAAGTTAACTTTCACGTTATATAATCTGTATTCTTTTTAATCATAACAGTATATTTCTCCCAAGAAGTTCCACTTCAGTGTGTATATGTTTTACAAACCTACATAGTACAGTATTTCTAAATAAATAATACAGTGCTGATGTTATTTTTATGCAATAAAAATATGTGTGTTAGAACTAAAACATATCAGAATTCAGATGTTTTATAATTATTCTAATAAACCTATACAATACAGGCTCCTTAAGATTTAGTAACGTATTTTACATCTAACAATATAATTATACCCACTCAGTAACTCTTCCAAAGAATTTTCACATCCCAATAGATTTGTCCCTGGAAACAGAGAAGACAGAAATCAACTAGTAATTTGGACAGTTAGCAAATTACTTAAAAGTAGTGCCTCCTTCCTTAATGAGTGACACCATTAACAATTTTTTTCCCCCTGACTGCAGACCCTGTTCAAATACCTTGGACACCTTGTTAGCACAGAATGAGCTGCTCAATCAAGAGACTGGGAACTGGAAGTACCAAGGCACAGTGTCTGAATGGTGATTACAAGAGCAGGAGTAAGAATGCCAAAGTAACAGTCTTTTGGCGCTGCAGGAAACTGAGCAACCTTGAAGTCTACATTTGTAAATCAGCCTGTATGATTATAGAAGCCACAAGCAAAGAGAATGCAGGGAACAATCATTTCCAGCTTCCTTTCGATGTTTTAATTTGCTTCCATTTGTGAAAGGAGCACTGCTAAAAACGGCTGCACTTTTACAAATATTATCCCCGGTGTAGACATTTCTAAGGGATAATTTTAAGTTACTTTGAAATAGAAAATGCAGCAAGGTATTATTGTTTTCAGAAGATGAAATTTCTGTGCAATGGGACTTTATCTTGATCGGTCAGTTTTGATTCACAAAATAATATTGATTCCTCTTTTTAATAGCTTTTTAAAAAACTTTCCCAACATAGTAGAGAACAAGCTATTTTAATGCACACCGTTAAGATTGCTTGTGATGTGTGCATTCATTCATTATTACATGAAAAGATTCAAATACTGTGTATATATTTAAGTTATACAAGAAACTTCTTTTGTACTTTTATGTGATAAATATTTTTATTAACCAATCCTTACACTTCTGAAACAAAATTATCCATCAGTTTTTAAAAAAACTTATTCTGAGATATGGATGCAACTTTAATTAACTACAAAATATGTTAAATTTCTGTGTAAAATAAATAAAATGACTTTTGTAACAGCTTTAATTAAAAAAGAGAATACAGAAAGATGATACTCATTTAAACATTAAACTGAGTAATATGGAAATTAATGGATGCAAATCTTTCTAATTCTCCAAAATACTGTCATTTTTGTTTAACTATTAAAGCCAAAGCCTAATCTGCCCTTAAAAATTATATATTTTATAAAACTAATAATGAAATGACTATGAATTGTGTTTCTGTATTTATAACTTCCATCCTTAAAACAATATTCTTACTGCTGTGGTATTCTTTAAATAAATTATTAAATTATATAATTGTTTAATACATTATAAATTGCATAACGGGCTGTGTACAAAACTGTTGTTTTTTAGCCAAGTTGCTTGCTTAGTAAAACAATAACAAGTAAACCTTTAATTTTTTTATTCTTATGATTCAACAGATAAAAATTTTAGTAATAGTTTTTAGCAACAGAGTGATATTTTTATCATAAACATCTCAATAAATCATCACTTTTCCTCCAATGTTCACATAGTTTTCATTTTTTATTTTATAAAAAAATACACCTGAAGCACATTAATGTTGTGGAGGATTAGTATAATGTTAATCAATACAAATGATGTAGGATAAATAATAAATGGCTTGTAAATAAATAGTAACATTTCTCAATTCTAAATTCTAAAAGCAGAACAGAAACTTTACAGTGTATGAATATATATTATATATGCATTAGACATATATTTACATATTACCTATATCTATATATATTGCATATATTATATTCAATTATAAGCAAATATTTCATTATTAAACTTAAGCAATGTTAGTTAAGGAGCTTGCAGTTAATTTCCTGTATGACAAATTTGTTATAGATAACTAAAGCAAAGTAAAGGAGGCATATATAAATCTATAATTCCACATACCTATTAGTTTTATATTTTAGTACTTGAAAGTTTAAAAGAAAACCATCAATGGACAGAAATAGATTTTTAAAATACCTTTCTTTGGAGTGTTGTCTGTTTAATTTTTTTTAGCTTTTCCAAATCTAGAGGGCGCTATTGTTCATTAATTTCACATTTCAGTCCACATAAAGGAATGAAATCTCAGTAGCTTGATGTTTATATTTTAAAAGTTTCCATATATGAGCAACACGACCATTTCAAATTTTCTTTTATTTGAAGCCATTATGAAAGTAGGGGTTTTTTTAGTCTCAAAAAGTGCTGCTGGTTTGCAAACAATCGATGTCAGAGCTAAATGTCAATGTTTCCATATAAAGCTCACTTGGCAGAGATTGATAACTCAGCTTTTAATTCCTTGTATTCCAAAAGTTTCAGAGGCAAGGGTTTCATTTTGACAGCTATAGCATAAAACATAATTATTTAAAAAGAAAAACAAGTTTCGGTTTGTTGTTGTTTTTAAAAAGTACTGATATGTGATTTTACACAAATTTACATTATGCAACATTTAGCTTTTTAGCACATAGAGAGATTCTTTTTCAGGAACTTATATTTTACATTGCCAGTGTTATAAACAGTTTTCACTGCTTTAATTTTTTTAATTCTTTCATATAATGTTTCTTTTTAAAACAAGCTCCATTAATAGTACTTTAATCTGCTAATTAATGCATATGCCACAAATACACACACATACACATAAATGCAAGCCATTGCTGTGATGTCAGTGATGCATAGCAACATTCAAATTATCGAAAAAGAACCTGCTAGTTCATAATTGGCATCCAATATGTCTTTCTAATGGAGAAAATATCATTTTAGAATTTCAGTTATTAGCCATCCAGGTTTTTTGTTAATTGATACAGTTTGATTAACTTGATAGTTCTTCAATTAATATAATATGTATTATACAGATTTTGATTTAATAGATTGCTAACTGATTTTCTGATCAATAATACCACCATTACACAAACTGGCTACATAATCAGACTTATGGAATTTGCACTGTTTCAACAACACCAAGAAACATTTTTTAACTTTTGCTGATAGGATCAAATTCAACAAAGAAGAATATGCATTTGCACATTAAAGCCAGAGAGTTTAAAAATACTTAGGTCTATGAAGTTAAGAGTATCTAGTAAGAAAAGTCAGGTATTGCAATGAAAATTTCTTGTCAGTACATATGCACTACATATTTTTTGTGTTCAGTTGTGACTTGTCTTTCCACTAAAAATTCTAAAAATAAGAAAACTTTGAAACACTCTCACAGTTAAATCTTCATTATTTTTGTCAAAAGTGTAAGAAAGTTCCATAGCTAAAAAAGAAATAGGATACAAATACAAGAAATATTATTTTTAAAAAGCAAAATGAAATCTGAGATATTTTATTGATGAAACCTTTCCTGTCTCATCTGGAAGCTTCAAAATGTAACCATGATATTATCATCTCTTTTTCTCACTGTTTTTAAACATTGTTAATAGAACAGAATAGAATAGAATTTCATTGGCCAAGGGTGATTGTACAGACAATGAATTTGTCTTGTTAAATATGCTCTCAGTGTACATAAAAGAACAGTTCATCAAGAATCATAAGGTACAACACTTAATGATAGACCGGGTACAAATAAGCAATCAAATCATTTTTAAAATCAACTTTAAAATTTAAGCTATGGATGTAATTGAGGGTTTCAGTCGTACCTGCTTCTCATATAGTATTTCTCATTTTATTGCATTTAAAAAATTTTCATTAAAAAAATTGAAATACTTCTATAGATTTCCAACAATGTATTTGATCAACTCAGTCTTATGAATTCCATTTCATGCTTCACTTTGACTTAATAAAAGGAAGGACTAAAGGGAGGGATAGAGGTGGGGGGGGGAGGGACTGAGGGAGGGAAGGAAAGAAGGAGAAAGGAAGGAAGGAAGGAAAAAAGAAAGAAAGAAAGAAAGAAAGAAAGAAGGAAGGAAGGAAGGAAGGAAGGAAAGAATGAAAGAAAGAAAGAAAGAAAGAAAAAAGCATATATAAATACTTGCAGGTACACAAAATTGTTAGAAAAAATGTTATTTTTAATGATACACAGAGAGAGTGGGGGAGAAAGAGAGAGAGAGAGAGACTTTAAAAATTTGAACAGGATTTACCATAGTTGTTCACCTTTTTGTTTCTTTTTCACTTTTCAACATTAGCATGGTAAATATGCATTTATCCAGCTCATTTATAAGTTATTTTTCCTTTAAACTGAAAAAAGGACTTGAATATAACAGTAACAGTTGCATTTCATTTCAAATGTTTTTGGAAGCAAGTAACCCTGAGTTCAGCTGATTTGGATGCTGACATACATCTGGCCCCTGTCTTGACGTCAAATCAGTGCCATCAAAACAATGGTTCATATTACAGGAAAATCTTGTGCAAATGAGCTATAACGGAAGTGAATGGCAATCTCCTAAGACTGTGCTGCAGGATTCGCCTTTGATCTGAAATACTGTTAATCTTTCTCAAACATAACACTGAGTACAGTTGGCAAATCCTGTAAGAGAGAGGTCTCATATAATTCAAGCCTCAGAAATGAGAGTGGTTAGGTGCCAATCAAGAGTTTTATATTAGCTACACAATTTACTGCTTCTTTTCTTCTCTGCCCCCTTCGTTTTAAGGCAAGGGTGTCTGGGTTGAATTGGACTTCTTTGCAGCTAAGTTAATGAAATATTTAATGCCTTGAATGTATTTCTGGTTGCAGAAAAATAGTATTTGCTCACAGACACATTTAATCAAAATGCTTCCAAAATTTACACTATTAGGCTTGGCCCTTCAAAATGTTGTAAATGGCATTCATTCATCTCATTAAGATTCTAACGCGACTGCAATTTTATTGTGAACATAGAATGGAAAACAATCCAAATTACACACGTTATTTTCATTGTCGAGGCAAGTACGCTAAAGGAGTTTATACATCATGAATAATGCACCAAGGAAAGTTCTCGAGGGCTACATCGTGTCTCAAACAAAATGCTAAAGATTGTAAAACCTTTCCTTAGATTGCTTTACAGTCAAATCAGATCATTCTTGTATATAACCAAATAGGTCCAGTGTGTGTGTATGTGGACAGATGTAAAGAGGGTAAATCATATTGATTCAGTACTAGTTGGAAATATGTCTATTTCAGTTGTGTGCTGCTTTTGAAGTTCGGCCTAAAAATCAACCCCAGGCTTCAAAGAGAGAGGATTATAGCCTTTATTCAGCAATTAATATGGCTGAAACTCAAAATGTCAGAACCTGACAACCGTTCAACCCAAGCAGTAGCTTGGTAGGGGTGCAATCCTGGAAGAAGAACTGGAATTTGCAATAAAAATCAGTGCATCTCTGGATTTAAATATTTTGGGGGTGAGAGGGAAAGGAAAGAACATACTATTTCTAAAGTTTAACGACCTGTCTCTATTTTGACATAAAGGGGAGGAAAAAAGATGGTGGTGTTTCTTGACCTTTAACCCACCATCTCCACCTAGATCATTTTAATCTCCCACCAACTGTTAAGCAGAAAGACTGCTATTAAAGGGAAAACTATTCCCTTTGCCTTCTTACATAGATCAAATGACAACCTTTCCAAGTCCCTCCTCTCTGTAAGAGCCCAAGGTTCAAAAATGGTCAGAGTATCAAACAAGTGAACAGGATGAAGCAGTAGCAACAACAACAACAGCACAAAGCCAAAACCAGTTGAGGCACATTTTAATGCAGATAATGATAATAATAATAATAATAATAATAATAATAATAATAATAATAATTATTATTATTATTATTATTATTATTATTATTATTATTATTATTATTATTATTATTTATTAGATTTGTATGCCGTCCCTCCGAAAAAATTTTAATTAAAAAAAATGAAATACTTCTATAGATTTCCAACAATGTATTCAATCAACTCAGCCTTATGAATTCCATTCCATGCTTAACTTTGACTTAATAAAAGGAAGGACTGAAGGGAGGGATAGAGATAAGGAGGGAGGGAGGGACTGAGGGAGGGAAGGAAGAAGGAAGGAAGGAAGAAAGAAAGAAAGAAAGAAAGGAATTAATTAATTAATTAATTAAAGATAGACAGACAGACCAACATTTTATAACATGAACCTAGTTTTTTACTGATGGACCTTGGCATAAGTTTAATGTTGGTCACCCAATAAAATGGCTTGCTTAAATTGTTTGCTATCAATCATGAAAAACAAAGTGTGCCGCACAGATTTAGTGTCATAAATTTCAAATTATTATTATTTTATTATTATTTATTAGATTGGTATGCTGCCCCTCCCCGAAGATTCGGGGCGGCTCACAACAGTAATACCAAAACAATATAACAGTGAGACAAATCTAATATTAAAATAAAACATATCTAAAACCCCAACAATGTAAAAACCATACAACACATACATACCAAACATAAAATATAAAAGCCTGGGGGAGGATGTCTCAGTTCCAACATGCCTGGCGATAAAGGTGGGTCTTGAGTAATTTACGAAAGACAAGGAGGGTGGGGGCCATTCTAATCTCTGGGGGGAGTTGATTGCAGAGGGCCGGGGCCGCCACAGAGAAGGCTCTTCCCCTGGGGCCCGCCAAATGACATTGTTTGGTCGATGGGACCCGGAAAAGGCCAACTCTGTGAGACCTTATTGGCCGCTGGGATTCGTGCAGTAGAAGGCGGTTCCAGATGTATTCTGGTCCAATGCCAAGTAGGGCTTTAAATTGTGACCGGAAACCAATCGGCAGCCAGTGCAGGCCAAATGTTAAATGAGATAAGTATGCATGTAGAAATGCTTGTTTGTTTGTTTGTTTGTTTGTTTGTTTGTTTGTTTGTTTGTTTATTTATTTATTTATTTATTTATTTATTTATTTATTTATTTATTTATTTATTTATTGTTAGAGTTCAAAGGGACCTTGCAGGTCATCTAGTCCACCCCCCCCCTACACCACCCCAACCAGATGACAGTCCAATCTCTTTTTCAATATGTTGAGTGTTGGGGCATTCACAACCTCCACTGTCAGGCCATTCCACTGGTTGATCAACCCTCACCATCAGAAAGTTCTTCCTTATTTCCACATTGAATCTTTCCTTGGTCAGTTTCCATCCATTGCTCCTAGTCTGGCCCACTGGTGCCCTGGAAAATAATGTGACTCCCTCCTCTCTGTGGCAACCCCTCAAGTACCTGTTTACTGCTATAATGTCCCCCCCTCCACCAGCCATCCTTTCCCCTAGACTATCCATGCCCACTTCCAGCAACCTCTCTTAGTATGTCTTGGTTTCCATTCCCTTTATCATTTTGGTTGCTCTCTTCTGTACCTTTTCCAGAGTTTCTATGTCCCTTTGGTAGTGGGGTGACCAAAATTGAATGCAGTATTCCAGGTATGGTCTGACGAGGGCATTATATACTTGTATTAGTACTTCCCTAGTCTTGGAGTGTATTCCACTGTTGATGCAGCTTAAGATTGTGTTGGCTTTTTTTGCCACCGCTGCAAATTGGCCTCTGGAACCACCTGCCTCTGGAACCACCTCTGGAACCACCTGCTACCGCACGAATCCCAGCGACTGATAAGGTCCCACAGAGTTGGCCTTCTCCGGGTCCCGTCGACTAAACAATGTTGTTTGGCAGGCCCCAGGGGAAGAGCCTTCTCTGTGGCAGCCCCGGCCCTCTGGAATCAACTCCCCCCGGAGATTAGAACTGCCCCCACCCTCCTTGTCTTTCGTTAATTACTCAAGACCCATCTATACCGCCAGGCATGGGGGAGTTGAGACACCTTTTCCCCAGGCTTTTTTATATTTATGTTTGGATATGTATGTGTTGTTTGCTTTTTAAATATGATAGGGTTTTTATGTGCTTTTTAATATTAAATTTGTTTTTGCTAGAATATTGTTTTTATTGTTGTTGTGAGCCGCCCCGAGTCTTCGGAGAGGGGCGGCATACAAATCTAATAAATTGAATTGAATTGAATTGAAATTGCTGCCTCATATTTAGTTGGTTATCCACCAAGACTCCAAGATTTCTCTCACAGTTACTACTGCTAAGTGTGGTTCCTCCCAATTTGTATGTTTGGTTTGAATTGATTATGATCCAGTTTTGCTCCTAAGAAGAAAAACTGCTTTATATTGTCTCAGATGTCTAGCCAATTTAGCCCAATAATTCACAATGCTAACAGAAATGTCAAATAAAACAGCCTTCCCAGGCCTACTTTGAACTACCAGGAATTGAACCTGAAATTTTATCATGCAAAACAAAGCCTTTTCATTTAAAAGCGATCTTCCTTTCCCCATTATTTTAATCAAAGATTTTACTTTGCAATTGTGTTTTAGTGATCATAAAGAAGAAGAATAAAAATGATATTGATTGTTTGCATCTACTAGCAGCAGTCTTCAGAAAAGATTCCTAAGCAAGTGATGATTAGACATGGGATTTTATTCAATAGGGGTTTTTTTTGTATAGTATTTTAAAGTATTCTGGTTTTAAGATTAAAATTGTAAACTAAAATATATCTTGCTCATTTTCTTTGGGATATAATAGTTTAGTACAGTTATGCAAAGAATTATATTTTCTGATTGCCATTGATTATACTAAAATTATGAAACTTAAATACTCAAAAATATTTCTGTGAAAATAAATAGGCTATTAGAAAATATTGAAGCGAATGTAAATAAATGAGTCAAAATCCCCTTTATCTTGTGGTACCGCCTTCTGCCGCATGAATCCCAGCAACCAGTTAGGTCCCACAGAGTTGGCCTTCTCCGGGTCCTGTCAACTAAACAATGTCATTTGGCGGGACCCGGGGGAAGAGCCTTCTCTGTGGTGGCCCCGACGCTTTGGAACCAACTCCCCCCAGATATCAGAATTGCCCCCACCCTCCTTGCCTTTCATAAGCTCCTTAAAACCCACCTCTGTCATCAGGCATGGGGGAATTGATACTTTCCCTCCCCCTAGGCTTATAAAATGTATGCATAGTATGCTAGTATATATGATTGGTTTCTAAATTGGGGTTTTAAATTAGCTTAAATATTAGATTTGTTTACATTGTATTATTATTGCTGTCAGCCGCCCCGAGTCTGCGGAGAGGGGCGGCATACAAATCTAATTAATAAATAAATATAAATAAATAAATAAATATTGCCCTGTGATTAATGTATGTCTTAAGGGTATTCCTATTTTAATACCAAATAAATGTTTCTTTTGGGTTACCTGAAAAATATAATAGCAGAACATCAAGCTAAACTGAGATTATTATATGAGCAAGTTGATTTTAATTTATCTGATTTGCAAATATATCATTATATTTTATCAATCATCACAATGTGGAATGAAAATGTAGGAGAATATTATATTTATAGGGTATTTTGGAAAGTCATTATTCATTTCCATTATGGTTGTGGTAATAAATATATAGAAAAGTTCTTCTTTCCAGAAATTCAGGCAGGAAATCTTTGGATCGAATTAGGCCAACAATGGGCTTTTGATAATGAGGCTTATGAATACTCTTTGGAAAATAGGTATTATTAAAACTTTCAACTGTAACTGTCATGGATTTTTTTTTCCAAATAAAGGAGCACAATGCTGAGGAGAGATGGCCAGACATTTTCCAGTGATCTGTGGGTGCCTGCTTTGGAAGACAGACAGAGTCTGAATAATAGAAAGACAAAGATTTTTATACCTTTGGGAGTTGAGTGGCAGGAACTGATTCATGGACCCCTTTTGAACAAGGAAAATATATTTTTCTATTGTGAAGCAAAGCTGCCAAGAATTCCATTATGAAGAGAATGGAATGCTGAGACTATCAAGCATGAACTGTTGGTGAGGATAGCAATACCACTTAGACTTATATACTACTTCACAGTGCTTTACAGCAGTGGTCCCCAAACTACGGCCCGCGGGCCGCATGTGGCCCGCCGAGGCCATTTATCCGGCCCGTGGGTGAGTGACACAACACAGGGTTCCATCTAATTTTCTATGACTAAAATGTGGTATTTTGTTAGTAACTAATATCAATCATCAAAAAAGTTGCAAAAGTTTTTTTTTCTAATTTTGTCATCCAGTTACATTCATTTTCTTTTAATTAAATTCCCTCCTTCATGTTCCTTCAAAAAGTACACCAATTATATTCTAACTTATTAACCATTATGCCAAAGTGCTTCCTTCTTTCTTTATACATTTTTCTATAAGCCAAGAAAACCTACAATCAGATGTTAACAAAAGAAAATTAAAAACAAAACATAAACATATATGAATTTCAGACTTCTTCCCCCCCTCTAAATAGTACATTCCCATTTTGTTTTTTACTTTAAAATAAGGTATGTGCAGTGTTCATAGTTTTTTTTGTAGTCCAGCCCTCCAACAGTCTGAGGGACAGTGAACTGGCCCCCTGTGTAAAAAGTTTGGGGACCCCTGCTTTACAGCCTTCTCTAAGCAGTTTACAGAATTAGCATATTTCCCCCAACAATCTGCGTCCTCGTTTTACCTACCTTGGAAGGATGGAATGCTGAGTCACCTTGAGCCGCTCAGAATCAAACTGCTTGGAGTGAGCAGTGAATACTTCATTCTAACCACTGTGCCAACACAGGATGAAATATCTGTGATTTCACACTTCCTATTTCCTAGATGAACTTTTTTTAGCTGAGGGCTTTTTATTGTTCTCCTTAGAAACATAGAAACATAGAAGACTGACGGCAGAAAAGGACCTCATGATCCATCTAGTCTGCCCTTATACTATTTTCTGTATTTTATCTTACAATGGATATATATTTATCCCAGGCATGTTTAAATTCAGTTACTGTGGATTTATCTACCACGTATCCTGGAAGTTTGTTCCAAGGATCTACTACTCTTTCAGTAAAATAATATTTTCTCATGTTGCTTTTGATCTTTCCCCCAACTAACTTCAGATTGTGTCCCCTTGTTCTTGTGTTCACTTTCCTATTAAAAACACTTCTCTCCTGGACCTTATTTAACCCTTTAACATATTTATGTTTCAATCATGTCCCCCCTTTTCCTTCTGTCCTCCAGATTATACAGATTGAGTTCATTAAGTCTTTCCTGATACGTTTTATGCTTAAGACCTTCCACCATTCTTGTAGCCCGTCTTTGGACCCGTTCAATTTTGTCAATATCTTTTTGTAGGTGAGGTCTCCAGAACTGAACACAGTATTCCAAATGTGGTCCTACCAGCCCTCTATATAGCGGGATCATAATCTCCCTCTTCCTGCTTGTTATACCTCTAGCTATGCAGCCAAGCATCCTACTTGCTTTCCCTACCTCCTGACTGCACTGTTCACCCATTTTGAGACTGTCAGAAATCACTACCCCTAAATCCTTTTCTCCTGAAGTTTTTGCTAACACAGAACTGCCAATACAATACTCAGATTGAGGACTCCTTTTCCCCAAGTGCATTATTTTACATTTGGAAACATTAAACTGCAGTTTCCATTGCTTTGACCATTTAGCTAGTAAAGCTAAATCATTTACCATATTACAGATGCCTCCAGGAATATCAATCCTATTGAACATTTTAGAGTCATCGGCAAATAGGCAAACCTTCCCTATCAAATCTTCCCCTATGTCACTAACAAACATATTAAAAA
The DNA here is from genome assembly GCF_031021105.1 of Erythrolamprus reginae. Taxonomy (NCBI): domain Eukaryota; kingdom Metazoa; phylum Chordata; class Lepidosauria; order Squamata; family Dipsadidae; genus Erythrolamprus; species Erythrolamprus reginae. The sequence goes on along the minus strand of NC_091954.1, from coordinate 87,837,573 downwards.
GAGATAGGATTAAAAGCAGGGGTAAAATTCAGCAAGTTCTGGAGAAACGGTAGTGGAAATTTTAAGTAGCTCAGAGAACTGGCAAATACCACCTGTGGCTGACCAGTGAGTCAGTGGGGAATGGAGATTTTGCAATATTTTCCCCCCAGGAGTGGTGAGGGATTGTAGATTTTGCAGTATCCTTCCCATGCCACACCCACCAAGCCATACCCACAGAACAGATAAGGATTTTTTTTTTTCAGTTCTGATTAAAAGGCAATCTTCACAAGGAAAAATAGCCATGTTTGGGTTACGCATTAGTTTATGGCTGGTCCAGTTTACGCAGAGGAATAGCAGAGAGAAATGGGAAAAAACTTTGGAACAGGACAAGCAGAGGGCAGAAAAGACAGGCAGGAGAGGCAAAGAAATAAAAGGGAGGGGTAGGTGGACCAGACTTTGTAGCTTTATTTTATTATTTTAATTTTTCCATCACAGGAACGTTTGGGTGAAAGCTTTGACTGATGATTTTATGATTTTAATGATTTTTAAACCTATTATTATGTAATGGCCCTTTTAAGGATTTTTCTGTATTTGAAATAGATTTGGTCTTTCTGATTCACTGACAATGGTGATATTTTCAGTTCGAGCTTGTTTGTTCAATATGAGCCAGAACCTTTGATCATTTCAAAGGCATCAAAGATGGACTCATATGACAGGATTCATGAGAGAAGTAAAACCCATTTAAGTTATCTCTATTGAAAGCACATGAATGTTTTCAAAGTGATGCTGCCAATATGGAATAAAGAACTGAAATCATCAGTCCCATAAGTGTCTTCATGTCCTTAAAAAGTTTAAATGGTATCCACAGATTTGAGTTTAAACTTGATTTATCAGAAAATGTATTTAGTGTGTTTTGGACTACCCTAAAAAAGATGCTTGACATGTATAAGACTTCCATTGGAGGGGTACAAATTTGAGGATTGGTTGACCCATATTATATAATACTGTAAATCTTTTACACTTTGATATAGAGTGTAGAAAACTGTTGATACAGTTTTACAGAGGAATTATTGAGTCCATTATTTGTACTTCTATAACTTTCTGGTTTGGAACAGGTACAGACTCCAATGGATAGTTAAGATTACAGAAATAACAGTTACCACCTTCCTTCTCTAGAAGGCCTGTACATTGTGTGGATCAGAAGGAGAGTTGGGAAAATATTGTAGTTTATAGGCATAAACTGTTTCAACTCCTATGCATATTAGGGCATAGCATGTCGAAACAGCTAGAGAAGGGGACATATTGTTCCCTTATGTCATCACTGCTAAGCATTTAATTTTGTCAGCGCGGCCTAATGTTTATTAACCCATTTAGTATAGCTGTAGTATTATTATCTTTATTATCTTATTTACTCTATTGGGTATTATTAATATTATTGTGTTGATTTGCATGTACACGCAGTGCTGCTGTACCAGAGATAAATTGCTAATCACACTAGGCCAAATAAAAGATTCAATTCAATCCAATCCAATTCAATTCAGAGCTATCCTAGGTGGCATATATTTTAGATGAATACTTGAAAGAGTGGACTCCTTTTTTTCTATTATTTTATAAGGAACTTCAGGCTGAATAAATAAGTATAAATATGTACAATTTTTTATTATGGTTAATCATATAGTCAGACAGAATTTGGCATTTTATCTTTCTATCAAGTCCTTTCCAAGGACCTGAGGTAGACAGATATTGTTGTATGTTACTGTTAACTATATCATCACAAGATATCAGCTGTTCCAAGTAAAGCTGCTTTGATGGTGATTTCATCAGTACCAATGGTGTTCAAGTTGGTTCAGTGTGACCCTGAGAAAGAGTTGTAGATATTTGCCGAGTTACCATAAAAATGTGGCTCTTTTGATACATTTGCAATGTTAACTTATCATTTGCAATGTTAGCTTATCATTTGCAATGTTAGCTTATCATTTGCAATGTTAGCTTATGCATTCACTTTTCTTTAGGATTTCTGTATAAAAGCTGTCACTTTGTTTGTTTGTTTGATTGATTGATTGATTGATTGATTGATTGATTGATTGATTTCTATACCGGCTTTCTCCTGAGACTTTACAAGTAATATAAACATGGTAGAAATCTATATAGAGTTACAACTAAAAGTCCTCATAGTTAAAAACCAACCAAACAGATTCAAACATCATGCATCAGCTATTCATTCATTGGGCGGGGCAAAGTATTAAAATTTCAATGGCCCCAAGCCTGACATTAATTTTATAATTTTATTTGAATATTCAGGCCAATATCAACTAAATGTTATAAAGCAAAATATAAAAATTAAGACTATTGCTTATTTATCTTGAGCATAGTTAAGAAGGGAGATTAACTTTATTTCCTCAGTAGTCCGCTGTAAAAATAAGATTGTTACAGCAGTGGGTTGCTACTGGTACTGTTCTATGAACCGGTAGCAGAGGCAGCGGGAGTCTCCACCTACCAACTCCAGATGCTTCTGCACATGCATAGAAGTGTCATGAATGCACAAGCATGCACACAAACTGGTAGGATGGGATTTGGAACACATCATTGGATTGTTTGATGAGGACCCAAATATTTGGAAGATCATTAGATGTCCACAAAAAAAACTGAGTGCATTTTTTAATTACCACCCTATGGTTATCTGGATTTGGTTGCCCAAATCAGTCTTAAAGGCAAAGAAAAAAATGCACAACAGAGATGAAAATTGTTGTCCTTTCCAAAAAGCTCTGTAGACCCAGACATGATAGAATAGAATAGAACAGAATAGAATTTTATTGGCCAAGTGTGATTGGACACAGAAGGAATTTGTCTTGGTGCATATGCTCTCAGCGTACATAAAATAAAATATACATTTGTCAAGAATCATGTGGTACACAACTTAATGATTGTCATAGGGGTCAAATAAGCAATGAAGAAGCAATATTAATAAAAATCTTAGGATATAAGCAACAAGTTACAGTCATACAGTCAACATGGGAGGAAATGGGTGATAGGAATGATGAGAAAAACTAGTAGAATAGAAGTGCAGATTTAGTAGAAAGTCTGACAGTGTTGAGGGAATTATTTGTTTAGTAAAGTGATGGCATTTGGGGAAAAACTGTTCTTGTGTCTAGTTGTCTTGGTGTGCAGGGCTCTGTAGCGACGTTTTGAGGGTAGGAGTTGAAACAATTTGTGTCCAGGATGTGAGGGGTCAGTAAATATTTTCCCCGCCCTCTTTTTGACTCGTGCAGTATACAGGTCCTCAATGGAAGAGATGATGAAGAGATGAAACACAGTATTTTTTAATCGAACAAACAGGTATATTTTCTGATTGACATTTCCTTGAAATCCCATTTCTGGATAGTATTATCAGAAAATTGCTCTTAGGTAAGAAGATAATTTTGATCTACAATTGTATTAATATTATCTGTAACACATTAGGATGGTTAAATTATATTATAGCTAGTCAGGAAACTGAACTAAGCTGTGAATTAAGGAAAGTAAATTTCTCTAAGTAAATCTTCACCAACTACTTACCAGAAGTTATTTTAGAAATAAGGTATGATTCTCAAATAGTTAGAAAAGTTTGTTTGTGAACCACAGTTACCTTTTTTCCATTGCATTTTGATGAAGGAATCTTTAATGTGCAGTCTCTCCACCATTACAAGCTGCTTCAGGGCAATGATCTATCAAGTTCTGACTGTATCAAACTGTTTGTGCTGGATTCAGCATCTGACAAAGCTCTAACACTGCTGCACAATCAGACAAAAAACAATAATTTTCAATTAAGAAACCTAGAGAAGATTTTGGGACTTGATTTATGATGCATGACTAATTACCAAATAGCTACTCTAATGAAAATCCTGGTTGCTACGAAGATTTCACATTTTCTTTGGTTGTTTGGTTGTATGTTTTAGGAGTACATTTTAGGAGTTGTATTTTCTATTTTAATTTATTTATTGGATTTGTATGCCCTCTCCGGAGACTCGGAGCGACTAACAGCAACAATAAAACAGTGTACAAAAGTAATCTAATACTAAAAATGATTAAAAACATTGAGATATCACACAAATATACTGAAAAATTGTTATACATGAGAATACAGTAGTGTGCCATACATTATTATTAAAAATAGCTGATTCTTGTTGTATATCTAGGGAGTACCTAAACCAACACACGTCATATGCGTGCATATACACATACACAAATATTCTTCTCAATATATTTATAAAGGTAACAAAGGCCCTATTATTCACAGTTTGGTGGGGGGGTTTTCACTCAGAACCAAACTATGGGCATTTTGTTTCCCTTTCTCTGTTGCAAGTAAGTAAGATCATCAGGAAAGAAACTTGGAATGATCAACTTTTCATTTTATGTCACTCCCTTAATCTGAAATGTTTCTCTAAGCTCCTCTACAATGTAGGGTGAATAAGGGAAGCAATGTAGACATAGGCATATTTGGAAGTGTGAAAGTCTGTTGTAGATTCTCTCACAAAATGGCTTTCATGAGGAAGGCTTTCTGGTTTACAGATTTATTCCTTTTTGAGATTGTGCCTGCAAGGGTAATGTTATTTATTCTTGTTTAAAGTTATTACTAGAGTAGGGAGGGAATCAACCCCAACCAAAACAAGTGGGAACCGTGGTCTTCACGCTTAATTTTGACTTCCCAATGCCTTCCCATAGGAAAAAAATGCCCTCAAAGCAATATAGTTCTGGTACTTCAGTTGGTCAACTGCCAGGTAACACTCCTACTCTTCTGTCGAACATTTCAGAAGGCTTCTTCCTGGTTCTTTGATGACTGTGAATTTTCTTTATCTGCATTCCTACTGCAGAGATGGGTGAACCATTAAATTTTGAGAAAATGTGAATTCTGAAAGCTGTCTCTCTTCCACTTCAAAACTGAAATCACTCACTTCAAAACTTGCACTCATAACATAGAGATACATTATGGAGTCATATTAAAAAGTAACTATCCAAGACTATCCCTAGAGGAAATCCAGTAAATGACAAATGCATAATACAATTTTAAGGTCTTTTTAAGACTGCTACTCAGAAAGACTGGTGGTAGCTAGAAACTAAATCTTAATTTTGTTGTTGCTGTTGTTCCTAACCTTTCCTTTGTAATGTCTGGAATTGTTTCCTTTGCAATGGTTTTAATTGTTGTTATCCATTCAGAATCACTTGTTTAAGATGAATAGTTGTATAACAAGAATGAATTAATGAATGGATGGATGGATGGATGGATGGATGGATGGATGGATGGATGGATGAAGGCATCATAAGTGAACATAGTTTCCTGGCATTGACAAACATATACAAAGTTTCATCTGAAAAGATATTTTATTTCCGTACCTTGTTTCCGAAAGGAAATCCTCTGTTTAAAAATCTTGTAGCAGGGAAATTTGCTAATGAGTATCAAGAGAAATATGCATTAAAATGTATTAAAGGGATGTTTTGAATCAAAGATGATTTTTGCTGTATTATTGTGTACGTCTTGTAAAGTTTTTTAGCAACAGTATGGAAGTGATTTGTTATTTTCAATCTGCCAATCTACATACAGCACTGGTTACCTAGCAGTTTCCTCTCTACATCCACAGCCAAATCCAAACTTGTTTAATTTTTTAGATCAGCCAAGATTGCTAGATTTAAAATATTTTAATTGGCTTCAAAAAAGATATGCAAACCAATGCAATTAAGTGTATGGACTTTTGTTTTAAAAAACATATTTACAAGCTTCTGGTGAATCAGAATAGTAGTCAACCAGTGCAGGCTATAAATAAGTCCACATTTATACCTATGTACACTTACGCAATCACATTACTTCTGCTTTCATATTGATAATGCCCTGCACCCCTTTGTATTATTTATGGATGTTGACTGGAAAATGAGTAAACTGCAGATGGGCAGAGTTATGCTTTGCATATAGAGTGTTTGGCATTCAGTCCTTGGCACGTCCAGTTCATAGGATCTAAAGTTAGGAGGCAGAGAAAGATTTCCAACTTAGAAAGCCGCTGTCCCACAATGATTGATCGTACTCACTGAATGGAACAAAACGTATACTGTAAGGCTGCTTTAGGGAGGGAGGGATTGTAGTTCAGTAGTACAACCCATGCCTTGAATGCAAAAGAGCAAGATTCAATCTCTGCATTGGCATCTTCAGATCCTGCTGGCAAAGACACTTATCTGAAATTCTAAGAACTATTGCCTGGTAGCACTACAGAACTGCCAGCAGATAATGTCATGCAGCAGCTTCATATAGATGTTTTTAAAAAAAGAGTAAGTAGAGAGTGGAGCCTTGACGAACCCCACAAGTCATGGGTCTCCATTAAATTTCTGCCTACCAACACTGACAGGAATGTGTCCTGGTCAAAGAAGAATGCTATAGTGCAATGCTTCCAGTGCTAGTCTCCTGAGACTGCCCAGAGGGGAACCATGATCAATGGTATTTAAAGACACTGAAAGAACCAAGGAGTGCCATGATGTATTGCACCCTGAGCCTGACAGAGGTCATCAGCAAGTGTGATCAACGCGCATTCCCAGTGTTAGTTGGAAAAATGCACTGTTTATAAATCCTTTATTTGAATACATCCATAAAGATGTAGACTGTTCCTATATTGTTTTCATTCCGTTGCTGAAATATTCTTGTAGTTTGCATTCTTACTCCATCAGTAGGTAAGATCTATAAAAGCCTCAATCAGTTAAAGATTCAGACTCACACAAGACTGTTTCCCTCTTTTTCAACTATAGCATATCCTGTCCAGCTGTTGCTACTTTTGCAATGGGGAATACAGCTTCGTTGTACAAACCTATTGTTGTTTCACTGCTGAAGCAGCCTTGTTAAAAAGAAGAAATCACAGGATAAACAAAGTTTTTTTTAAAAAAATAATAATAATAGCATCGTAAAACTAGACAGCTGAATAATCTCATCTTCTAGTATTTGCTTGTGATTTTTCATCATGCTAAGTTTCTCGATTAAAAAGACATGGAGAGGTCTTGTTTTACAGCAGATTTGAAACACAGAGGGAAAAAAATGCTACATGCTGAGCAATGAAATTGATTTTTACCCCTTTTCTTGAAAAAGACCTATCCATTTCATTCACATCTGCCATATTTTTAAGTTTAAAAAAAACAATAGGCATCTACAAAAATATTTTGGTAAAATCCATGGAAGACTCCAGGGGTCCTAAAACACTGAGTGATATTTCTTCTGACCTCCCTATAAATAACTCATCTACAGTTCCCATTTTAAATATTCTTATTTAGTATAATAGTAAAAAGACACAGAAAGTCTGTTTTTTATTCTTCCTGATATTTTACACTTGTAATAAGGTTACTCATAAAAACAAAGCATTGTGTCTTTGGAAGATTATAGGGCCTCAGGCAAGTTATATGTTGTTATTTAAATATTTACAAAATACTGTGCTGGAGAACATTTTCATTGATTACAGACAATGAATTGTTGTTTATCCAATACAGTCATGGGAACAAAATCACCTCTCCTCCTCTCACCACACACATACATACACAGTGATGTATATATTTTTTAACTTATAACTCATTCTCTAGCCTTAGCTTCAGGGTGACATAGGTAGCAAAATAGTTAAAATATAAACTACTATAAAAAGTAGCAATTACACACATTTCGGCATTTAAATTGTGGTTACTTTTTGTTGTGGTTAGCTCTGGTGCAGCTCCTGCCCCAAGGACTGTGGATGTGGGGGAGACATCCACATGCTGCAGGCCTGATTTGCCCCCGGTGGAATCTGCTGATGAAGGCTCCTCTGACCAAGAAGACATGAGTGACAGGGAGGAGGAGAGTGTGGCAGACAGCTCAGAAGGAGATCAATTATCTAGCTCCTCCTTGGATTCAGAACAAGAATTAATTATACAGCCACGCATGCGGAAAGCGATGCATAGGCAACAACAACTGAGAGATTATTATCAAAGAAAATGAGGCCACCTGTGGTTGGGTGGGGCTGTGGTAATTAGTGAGGCTGCTATAAATAGCAGCCGGTTGGTTTGGCCATTGTGGAGGATTATCTGATCGTTGTGTTTCATGACTGCTTTACTGACTGACTTTTTGTGTGCTGATTTTTCCCTGCTTTGAAACTAAACCAGAGCAAAGTGTGTTTCACTTTGTGAAAGAAGGACTTTGAATTGCCTCACAGCTGCAAGCTAAGTATCACAGGACTGATAAGGGACTTGTATAAATTACCAGTTTGTTTGGAGACAAGTGCTCTTTGCTATACCAAAAGAGGGCTTAGGTTAAGGGAATTTTCATTATAAAGAACATTGTTTTGAATTTTCAAACGTGTGTGTGTCTGACATTTGTATCTGTGAATTTTTGGGAGGATTCTACCAGAGAGCCCGACAGAATACTTTTAAAGGATGCAATTAATGTATTTAATCCAGAAAAGTTACATCAAGGAAGCTTGCTTACCATGTGTCTGCTTAAATTAAAGATGCATTGTTGATGCTCATAGAAGTGAGAGAAGACAAAAGCAAATCTAGAAGAGAATAAGAAAATCTGATACTGTTCTTATGCAATGGGGATTTTTAACTCTTCACGTATACACATTCATATTCCAAATCTGTTCAGGTTGACTTCACACCTCACTCAGAGCAGATTTTAAAATATAGGATGGCCTATCTCCAGTGAAAGGCTACCAAAATTTTTATTACCACACTGTGGTCGTGGCTTATGCAGGACACCCTGCATTTTCTTTCAACATCTTGAAAGAAATTGGGTGGTCTGGGGTGGAGCTCCATTTTTGCTACCCCACTGCGTTCCGCCTCCATCTGGGCAGTAGGCCACCCCTGCCTATCATTGCTGATGGAGGAAATCCCATCACTGCTAGTAACAGGTCTTTTATTTGTACTAAATACTTTAAAAAATAATTTGAAAACCCTAATTTTGCACATTGATATTTTTCACTGCATATTTCTGTGCTTTTGTGGCTTTCTTTTGGCAATGGAGTGGAAAGAAAACTGGCTACCAGACTCAGAATAGAGCTGAAAGGGACCTTGGAGGTCTTCTAGTCCAGCCCCCTGCTCAAGCAAGGCGATCCTGTACCATTTCAGATAGGTGACTGGGTTCTTTAAAAACCCAGTGATGAAGCACACACAACTTCTGAAAGCAATTTGTTCCATTGGTTAATTGTCCTCATTGTTAGGAAGTTTCTTCTTAATTCCAAGGTGCTTCTCTCCTTCATTAGTTTCTATCCATTGTTTCTTGGCCTGCCTGCTGAAAATAAATTGACCCCTTCCTCTTTGAGACAGCTCTCAGATACAGGAATACTGTTATCATGTTCCCTGTAGTCCTGCAACCATTCTTCAGGTGACTTGGCTACGTGACTTCAGACTGGGAACTGCATGAAAACAAATAAAGTTTATGTAGGAGAGGAAAGCAAAATCAGGGAGAACAGACCTGGGAGTAAAGGATATATACTTTGTAATATATAGATTACAAGCCAGCTCCTACAGGGTGCGTTCCAAAAGTAATACAATCTAAATAAACGTGCTACGAGTCCGCGCTATGAGTCCATGAGTTTCTGGCCAAACGCGCTATATGAGTCTGTGAGTTCCTGCCCAAATACCAGGTGCCAACGCTGCCCCCCCCCCAATAGTTCTGACATCAACCAGAAGATGTCTTTTTGTTCCCTCGTATTAAGACAGCCCTGACAGGACCCTGTTTTTTGTCCATAGAAGAGATCCAATCAGCCGTGATGAAGACCTTGCAAGAAGTCCTGGAAGACTCCATCCAGGGCGCGTACTGGTCATGGCAGAGTTGCTGGAAAAAAATGTGCAGAGGCCCAAGGACAGTACTTTGAAGAATTTTAAGTGTTTGCGCAAATCTGTTCAATAAATTACTTTAAAAAATTATAATTGTATTACTTTTAGAATGCACCCTTTATGCCTTTGACAAGAGTTCTGCTATGTATCAAAATGATTATAAATTGTATAGATATTTAATGAGTATTCATACTACTGAACTGGTATTGGGGCTTTTATGGATAAATAAATTTACCCCCAAAAGTGTCGGTTTCATGTCAAGTTCCCAACAGATAACGGTGATTCCCAAGTACATAATATTCTCAGCACCAACTTCTTCAGGCTTTGGAGACTTCTCTGTTTCTCACTCACCCTTTTTTCCAGTAATAGCTATGAAGTGAGGCATTGTATGTCCATAACTGGATTAAAATTGTTGGTTCTGTGGCCTGGATTCTATAAAGCACTCATAAGGTCATCAATTTACTTTCACTGATTTATGGTCTGAAAGCTGAGGGTGACTCATTCTTGGCAGTGTAAAGAAAGTATGGAAAGTAAAAGCAATTGGAAAATGTATCTGCAGAACATCCTTCCAATAAATTATTGCTTGTTGCCTATACAGCTAAACATGGATAATACTTTATTTCATTTAATATCTGCAGTAGTTAAAAGGCAAGCCATATATATTTAATAGGCTACTTGATCGAGATATTGACCAAGACATTACCATGTTTCCGAATAATGAAATGTACAAAATGTGGGGTCCAAACATAAAAATATATGAAACAGAATCCATATTTCCAGTTGGATAAAATTTGTAGTTTGATTTCTCTGCTAATTCAAAACTATGCCCAAACATGAGGAGAAGTAGAATCTGCGTGGGATAATGAGAAGCAGCTATATTTAAATATATATATAAACAAAGACCAAAGTCAGCATGTAACACATGGATGAAAATGCCATCGTGCCATTGACCACATTATGGTGGAACAAAATGGCAAAAAGAAAGTAAAAGTATCCAGAATGGAAACAAACTACATTTCTCTTAAACCATTTATGATTTGAATGCCTGCTACTATCCACCCTCTAATTTCTAGTCTTAATATTGCCAATTTTAACTTATTTATAAGACGGCAGCAGCAGCAACTGACAAATTAGAAGCCAAGCAAATTGTTTGAAGAGGTCTTGCAGCCATAATACATGTGTTTGTATATATGGGATCTCAAAGCTTGTGTTGATTTAAACATTAAACCTCTTTGCTATCTTGCATCCAATGCTTAGATTTCAAAAGCAAGACCATTGTCATCATAAACTATCAATTTCATGTTTGGGACACTTGCATACCATCATGATTTCTACTTCCCAATTTCTTAGACTTAAAGCCAATCTATAATCATACTCATTTCTGTCAATTTGAAAATATTAGGATTAGTGCTACAGTGGCTAAATTTGGGGGGGGGGGGCAGGAAGTAGAATAACGTGTGAGTTCCCATCAATGGGAAAGCAGACCACCCACAAGTTCTGCAGAGCTGCAACTTCAAGTAAAAGGACCAGCTTTGCTGCGGTTTCAGACATACCACAACTGAGTCAGCAATAAATCACCTAAGTTCCATGGATAATTGATATTATGTCTTGGACAGATCCTGAAGCTACTTTTGAATTGGCACAAAGACCCTTCATGAAAATGTTCCTTAAATCAGTGTACATGGGGGGGAAAAATGGAAGGAATATACTGCTTTGCTAGAAAGACCTTATGCAATAGAAGACAAAATTAGCAATTTTTACCTATCTGCATTTCATTTTGCGTATTGGTTATAGTCCTATTACTATATTGAAAGTCTCAGAAAGATCCTCTTTATAATTTTCAGATTTCATCTTTTAGCTTATTTTCTTCATAAATCAGAATGTCTAGTGACATTTCTTTCATATTGATGGAGACCAAAGTTTCTCAGAAGATGTTCTGAGAATGTTCTTTTTTATTCCCTGAGAAACTGTTGGGGAATTTCTTTCCAGAAAATAGTTTTCCAAATGGCCATTCCACTATCTACAAATAAAATGACAGCATCTTTAAAATGCATGAAAAATTGTATCTGCTATAGTTGTACCAAAATGGTGAGATGAGACAATGACTGAAGACCAGTCTGGAATTATTACTGGGAATGCTTAACTGTTGCCTTTAAAAAAAAACCCTAAACTGTCCTTTTGAGAACTTTTCAACAGCCAGAAACCGTTCTATTTTTCTCCTGGCAAAACTGAAATGGACTCAGGCTTTTACTGGGTGCTGTTGCGGTACCCATCAAAACTATTTCAGCGTCACTTTTTTTCAGTTCAGATTTTGCATCCAATTGTTAAAAGAAACAGCAGTGCCTAGAAAAGAGTGGGCTGTGCAACAGAAGTCTATTAAATGTAGTGGTGGCTTTTTTAATGATTTTGATTTAATGATCCAACCTCCTCTCTAGTTTGCCAGTAGCAATATGTCAGCTTCTTTGTTTGTTTGTTTTGCACCAGTTCATGCTGGATGTCACTTCTGTTGTTCATGTTGAGATGGCTTTTGCCAGTTACCAGCTAGCTAAATGCTCTGCTAGTTGTCAGATGCCAGCAATATTTCAGGGTAGATTTTTTTTTCTTTACTAAAAAGCCTTTAAATTTCTAATACAATAAAAAAATACTACATACATACAATAATACAAATGTAAAGGAAAAATAAGAAAAGGTACCTAACGGACTATCAAGTATACACATATATTAATTAAATCTTTTTCCCCATATCAATTTTCTTAATGTCTATCAAATTTTTAATTAATCTTGAATTTATTTCCATACCTTTAATTTGTTTATCAGCTCTAATTATTCTCAAAAACATTTATAATGATAATATAAATAATAATGGTGATAGTGGACAACCTGCCTTGTTCTCTTTTGAATTTGAAAATTTTCTGTTGTTTCATCATTAATGATTACTTTAGTTCTTTGTCATGTGTATATAGTGTTAAACATATTAATAAAATTTCCCCCAAATTCCGACTTGACATTATCAAATGCTTTTTTGTGTGTCTAAAAATATTAATCCCGTTTGCTTTTCGTTATGAATCTAATAATATTCTAAGATTTCTAAGATTATTCTGATGTTATTCTTATCCTTATGTATGAATTCTATCATGTATCCTTTAATCCTGTCTGCCACTATCATTGAAAAATATTTTATAATCTGAATTTAATAGGGATATGGGTCTATAATTTTTATGTCCATCAAATCAGAATTTTCTTTGGGTATCAATGTGATTATTGCTTCTTTCCAAAATTTTGCCATCTTCGCTCTTATTAATACTTCATTGTAAACCTCTAATAGTTTGGGTCCTACAATGTCTTGAAATGTTTTGTATAATTCTGCTGGCAGCCCATTAGGGCCTTGTGCCTTGCTAATTTTTTTTTTTGTTTCTTTATTGCATTGAGTATTTCTAATGGCATTATATCTTAATTTTAACATTGTTTGGACTTCTGGTGACACCGTTGACAGCTCTGCCTTTTTAAAATATTGTTAAATTTTGTTATTATTATCCTTTTCACTGTCTTCATATAATGTTTTATAATAATCATATGCTGTATTTTTTTCTTCAGTGTCGTATATTATTTCCCCCTTTTCATTCATTCCATAATTTACTGATCTTTTTTTGTTTCTCTTTGTTTTTTAATTTTATATGCCAGCCATCTTCCCAGCTTGTTGGCATTTTCAAAAAAGTTTTGCTTTGAGCGTTTTATTTGTTGTGCTAATTCTTCTTTTCCTATATTATTTATTTTATGTCTAATAAGGTCTATTTATTTTCCTGTTTCTTCGGCTCTTTTTGTAACTCGGTCTTGGCTTCTTTTAATTTCTCTTCTAATTCTTTTTGTCGTAGCTTCCTAAGCTTATTTTCTCTAGCCATGTAGGTATTACTACTGTCCTCATATATGCTTTAGCTGCATCCCACCAATTCTGGCAGTTGGTGTCCTCTTTTTTATTGGTTTCAAAATGCAATTTCATTTGCGCTTCCTATTTTGTCTTAAATTCTTTTTGATTTAAGATTGCTCTTTTGAATGTCCACCTACTAACTTTTTCTGCACCTTTAATCTGATTCTTATTGGATTGTGGTCCGCCCAAGAATTTACATCTATTAGCATTTCCTCTATTTCTAAGTCTAATTCTGCTGTGAACCATGCCACATCGATTCAGGACCATGATGTATGCCAATTTGAGTAGTGCGTATACTGCTTTTCCCCCTATATTTTTTCAATCATTTCAGTGTCTCGGGAGGAAACTTCATGCAGCATTCTGTGTTATATGCCAAAATAACAAGAGTCCTTTTTAAAATAAAAAAATAAAATTTCTAAACCAGTGTAGAAGACCAGTGTAGGAAACATTGAAACCTGCATGCCATGCCAGGTGCTTATTGCTGAATGGAAACAGAATGGAAAACTCTGCTGTCAGCTGCCACTGGGCAAATGTTCCTTTTACTATGGCTCCTGTCAGATGGCATTGGCATCAAGAATTGGTACATCCATATTCTTCACAGTCACAGTGAACCTTTTTGTAACCGTGCCTCATTTGTAATATAGCCTTTTGCTATGCTTTTCCAGCCATCTGTGTCAAATCCAATGTGTATATATATTTAGATGGGACTGTGCCATCTACAGATCTCTTCTAGCTAGTTCCTTATTCCCTGAATTAAACACCTGAGAAAATAGGCCCAAGACTTACCACTTTAAAATGTGCTGTGGTAGTTCCCATCCAATGGCAGTTAGCCACATTTAAGGACGAAGGTAGATCTTACAGTGTTTAGCAAGTTAAACATTATCAATATAAATAGAACAATGGATTAAACTATTAAACATAAATAAATAAAAATAATAATACAGTAAGACCTCACCTATCGCTGGTGTTACGTTCCAGACCCGGCCGCGATAGGTGAAATCCACGATGGGGAATTTATCGACTGATAGTACTTATTTAAGTATTTATATTGTAATTGTTTGGTAAGTTTTCATTGTTTTAAGTGTTTATAAACCCTTCCCACACAGTATTTATTTTAGATACAGTATTTAAATACAGTATTTACAATTTTAGATATATATTTTTTGAAAAACCTGCCGATCGACTTCCTCAGAAACCTGCGAACCAGCGAAGATTCGCAAATGATTTTCCTCATTAACATTTCTTGAAAACCCGCGGTGAAGTGAAGCCGCAGTAGGTGAAGCGCGGTATAGCGAGGGACTACTGTATCATCATGCCAACAGGGAGGAAAGTTGATATCTTGTTTAATCAGTGGGAATAACTTCCCTGCCTGGCAAGCCTAAAGAAATCCATAGGAACAAGTTAATTGCAATTAATTTAAGTCCAGTAATTTATGCACGATTTTAAGCTTGCCCATCCATACTTTCATATGCAGTGTTTTTTAAAGGACCAGAATTCTGGAGAACACTTCTGAATAAAGTCATGTGATTTCTCCCTAACAATGTTGTTGGTTTTTGATAACGCAGTTGATAAAATTGGTGGTAAATTTTCTGAGACAAAGAATGCGTGGAAACAAAGCAGAGGTGAAATTAATTTTGTTTCCCTACTGGTTCTGTGGGTATGGCTTGGTGGGTGGGGCAGGGGAAGCATAATACAAAATCCCCATTTCCTCCCCACTCTGGAGCCAGACAAAGGTGGTATTTGCTGGTTCTCTGAACTACTCAAAATATCTGCTATGGATTCTGCAGAATCTGTCTGAACCTGCTGAATTTCGCCCCTGAAAAAAAGTTTACCTCTTCACTTAGCCTAAGGGTAGCTTAATTTAATCAGAGAAGCATTAAATTAAGGTAGCTTAATTTAATCAAAGAAGTATATTGTCATAGAAGAGGAAATCTAAAAGAAAACAGAAAAATCCTGGTTCTGCACCTAAATATGATTATGATTGTCAGAATTCTGAAATGAACTAAAATGAAAAATGGGGGATGGTCGTGTTGCTAGACACATTGAGATATATAACTAAAGATTGTTTTTGATAATATGCAGATACATTGATTTATTATTATTATTATTATTATTATTATTATTATTATTATTATTATGTCAATACAATACAGCAAACAATATCACTATGCTGGATTTCGTATTTCATCACCAGTCGGGCGCTTCCCAAGCACCTAGGACTGCGTGACGTAGTGGCGAATTATGTTTGCCAATCCAGTAAAGCAGTCAGCTAATGCATGCTTCTCTTCTTCCACTGTCTGCTTCACTTGCAAAAGTCCTCTGCCACCTATTTTCCTTGGTAGATACAGCCTGTCAACGTCACTGCAGGGGTGGAGTACATTATTATTATTATTATTATTATTATTATTATTATTATTATTTTATTATAAATATTATTACACTACTATTACAATTATTACATGTATACTGCTAAGAAGCAATAGATGTTAGGGTCAACATAATATATGTTCGAGATAATTTTTAGCGCGACTGTTGGAAATGTTGATGAAAGAAATGGTGAGTTTATGGGCTTCGGCATAATAGCTCTATTCAGTTATTGAGGAAAAGTGACACATTTGAGGGAATGGTCATGAGCACATTATTGGTACTCTCTTTCTGGCATTCCTGTCCAAATGAATGTAATGATCATCAGTGGAAGATCTTGTCACATGAAAAAGATTGAGAAGGATTTTTACAACCAAGCTAATGTGCATTTGATGAAGCTGAATAAGACTAATAGTGTTGAATAGAACTGAATAGAACTAGTGTCATAGAACAGAACATTTTCATAACTGTTTCAGATATCATGAAGTGTACATTTTCATTTATTAAAACACTTTACTTATAAAATCACTTGAACACTTTCTTTTAGACTATAAGCTTGATGGACATTTCTATAAAGACCAAAGTAGTTATAGTATTATAGCCATATACATTATTTCTTATTATTATTATTAAATTTGGAGAAATGGTATCTACCACCTTCTCATTTGGACCTGGAGGAACTATATGAATATTTCTCTGCAATAAAATCAGTGATTTGATATGCTGAATAGCCTAGTAGACTAGCTAAGCCCATTTTAAATAAAATTTGGTTGCTTTTGAAGAATGAAAGGAATCAGCTTGTTTATATATTGACAAGTGCTTGTATTTTTTCTTTGCTTTATTTTTATCCCACCTTTATTATTTTGATAACTGCACTTTCCCCCAAATACTTAAAGCTGAGTCTATATGCAGTAATCAATTGCCATCAGCTCCATCACAAGATGAAGAATATCTAGCAATAGATATATCCGTCCCCTGTCCTATTGCTCTCCTGTATCTCCTATACCTTTCTTCTATTCCTATATCTCTTCTTCTATTCTTTCATTGATATGTTCTATTACTATACCTTCTTTTCTATTATTTCTTAGATATACTTTACTATGAGTATATCCTCTATAACCTTCATCATGTATTTTACTATGTGTATATAGATATATACCCACTAAAACCCTCATTGTGTATTGGACAAAATAAATAAATAAACAAACAAATAAATAAATATCAAGATCTGAAAAAACTTGTTGGATGAGAAAAGAAATGTCTTCAA
This sequence comes from Erythrolamprus reginae, assembly GCF_031021105.1. Classification (NCBI taxonomy): domain Eukaryota; kingdom Metazoa; phylum Chordata; class Lepidosauria; order Squamata; family Dipsadidae; genus Erythrolamprus; species Erythrolamprus reginae. The sequence goes on along the minus strand of NC_091954.1, from coordinate 87,820,228 downwards.
AGAAAAAGAAGAAAGTCCATTTGCCTTTTGAAAAAAAAGGATAACTATGGGACAATTATGACCTGTATAACTGATAATCTCCATGCACATTTAGCTATGCACTTTGGGATGAACACCCTTTGAATGGTATTTTTCTTGTTATTTTTTATTTATTTATTTTGTCCAAAACATGATGAAGGTTACAGAGGATAAACTTATAGTAAGTTAAATCAATGAAAGATTAGAATAAAGATATAGGAATAAAATATATTAATGAAAGAATAGAAGAAAAGATGTAGGAATAGAAGAAAGGATATATAAAGAAATATAGGAGAGATAGTAGGACAGGGGACAGAAGGCATGCTGATGCACTTATGCACGCCCCTTACTGACCTCTTAGGAATCTGGAGAAGTCAACCATGGATAGTCTACGGGTAAAATGTTGGGGGTTAGGGGATGACACTACGGAGTCAGGTAATGAGTTCCACACCTCGACAACTCGATTACTAAAGTAATATTGTTTACAATCAAGTTTGGAGCGGTTGATATGAAGTTTGAATCTGTTGTTTGCTCTTGTGTTGTTGTGGTTGAAGCTGCAGTAGTTGTTAGTACAGGGTACATGGTTGTTACAGATTGCCATTGTAAACTGCATATTGTACACTTGTACTAAACTTGTACTTAAAGGGTTAATGTGAACTCAAAGAGTTAACTTGTACTTGAAGAGTTAATATTCAAGGCTGTTTCATCACCTCCTCATTGAAGCTATAAAAGCACATTATTTTGCTCAGTCATTTCCTTTACTTTTGCCTGAGACGGGGGGAGTTGTGTTTAAGCTTTGTGCTTGTATAAGCTTTGTGCTTTTATCTATATTGTATTTTGCTTTGTGCTAATCTTGTAATTGCTCAGTGCGTATTATTCTGTATTTGCTTCGTGCTTATTCTGGATTGTTTATATTTTGTTTATATGCAAACAATACTTATTTAACTAAGTCTGTGTCTTGGATTTATCATACATCCACGCTCTGTTAAAATTCTCTGCTCGGTATTGTCGAAGGTTTCATAGCCTAACCGAGACAAGCCAACAGTAGTCGTTGACAGGGAGGACGTTGTAGCATATGATATTGTGGGTAATACTTAGATCATGTTTAAGGCATCGTAGGTCTAAGCTTTCTATACCCAAGATTGAAAGTCTAGTTTCAATCCTGTTTTGGGTAGAGGAGTGAGGGGCTCTTCTGGAAAAGTATCTTTGGACATATAGGAGTATGAACGGATTTTCAGAAAAATTGCAGACTGCAGGAACCATTCGTGCTTCAGTTCGAGATGAAGACAACACAGCCTCATCTCCAAAAGCCTGCACCTGTGTTCAAAAGTGAAGTGACACAGAAAACATCCTATAGAAAGCAGAGCTCCACAACACAGGTCTTTCAGCAGTTTCAAGAAGGCTCATTTTTGTTGTGAGCCGCCCCGAATTTGCGGAGAGGGGCGGCATATAAATCCAATAAATCTAATCTAAATCTAATCTAATTTGCACTATTCAGGTGATCCTTAGGACATAGGCAAACCTCCAAGTTGCCTCAGTGATTCTCTAAAAGAATGCAAATGACTAGCTGTCTGCAAGAAATATAAATCCTGCCATTCCCTCCCCCAACAAATCAGAGCTGAAGAACGTTCTTGGATGAGAAGCAAAACATCTTCAAAGAAAAACAAGGAAATTCAGTTACCACTTGAAAAAGCATCATTAGGAGAGGAATAATATGAATATTTTATCGGTGTTAAACATTTTATTACATTAATCTCATATCTGTTTCCATTGAAAATAGTCATTCATGTCGAATCATTTAGTATCCAATGGTTACATATGTGGTTATCTCCTAAAAGACACAGATGAGATGCAAAGTATATCAATCCTGGACCCATTAAGAATACCAGTTGGCATTTCCAGGAACTGTGATAATTTCAACATACATGGAAGATTCTAGTCATTGAAACACTGCGTGAAATTATTGTTTTGGATCATCTGGGTGGTGTGTAATAATAATAATAATAATAATAATTTATTAAATTTGTATGCCACCCCTCTCCAAAGACTCGGGGCGGCTCTCAACAATAATAAAAAAATAATATTATAGTGAAACAAATCTAATATTAAAAAAGAAGCATATAAAACCCTATCATATTTGAAAACCAAACAACACAGACATACCAAACATAAAATATAAAGAGCCTGGATGAAAGGTATCTCAACTCCCCCATGCCTGGCGGTATAGGTGGGTCTTGAGTAGTTTACGAAAGACAAGGAGGGTGGGGGCAGTTCTAATCTAAACAGTAAAGTTACTGTTCTCCTAAAAATATAGTCATAGGCAAGGAGGAAGGTATGGTGATATGGTGAAAACACAGTGATTTGAGTATTTGCATTCTAAGTTGAGACACAATTGTGAAACGATTATTGCATTATGACATCATCACACATTTATTATTTTCATTTGGTTACTTGCATAAACATAATTATATATTTATTTTTTTAAAAAAATACAAACAAAACTACACATGCAGAATTTATAATGAAAAATCATTGCAATATCAAAAATACTTCAAATTTTCAATTGCAAGTATTTGTAGTCTTGTTGCTTGGAGAGAAAAAAATCCCAGAGCAGAAACTCGGAGTTAAGTAGTATGGCAGTTTTGTTATTGTTGTTTGAAGTGATTAATTACTCAAATCCACTGTGAACCATTTATTCAGTGCATGGTATGTAAGCCTGTCCCTTTTATCTTCTTCATTCAGCAACATAGAACTGGTTAGTTTTAATCCACTGAATTAAACAATGGTGTGGAACCTTGAAGGCACAGTTTGGATAAATGCCACTGTATATTCATGAAGAGGTTCTCTAAAATCAGTTATGAAAATGTCATGATTGTTCATGCTATTGTGGCCTCAGTGAAGAGTGGGGTCCCTTAGCACATTTGGTGAAGCTGCCTTTTGTTTTCCCAAGAGATGAAAGCAGAGCAGTAAACCATTTTTGTACAGTGTCATGAAAGAAACATCTGTGACAAGAATTTCTAATGTTGTTTCTCAAAGCCACAGCGGAGACTAAAAGAAGTTGAGCAAAATCAATCTCAGTCTAAATCTTCCAAAGCACAATACTTTATTTGCTTTCTCTCATATGTTGTTTATTCACATATGCAGAGTTGACTGAATTGCAGAGTTGAGAATGGACCTAAGAATCACTTGAACTGGTTGTACCAGTGCAGGTATATGACTTAGTTGCATGAACAATACAATATTGTTTCATAAAACAGTTTAAGATGATGTTTTTCTCCAATCTTCATCACTCATTCAACAATATGCAAAGTAGTAGTTATTGTTCATACTCATCCATTTCTTGTAGAAGATATCCACGGCCAGCATCGTAAACGGCGGCCGAAATTGCCCCCGGAGCCAGAGAGATGCGGTTTACGCATATGTGCTCTGCGGCTTCTGGCGGTGGCCGGAGGTTGGGCTTCTGGCAGCACGCCAAGTAGGCGTGCTGCCCCCTGGGCTCAGGAGGAGGTCCTGAGCCATCCTATTTAAGGGCGGCTCGAAACGACCTCCTCCTTTTCCCTCGGCTGTCCTGAATGCGAACACCTGCCCGCCCTCTTCTATCATACAGTGTGCCTGAAGGGGGTCACCTCAGGGCCGAATAGGAATTTTTTGTGGTCTCTCCTATGGGTGCAGCCGATTTTTTGCCTATTCCACACTGACCTTAGGGATGGACTGGTTAGGGGGTGTGGCGTGATGTAGATATACATTCGATCAATTTGGCTTCCCTGTGGTCACTGGGGTTATTATTATTATTATTATTATTTATTAAATTTGTATGCCGCCCCTCTCCGTAGACTCGGGGCGGCTCACAGCAATAGTAAAAAACAATGTACAATACAAATCTAATATTTTAAAATCTAAAAACCCATAATTTAAAAAGACATACACACAACATAAGCTCCTTAAACCCACCTCTGCCATCAGGCATGGGGGAATTGAGATATTCTTTCCCCCTAGGCCTTTACAATTTATACATGTTATGTTTGTTTGTAGGGATGTTTGGTTTTACAATAAGGGTTTTTTAGTTGTTTTAATATTGGATTTATATGATGTTTTTTATTACTGTTGTTAGCCACCCCGAGTCTACAGAGAGGGGCGGCATACAAATCCAATAAATAAATAAATAAAATAAATACCATACATAAACTATATAGGCCTTGGAAAGATGTCTGGAGTGACAGGTTAGGGGCGTAAATTGGCAGTAGGAGCAACTGTGCATTCTCCTTTTGGGCATCTTTTCAAAGATGATGGGCCGCCTCTCCCCATGAACTATAGGTTGGTGCAACTTCGGGGATTGGAGAGGGGATGGGACTCACCTTATCCAATTTCCTGTCGGGATTGGACAGTGAGCTCCTCCCACACTCTTATGGGCGTGGCTCAGATCCAGGTGAAGGTTCGTCAAGGAGTTATGCCCAATAATTGCCTATGAATGTTTTGACAGGTAATTTCTGCCCCATTAGTTTATTGGCTTCTGCGGGTCCTTTGGTTCCACTTGTTATAAAGTTTGCATTATGTTATTTAAATTTACGTTATTTAAATTTATGCTAATTTAATAAAGTGACCCTATATTAAATTCCAGCTACTGTCTCTGCATCGTTATTCTGCTTCCAGGGCAAATTTTGGATGATAGTGAGTGATCATCCAAATCATTTGTTCTGGCATACTATCATACATTCATAGCTTGTTATTTATTAGATTGTGTTTCTGTAGATCAACCATCTTTAACCTAGTATTAATTTTTATTAAACTCTTATTAAAACTGGAATTGTGACATTGCTGTTCCTTTAACCTTAATATAAATATATTTTGTTTCATTCGCAGTATTGGACTCCTGTATAACTTTTGAAAATAATGAAAAACAACTGTTAAAATTCACGAATCTCCTACATTTAACAATAATACCTGTTCTGTCTGGGTCACTCCGGAAGCCAATACCAACCCAAAAAGAGAAGCCAGACACACCGGTAAAAGGCAAAGGCAGTTTATAAAATTCAAGAAAAATACAGGTAACAGAAAATGTCCTTACAAACAGGAAAATGCTGTATCTTCAGATATATCCACGAAGGCAAAAGTCCATGCAGCAATACAGGATTCTTGCTGCCAAGACGATGTTGTAGATAGCAGAGCTACACCTCCCACGGATCTTCCAAACTGCTGGGCCACAAGCCATAAATAGAGACGCCGAGAACAAAGCCGGACACCGTGACTCCAACTGATAACACTCCACATGGCTTCAAGGGCTTGCCTGCCTTTTAAAGCCTGCTAAGGAGGACCACACCCAAGCCCAGGTGTTCCTAATTCAATGCTGATAATACTTCTTTAATTGCTCCTTTCTTTGATCTGAATGTCTCTGTCGCATGTCAATGACGGCTTGTGCTTCATCACCTAATGACTCCAAGCTACTGGCTGGGGAGAGCCCCCCCCCCCCACGGAGTTCTCATGCTGTTCTCCTTCATCCCATTCCTGACTTTCCTCTCCCCCGTCCAACTGTTCAGCCCCCTCCTCTTCGCTGTCATCCTCCTCCGGGCATGGAGCCAGCAGAGACACAGCCGGTCCCGGAGCAGCCTCAGGCTGAACCACAACAATACCCATCCATAAACCCAACTTGCAACTCTAAAAATATCAAACTATATGGCATCATGAATGTGATTATATATTGGTTGCTAAAATACCTCAATTTTCATGGCAATGAAGAGATATAGCAGAGATACTGAACCAAATTAGTAAAGCACTGAACAGTTCTGCTGATTTTAAAAGGGCTGTTCACAAGCTGGATGCCAAGAACCACTTTGAAGTGTTTTATTAACTTGGAAGCTACGTGAAAAACAAACATAATCAACAACAGCCAAAGGGGGAAATCTTCTAACATTAAAATAGGCAGCTGGTGTTAGACTTGTGCATTTCTTTCCAAAAGATAAATATGGACTGGATAGGTTGCTCTTGATATCATGGAAAGATATAAATATACGCATGCATGAATTTAGAAGAGTTCTAAATTCTAAAATATAGTCCATATATTGTTCAGTATCTGGAAAAATTTGGATTTGATTTCAATTTACAAAGTTCATTTAGTCCCATATACTGTAGATTAAAATTCTATACAGTGGTACTTCTACCTACAAACAACTCTACTTACGAACTTTTCTAGATAAGAACCGGATGTTCAAGATTTTTTTGCCTCTTCTCAAGAACCATTTTCCACTTACAAACCCAAGCCTCCGAAACTGTAACCAGAAAAGGCAGGGAGAAGCCTCCGTGGGACCTCTCCAGGAATCTCCTGGGAGGAATCAGTGCTGGAAAAGGCACGGAGAAGCCTTCGTGGAGCTTCTCTAGGAATCTCATGGGAGAAACAGGGCCTCCCTATGGTCTCCCCAATCACACACATTATTTGCTTTTACATTGATTCCTATGGGGAAAAATTGCATCTTCCTACAAACTTTTCTAAATGGGGGGCAGGTTTATACTTGAGGCTTTGTGCACAGTCCTTCCTAGGCCCTGACCATTGCCTGGAATATATGACCTGGTTATCTGAAAATAGTTTGATCCTGTTGGGCCTATAGAAATGATAAGATACTTGGGATATTAAAAGGGACCATCTGTGAACTAGATCCATACACCTTCTGACTGGTTGATAAGGCTACCCAGTAAGTGACACTGGTTGATAAGGCTACCCAGGAAGTGATCCAGTTATTGCTAGCTGTGTCCTAATAATAATTAATTGATCCTTGAGGGAAAGGGAATTCTTAGTTGCAACAAAATGAATATAATATGTCATAATGTATGTTCACAGTAATTGATGATGTGAAGTTTATTGTAAAATTCTTTTGAATTGTAATAGAAAGCAATGTGTAATAGAAAGCAATGTGCAGTTATTTTCAAAAAATTAAATAATATACAGTGATCCCTCACCACTTCGCAATTCACCTTTCATGGCTTAAGTGTATCGCGTGTTGCTGAAAGACCCAGAAATGAGCATGGATTGTGGCGGTTTTGCCCGAATCGGACCTTCTCCCCTAACCCGAGCAGTAACAAATGGAGGATAGGCTTCTTTAAAGGCTTGCAGCTGAGTTAGCCAGTCCTGGCAGTGGGCGGGGGGTCTGGGGCCTAACTCAGCAGTGTGTCTGCCTTTTCCCTGCCAAAGAGACACTTTGTTGTTGGGTGCAGAGTGGAGCCTCCGGGACACCTCATGAAGATTCCCCGAGAGAGAGAGAGATGGAGGCAGAGAGATGAGAGGTAAAGAGAGGGCAGAGTGAGGGACAATGTGTGAGGGAGAGAGAGAGAGAGAGAAAGAGAAAATCCTGCTTAGTGGATTTTCATGGTCCTGGAATGTAACCCCCGCGATAAATGAGGGATCACTGTATATCCACAGTATAAATATTATTTTACCAATTTATATAAAATATCTTTTAGACCTTCAAGACTGACTCCCATATTGTACACCATTTTTTAAAATTTAGCTTTGTAGTAGTAACTAAGCAACAATCAAACAATGTGCTGTTAGGTATCAGTGGTGGCATTCATTGATTTATTTAAGTTATTTTTTTCTTCATTAGTACAAAGCCTAATAGGAATATGAACCTTTATTTGAATATGATATCATACTTCTTAAATCATAAGAACACTAGAATTAAAATTAGAATTAGAATTATTTATTGTCCAAGTGTGATTGGACACACAAGGTATTTGTCTTTGGTGAAACTTGATCTTGGAAGAAGACCAATCTACTAGGTCAGATTGAAGCTTTATCTAGTGAGGCATCTCCCTACACACATACACACACACTAAATGACCAGATGCTTCTAGAAAGACTACAGCCAGAACATACTGTACATGCCATAGCATTCTCATTGCTCCCCAGAAACTGATATTAATAACCATATTGCCTATATAACCATCTTGATAATAGTCGTGGAGAGACTTATCCTACATGAATTTGACTAAATCCTTTTTAAAACAATCAAGAGTATGATTATTGGTCAATTATGATACCCTCATCCATCCTGCCAGTGCCAACATGTAATCATTGTCAAGCCCATTGAATAAAATGTTCTCTTACAAACTAGGAACAAATTTACATTGCTCTATTATAAGGATTGATTTTTGTATGTCTATCTGTCTTTTTTAATATCGAAATATAACCTACAAAAAGATATTGACAAAATTGAACGGGTCCAAAGACGGGCTACAAGAATGGTGGAAGGTCTTAAGCATAAAACGTATCAGGAAAGACTTCATGAACTCAATCTGTATAGTCTGGAGCAGTGATTTTCAACCTTTTTTACATTTACAAAACCCTGGGGCATATTGAGCGGGTTGGGGGGGGGCTAAAAAAAGTTTGGACAAAAAATTATCTCTCTCCCTCTTCCTCCCTTTCGCTCTATTTTTCTCTCCCTCTTTCTCTCCCTTCCTTCATCTTTCTCTCTCTCTCTCTCCATCCCTCTTTCTTTCTCTTCCTTCCTTCCTCTCTTTTTTGCTCTCTTTCTCTCTCCCTCTCTACCTCCCTCTATGTCTTTCTCTCTCTCTCCTTCCCTCCCTCTCTTTCTCTCTCTCTCTTGCTTTCTTTCTCTCTCTTTCTCTCTCTCTCTTGCTCTCTTGCTCTCTTTCTTTCTCTTGTTCTCTTTCTCTCTCTCTCTTGCTTTCTTTCTCTTTCTTTCTCTCTCTCTTGCTTTCTTTCTCTCTGAGCTTCGCGGCACACCTGACCATATCTCACGGCACACTGGTTGAAAAACACTGGTCTGGAGGACAGAAGGAAAAGGGGGGACATGATCGAAACATTTAAATATGTTAAAGGGTTAAATAAGGTTCAGGAGGGAAGTGTTTTTAATAGGAAAGTGAACACAAGAACAAGGGGACACAATCTGAAGTTAGTTGGGGGAAAGATCAAAAGCAACATGAGAAAATATTATTTTACTGAAAGAGTAGTAGATCCTTGGAACAAACTTCCAGCAGACGTGGTAGATAAATCCACAGTAACTGAATTTAAACATGCCTGGGATAAACATATATCCATTGTAAGATAAAATACAGGAAATAGTATAAGGGCAGACTAGATGGACCATGAGGTCTTTTTCTGCCGTCAGACTTCTATGTTTCTATGTTTCTAAATGACATCTTTTTAATGCTTTATTTATTCATTTTTTATTTTTAAAACATCACAATAAGTTTACACAGATCTATACCTAATCTCTTATATTGTATCTATTTTGTAATATACTTTATCTTTTATATTTACATAGTTCTGTTATTTATACATTCTTTCATATTTTGTCACATTTTTTTATTTTGTTTTCATTCCAATTATATCATTTATTCCAAGTTTCATAATATTCTGAGTTATTTAGTGCCTTGATCTCCATTGTCAGCCTATCCATTTGTGCACACGTATATATCTTTAACTGTGTTATCTTGGTGGTACTGCATTATTTTTCAAATATTGTGTGTAACATATCCTTGCTGCCATTATTATATGTGTTGTGTTCGTGATTTAACAATATGAGTTATTAAATATTGATTTTTTAAAATATTATTTCTTTCTAATTCCAAGTAAGAAGCATTCAGGGGTAAATTCTAGTTCCATTTTTATTATTTCCTGTAACCATCTATGTATCATTTTCCAGAAACTCTTCGCTTTGGGAAAGGTCCACCACAGATGAGAGAAGGTGCCTAACTCTTTTTCACATTTCCAGCAGTTTGAATTGGAATTTGGATAATTTTTTTGCCAATCTAAAACAGGCCAGGTACCATTTATATAACATTTTGTAATAATTTTCTTTGAATGTAACTGATTTTGTAATTTTGCCATTTATATTCCAAGTTTTCTCCAAGCCAGCTATATGTATATTATGTTTAACATTTTAAAATGCCATATATTTAAGAATGCTGCAATCAAGCATTACAAACATTTGGGAAAAAAGAAAGAAATATCAGATTTTTTTTCTGTCCAAATTTTATTTAAATCATTGTTTTCTCTATTAAAAAAATTAAGTAAATCAAAATTATTGAATTAGTAATTGAGACTAAACTTGTTCCACATGATTTCATTCATTCTGTGGTTTACTGGAAAAAATAATCAGAAAGATGATCATCTTTGATCCCTCCACCACCTGATCACCACATTGGAATAACATAAGGTAACCTTTTTAACTTATATAATCTTCAGAAAAGATAAAATAATTATCTGACAGTAACATCTTATTCCCCCACAGTTCAAAGTCCTCTCCCACCTTAGAGTTTCATCTTCTTCTAACAGATTTTTCCAACATGTTTTATATATGTTCTACACCTTCATCTTCCAGTCAGGCTGGGGACGTCTGATTAATAACTAAGACTATTTATAACAAGATTTGTGAAGAAAATATATGTATATCATCTGCTATATTTTATTATAAATCTCTACTGATAGCCAAAGAAGAAAAATATGTATGCATACAAAATTGCTGTCTAAAAATGTTGATTCAACTCAAATGTTTCTATCTTGTTTTTTAAAAAAGATGATTTCTTAAAACTTTAATATAAGATGATTTTTAAAATTTTAGTTATCCTCATTATCATTTTACATGCTCTAAATTTACTCTGCCCACCAAAAAAAAAAAAAAGATAAAATGTAAACTGATAAATGAATAAGCTCAGTACAGTGCTGTTAATCACGACAGCGTGGGAATGTAAGTTTCATTTTAAAAGAAAAAACAAATCCAAATTATGGAAATCTCCTAAGTCTGATATTTAAATCATAGGTTGTGGTCATAGGGTAGAGACATCATTCATTTTCCAATGTTTTAGGCTGAACATATGCTGCTTTTGCAGAAGTGGAAACTCCTGTATAAGAGAGGGGGGGAGGGAGAGGGAGAGAGAAAAGCAGGTCTGAAAAAACTATACAGTGATCCCCCGAGTTTTGCGATCTCGATCTTTGCGAAACGCTATATCGCGATTTTTCCACCCAATGACGTCACTCCCTTCCTTTCTCATCTTTCTTTCTCTCTCTCTTTCTCTATCTTGCTTCTTCCTCTCTCACACTCTCTTCCTCCCTCTCTCATCTCTTTCTTTCCTTCTCTCTCTTTCTCTATCTCTCCCCCTCTTGCTCTCGAGCGGCGGGTGGCACCCAGGGAAGGTTCCTTTGGCCGCCCACCAGCTGATCTGCTCGACAGCGCAGTAGTATCGAGGAGCCGAAGATGGGGTTTCCCCTTTGCATGGGCAACGGGGAAACCCCATCTTCGGCTCCTCGCTGCTACTGCGCTGCCAAGCAGATCAGCTGGTGGGCAGCCGAAGGAATCTTCCCTGGGTCTTCAACTCCCAGAGCGGCGGACAAGCGGAAAAGCGGCGGACAAGCGGGCAGGCAGGCGGCTCCTCAGCTGCTGGGTCTTCCCAGGTGCGGAAGTAAAAATACCATCTGCGCATGCGCGGCCATGGAAAAAGGGGCACGCATGCGCAGATGGTGTTTTTACTTCCGCACCGCTACATCGCGAGAAATCGATTATTGCGAGGGGTCTTGGAACGGAACCCTCACGATAATCGGGGGATCACTGTACCTTGTTTTGTTTAAATACCAAATGTATTCAGGAAAAATATTCCTCTCCTCCAACATCTTAATGAGATACTCAGTAGTAATGGAAAACTAATTATTTGAGAAGTGAGAGTGGCTAGTTCTGGATGGTTCTTAAATATTGAAGGGAAGCACTTGACTTTCTTTTTTCTTTTTTTTTCTTTTTTAAAATTATTTAATAACAAGAAATTAAAAGAAATATGATGAAGAAAAAAATAATATGGTAAATAATTTTAACAGTAAACAGTTACCGTACAATTTTATATATCCTTATCTAATGCAAATATTATTCAAGTACATATATATATTAATACATTTATTTAACTATCATATAATAATTATCATTGTTTAAATCTACATTATGTATGGGTAACATTTCCTTATATTTATCTATTTATTTTTATTTATTTTTATTTTTATTTATTTATTTATTTTCAAATATAACAAACAGAGAAAAAAAGACATATACAAAACATATACATACAACATTTGGGAAACAAAAGTTTGCCCACTTTTTTTTGAGTGTTCAATCAGAGAATTTTGGTAAGCACTTGACTTTCTAACTGCTGTTGCAAATTCAATTTGTAAAAACTTGCAAGATTATGCTGAATGTTTATTTAATCCTACATTCAGTTTTCAATAGTAAACAGATTTATTTGCAAGCCAGATTCATTTGCCTATTGCTTGCCCACAGCAGCTCCAATATAATAGGACATTGTCTTTCAAAAAGAAGTTATGCTGAGTCCCCATTCCAATTAGCTTAATAGAGCTGTACACCATACTGTCAACATTTCTCCTTCAACCCCCACCACTCTCACTCTCTCTCTCTCTCTCTCACACACACACACACACACACACACACACACACACCGTGCGCTCGCGCACACACACACAAAGAGAGAAAGTTTGATTCCAATGTCTCATGTGAGCTGGGTAATATTTAACTAAAGCTTACAAAATGAATCACAATTGCCTGGATTTGCTGAGCATACTAAAACATAAATTTTAGCTTTAGTTTTCATCTTCAGTGTATGTACTGACAACACACCAAGCATAAACAGAACAAACTACAATGTGATTCACTATCCTGATTGAACACAAAGCACTCCCACATTTTCAAAGTTCTTTTAAGTTTATCAGTGATTATTACAGACAGATTAACATTTTAAAAAGTCTAGTAGAAAAATTGTTGGGGAGGGACGGGAAGTTGACCACCACAAATATGAAGCTAGCAAAGGTAGAATATCTCTAAACATTGAAGCAGGAAAGTATATTAATAATTTCCCAGCTTGATTGTTGGAGTATTGAGTATTTGAGTATTGAATATTGATCTCATAGGAAAAGAAGTCTATTATAGAACAGTAATGGTGAACGAAAAGAATGTGTGCATGAGCTATCACACATGCGTGAGTGCCCACACCCATAATTCAATGCCTGGGGAGGGCGAAAACAGCCTCTCCTACCCCTGGAGGCCCACTGGAGGCCGGAAATGGCCTGTTTCCCAACTTCTGGTTTAGTCCAGTAGGCTTGTGGTTTGCCCTCCCCAGGCTCCAAAGGCTTCCCTGAAGTCGGGGGAGGATAAAGATGCCCTCCTCCATCCCCCCAAAGGCTCTCTGAAAGCCAAAAATGCCTTCCCAGAGCCTCTGTCTGAGCCAAAAATCAACGGGCTGGCATACACATACACGTTGGAAATGAGCTAAGGCAACAGCTCGCGTGCCAGCAGATATGGCTCTGCATGCCACCTGTGGCACTCATGCCATAGGTTGGCCATCACTGTTATAGAAGATACATACATTATGAGGGGCCAAGAAAAGCAGCTGGAAAAAAAGTCTTCATAATAATAATTTATTAGATTTGTTTGCCGCCCCGAGTTTTCGGACAGGGATGGCATACAAATATAATAATAATAATAATAATAATAATAATAATAATAATAATAATAATAATAATAATAATAATAGAATAGAATAGAATAGAATTTTTATTGGCCAAGTGTGATTGGACACACAAGGAATTTGTCTTGGTGCATATGCTCTCAACGTACATAAAATAAAATATACATTTGTCAAGAATCATGTGATACAACACTTAATGATTGTCATAGGGGTCAAATAAGCAATGAAGAAGCAATATTAATAAAAATCTTAGGATATACGCAACAAGTTACAGTCATACAGTCAACATGGGAGGAAATGGGTGATAGGAATGATGAGAAAAACTAGTAGAATAGAAGTGCAGATTTAGTAGAAAGTCTGACAGTTTTGAGGGAATTATTTGTTTAGTAGAGTGATGGCGTTCGGGAAAAAACTGTTCTTGTGTCTAGTTGTCTTGGTGTGCAGTGCTCTGTAGCAACGTTTTGAGGGTAGGAGTTGAAACAATTTGTGTCCAGGATGCCAATTTGTGTCCAGTAATAGTAATAGTAATAGTAATAGTAATAGCAATAGCAATAGCAATAGCAATAGCAATAGCAATAGCAATATTATTATTATTATTATTATTATTATTGCTATTGTCTTTCATTGACATTCAAAATTCTATACCCTGGGCACTCTTGAGAATTCTTAGTGTTAAATATGGTAGCAATTCCAAGTTTATCACAGCAGGGATGTGAAAATTGGCTCATTCTTGGCATAAAAATTGATAGATTAGTAGCAGCTACCATAAGCTATTTGTCTAAATAGATCAGTTCTTTGAAAAGCAAACATGGGGGACAGTGGAGCTTCTTCTGTAGGTCTACATCCAGGGATGGGCTACTGCTGGATGGGGGGGGGAATGCATTGGGTAGCGAAAATGGAGCTCCACCCCAGAACACCCAATTTGCACTGAAAGTTGTTGAAAGAAAATGCATAAGCCACGCCCACAGTGTAGTAGTAAAAATTTTGGTAGCCCTTCACTGTCTACATTCATTCTTATTTGGGTGTACTTCTATATATAGATTACCCCGGCTATTATGCTCGGGTCTATATGACCCAAAATGAAATTTGGGGCCCTGTAGATTATTTGTCATGTAGATCTGAAACCTGTGATTAATTGACTTTTCCTCATTTGAGGGGTTCTTACTATGATGGTGGGGTTTTTTTCATTTTGTTTTCTTTTTGCTACACACTGATTGTTACATTTTGTTACACCCAAAACAGTACAAGTGTATAGTAAATGCAAACACAACAGCAGGGTTAAAGAGGCAGGGATATCACATTTTGGTGGTAGACTCTTGAAGTAAACATCTTCTTCAGCCTAAACATATTAAAATTCTTCAAATTTTACTTAATGCCCTTTGCCATTTAAATTTGTCTGTCTTCTTAATAATGTAATATCCATAATGGTCCTGTTGCATACTTGTGGTCCAGCACTGCACTGAAAAAAATGGGACTATTAATTTTCATTAATGTGCAAATTATTATTCTATGAATGCATCTTAAAACCACATTAGCCTTTTTTTATTGCAACGTTACACAGATTGCTTACATGCACTTGTAATCAATTTTACAAGCTTGTATATATGTTCATGTTATACAGTACATGTGGGAAGTATATTAAACACTGATTGCTCCATAAATATTAAATATTCAGATGCTAATAACATGAGATTACTTATTAGAGTTAAATGCTTAGTGTTTTTTGTACAGTTTATTGTAGTGTGTAGAGAGTTCCAGTGAGTCCACTAATTGTTGTATCCTAATTCTTTTTAGAAAATTGCACATTTTCAGCCAAAAAATGTAGTTTCTTAATGCAATTAACTCTGTTATTTTATGGTATACATTGAATTAATAGGGATGTTGTTTACAATTCTATTCAAATCCATAAATTGTAGTGATGATCCATCTGAATCATTTTATTAAGTTTCCTTTAAAAAATAAAATAAATAAAAGTCAGTTTCTGCACCAAGATGGAATCTGAATGTTGATTTCAAATCCTGGGCCTCCTTTGTATTATCAATTAGTAATTGTCCTCCTCTTGAATCAAAGAATCATGGTGTATAGGCTGCTGTTTACAGAAGTGCATAATGTAGCTTTAAATTTCATTGGAAAACTAAACAAAACCTCTGGCCTTAAGGCTGCATGTTCAAATGCTACAGTCCCACAGTGCATTACACTAGTCAACACTTCTTTTCAAATGCCACCCGCATAACAATTAACCTCCCTTCAACCTTGAGGTCTCTGATTAGTGATGGCCTATTGTTTAAGTTCCATTAACATAGCCCCTGTGTTGCCCTATTCTCACTCAAATGGACTAATCAAATCAGTCACCAAGGTCTTAAGCTCAAGGTCCAACCTCTTTAGTGATCAGTGGCTTTCAATTTAAAGAGAATGGTTTATGTGACCAACACAGTCACAATGCATATGGGTTAGCATGGAAAAACATCTCTAATTATCCCAATCTGAGAATATCAAGAGCTTCTGGAACCCACAATTTGAGAATGTATCTCAACGCATACAAGAAAAATTACAATATCAATGGGAGAAGGCATTAATGCATCCAATTGCATCTAGCTTTTATATGAATGAGCAGTCATCCATTGATCTCTGCTTCATTTCATGATGTCAAGAGTTTATTGCAACCTTCTCCAGGAAAGGACAGGGATGGCAGGATTTGTTGTCTGGTTTACTTGTAGGTTGGAGAATAAGGGTATGAGAAAATAATTCTTCACCCTGTATCTTTTCCCCCTGATTATTCTTCATCTAATTACAGTAGCATATTTCTATGCTTGAAATGTGAATGTTGTTTATTTCCCCAAATATAATAGTAAATACAGTGTAGCTAATCTACCCAGGCCACTATTATAATTTGGGGTGTGTGAAGAAGTTGATTTCATTCGTATAAAATGATAACTCGCTATTATGCAGCTTAGTACATATCAGAGATTTATAATTAAAATTGCTGTAAGCATTATTTTTCTGATCCTTTCCCCTCTGTTTTTTTTAATTTCTTTCAAGGAAATGAATGTTTATTATGTATCCTACTGGGATGCTACAGCTGGGATGCCATTGAAAACCAAAACTGTCTCATATACATACAAACAAATATGAGATTTTCTCTTCTAATAGCTATAAATATATCTGTGGATATTGATATCTGAACAAACCCAGTACTAGAAACAGGCATTGTGGCATAGTGACCAAGGGCCCCTTTCTCCATTTGTTCCTTGTCACCCCCTGTTTGTCTTTCAACTGTACAAGCAGAACAAGAAGTTCAGTAATTAATGAATGAACAATTTTCAGAGGAACCTCTGCATGCAACATGTTCAAGAGCGGTCCCCTGCCCCAAATAAGGAATTTGTACTAAATATAAAATATATCCCATAGTCGAATTTTTACATACATCACAGGGAATATTCTAAATGATAACGGATAGGAGTCTTTCATTGATCAGCCTTTGAGAAGAAGTGAGATTTTGTGTGAAAATGCCGGTTGCTGTAATCAATCCTCAATCCTCAATCAATACTACAGACCAATATCATTATGCTGCATCCCATGCAAAGTCATGGAATCAATTATAAACAAATCAATTACTCTCCATCTAGAAACTAATAACTTGCTCTCTAACAAACAATTTGGATTCAGAAAAAAACTATCCTGCAACCTGCAGCTCCTCCACTGCAAAAATATATGGACAACTCATCTAGATCAAGGGAAATCTATAGAAGCAATTTATATTGACTTCTGCAAAGCCTTTGATTCAGTGGTCCACGACAAACTACTCCTAAAACTCAAATCCTATGGAATCTCAGGATACCTCCACAGCTGGATTACAGCATTCCTGTCAACAGACAACAAGTGGTCAAAATAGGAAGCACCATATCCACTCCCGTCCCAGTTAAAAGCGGTGTTCCCCAAGGTAGTGTACTGGGACCAATGCTCTTCATTCTCTACATCAATGACCTTTGTGATTACATCACAAGCAACTGTGTCCTCTTCGGCGATGATGTAAAACTCTTCAACACCACCAATAACACAACTACTCTCCAAAAAGACCTGAACTCTGTTTCACATGGCAACTCCAAATCTCAACTAGCAAATGTTCTGTCCTACACATTGGGAAAAAGAATCTGAATTCCAAATATGAACTGAATAATCAGATTATCACAGATAATCCCCACTCGGTTAAAGACCTCCATATACTAATAACAAAAGATTTAAGTGCCAAAGCGCACTGCAACAATATAGCCAAGAAGGCTTCAACAGTTGTAAACCTAATCCTACGTAGCTTCTGCTCTGGCAATCTCACACTATTTACCAGAGCTTACAAAACTTTCACCAGACCCATCCTCGAATGTAGCTCATCTGTCTGGAACCCATATCGCATCTCAGACATTAACACCTTTGAAAATGTCCAAAGATACTTCACCAGAAGAGCCCTTCACTCCTCCAATCGAAACAGAATACCCTACGAGACTAGACTTTCAATCCTGGGCCTAGAAAGCTTAGAACTAAGATGCCTTAAACACGATCTAAGTATTGCCCATAAGATCATATACTGCAATGTCCTGCCTGTCGGCGACTACTTCAGCTTCAACCACAACAACACAAGAGCAGACAACAGATTTAAACTTAATATTAACCGCTCCAAACTTGACTGTAAAAAATATGACTTCAGTAACCGAGTTATTGAAGCATGGAACTCATTACCTGACTCCATAGTGTCATCCCCAAACCCCCAACACTTTACCCTTGGATTATCCACGTTTGACCTATCCAGATTCCTAAGAGGTCAGTAAGGGTGCCTTCCGTCCCCTGTCCTATTGCTCTCCTATATCTCCTATACCTTTCTTCTATTCCTATATCTCTTCTTCTATTCTTTCATTGATATGTTCTATTCCTATATCTCTTCTTCTATTCTTTCATTGATATGTTCTATTCCTATAACTTCTTTCTTAGATATATTTTACTATGAACATATCCTCTATAACCTTCATCGTGTATTTTACTATGTGTATACCCACTAAAACCCTCATTGTGTATTGTAATAAGTAAGTAAGTAAGTAAGTAAGTAAGTAAGTAAGTAAGTAAGTAAGTAAGTAAGTAAGTAAGTAAGTAAATAAATAAATAAATAAATAAATAAATAAATAAATAAATAAATAAATAAATATGCAATCAAAAATGAGGAATGCTGGGACTATTGCATTTTAACAACGTATGGAAAGCCACTGGCATCTCATGCCTAAACAATTAGAGCTTAGGCAGATGTTCTTGCTAATGTTCTTCCATTAGCCAGAACAAAAAGGGCCTAAGAGAGAAGCTTCTAAAAACACCACTACTAAACATATTTCAACAAGACTTCTTTAGACGCATCCTGTCAGAAATATGTTTAACATCTTCAGCTAAACTTTCTTCTATGAAATGGATTTTATTACAAAGAGATTTTATGTTGAAATTGGCCCTTCCTTATAATTGGCCCCTCCTTAGAAGGACCACTTTGTAGGCTTAAGCTGAGAGAGAGAGTAAGAGAGAGGAGGGAGAGAGAGAGGGAGTGATATATTTCATACACACACACATACACACACACACTGAAGTTGAAACTCAGTGTTTATAAACCATTTAGAACAACAAAATGGATTCATTATATTTTGAGTTAATTTGTAAATACGTTAACCAATCTAAATTTATTCCTATGTTTTGTAATTGATGTTTTGATAAAAGAATGTTGTTTTTGTCTAGTAGATGTTGGTATGTTAGTAATTTGACATCTCATCTTTGACTGTTTTAATTATTATCAGCCAGTATGTATATATACGTTAATGCATATGTTATGAAATGTAAATTGAACAATAAGATACTTATCTCAATGGCAAAGACAACGTTTTGTACAGACATACAGTATCAATATGCAATACTATGTAACAATATTTGTACTTTCCCATATCCTTTTGACTTTATGTACCCCTCTCCCCTTCCCCACTTTACCATTTGATATTTAATAAACTTTTTAAAAAATGGGGATACTTGTATAAATAAATAAAATCTATAATGTTTTGACCACTTTTTTTTAAGGATAATATTTACAGTATGTAAAGAGGACAAACCATGCCTAAAATATTACATATTCAAAAACAGCTGTTAGATCACTTTAACAATACAGGAACAAAATGATTGGCTTATGAACTGCATAATTTCCCCTTGTTGGTAGTGTTGCATCTATTTGTAGATCTGATGACAGAAGTGAGTTGGTATGTGATTCCCGTCTTTTCTGCTGGGCCAAACTAATAAAGATTTAAAGCCAAAGTTTTCCTGTTCTGTCTCCTCTGACAATTATGGATGGGGCTAAGGATATATTCCAGGGAATAGATGCTAACAAACGTTGTATCTTGTTAAACCCTAAGTGCAAAAATTTATAATTGTTTATGTCCATCTGACTTAGCTTTGAATATGCAGTTTTACTAAACCTGTCATATGTTTTGCTAGTAGGAAAAATGTTGAAAACAGTGACAGAAAAACAACACGTTGAACTTTAATATTCCTTTAATCAAATGCTTAGAAGACTATTTCAATATATTATATTCAATATATTAGTGTATACATACACAGTCTTGCAAGTAAGTACAAATAATGTACAAATTGGTACATTAATGTGACTATCTACCATTCGAATAAAGTAAAGCTTCCATGTTCATAGCCATAATTTGAATAAATTCTGAACAAGCAAGCAAAATGAAATGTGTAGTTATGTTTTTTGGGTGAACATCTATCTTTTCATATACAGTACATTTCTCTCTTTGAAGAATTCCTGTGTTTGAAGAATATAGAGTTTGGGGAGTTTTTCTCCTTTCCTGGGTAATATATCTATTTGGTTACTCAATGTTTTTCTATGCAAGGCTCTTACTCTTAGCTACGGTAATTAAGATGTATTGGGAGGGTTAGGGGAGAGGCATTCAAAATTTTATGCAGTGGTAATTGAGGCACTTCTTACCCAAACCAATTTGCTTAAAATGTAGTCGATTTTAAATTCAATTTGGAGTCCAGTTCCCAGTGTGGTATCTGATCCTTAATTCTAGAAGAAAGGTGGAAAAATTGTTATACTTCAAGCAGTTTAGCAATGTAACAAAATATATATCAGGCAGGACTAAGAAATGTTTCACATTCCCTAGCCATTGTTTCTGTGACAACACCTCAAGGCTGTGACTCTCCCCCTAAACATACATAGGCACACCATCTACCTCCTGTTGCTCTTTTGTTATGGAAGAAACTTGTGGTTTAGAGGCTGATTATTAGTCTTTTCTTTTCCCTCAAAGTCCCTACTCAACTAGATCATCCCCTATTTTGGTTCTCTTTTAAGAAAAACAAAACAAAATAAATACCGCTTTCCAAGTTCTTTTCAGAAGCTTTCTTACTATCATCATTCTTTCCTTACACAAGAAAGATAATATAGAAGAAATCTTGTGGTTGTTTCCCCCCCCCCCAAAAAAGAGAAATCGACAAAGGATGCAAACATTTAACATTAGGAAGGTTTAAGCTGATTTTAACCACTTGTGGCTGCTTTGCAAACCTCTCCTGAGAAGATAGATAGATAGATAGATAGATAGATAGATAGATAGATAGATAGATAGATAGATAGATAGATAGAAAGATAGATAGATAGAAAGAAAGAAAGATAGATAGATAGAAAGATAGATAGATAGATGCTAGATAGATAGATAGATAGATAGATAGATAGATAGATAGATAGATAGATAGAAAGATAGATAGATAGATAGATAGATAGATGATAGATAGATAAGATAGATAGATAGATAGATAGATAGATGATAGATAGATAGATAGATGATAGATGATAGATAGATAGATAGATAGATAAGATATAGATAGATAGATGATTGATAGATAGATAGATAGATAGATAGATAGAAAGAAAGAAAGAAAGAAAGAAAGATAGATAGATAGATAGATAGATAGATAGATAGCAAACCATTCCTGAGAATATACTGTATATATAGAGAGAGGTTTGCTATCTATCTGTCTGTCTGTCTGTCTGCCTGCCTGCCTGCCTGCCTGCCTATCTATCTATCTATCTATCTATCTATCTATCTATCTATCTATCTATCTATCTATCTATCTCTATCAATCTGTCTATCTATATAGATATAGATATAGATACAGATATAGATATAGAGATAGAGATATAGAGATATAGAGATATAGAGATATAGAGATATAGAGATATAGAGATATAGAGATATAGAGATATAGAGATATAGAGATATAGAGATATAGAGATATAGAGATATAGAGATATAGAGATAGATATTGGCTGTCCATTCATTTATAGAAACTATGTACAGTACTTCACTAAAAAGGACAATAATTATTAAATGTCCTACCCAAAGGAATTCTCCTTTCTGCAAATCTGTGTTGCATTCATCATCTGGAATGTATTTGCAACATTCATAGTGCTGGTGTAGTCTGAACCTGCAGCTGCTACTAATCAGAGTTGATCTGCCAAACCTGGTCCTGAAGAAACATCAGCTGGTGAGACTGCCAACTTTCTTATCAACAGTACTCAGAGGGGCCATATTACATCCGCTCTCTGGAGAAGCTGTTTGCTCTCAGTTCAGTTCCAGCTGTAATTCAAGATGGCATTTTGATCCACAAGGCCCTTGGAGGTTTAAGCCCAGTCTAAGATAGTGTGCCTGTGTGACAACTTTTTGACCTAGCATTACAAAGATCTGTTGGATTACATATGTAAACTGTGTCTAGGAAGGAATCTCATGAAAGAATAAAAAATGTGCTTGAATTTTTCTAAAAGGGTTCCATGTTTTTTGTGGGTTTCTTTGCAATACTTTAATCCAATTTAATCTTACGGTAATATTTATTCATTATAATTCCCTTCTACTATGCAAGATATTTATCACTTTACATTTTTCTAACCACCTAGCCATTATGGACCTTATAAAATATCATTTGGGGAATGGAGATAGAAAGGTAATGACTCACCCAAATCCCATGAGACAATTGCTGATCCTATTTAAATTTGAGCTTACCATGGTTAAAATCAGTTAACTGCCAATTGGCTACACATAGTTTTCCTAAATTGTCTCTAAAGCCCTTTATATCTTACATAGTGAAAAAATGCAAGTTAATTTTGCTACCATATTGTCTATGTTATTTTATTGTATTCTCAAATGTGAGGAACTTATATTTATCTTACCAGACTGGGAATGTCACCACATTTTATGTTTCCTGCCTTGGAAATATGAATCTTAAGCAGTCATAATGTTAGCTTCTAGCAAGGAGTGAGTGTTACTTCCCCCAATTTTTCCAATGGCTCAGATTACAGCAAAATTTGAATGTGAACTAAAGAAAACAACTTTTATTTCAATAGTTATTTGTTGATCCAACTCTCAGGATTTCAATGGAAATGAGCTTCACTTTTTCTCTTTTTTTTGCCAAATAGCAGACACTTTGCATAATCTGAAAATGAGCAGGCAATTAGTCATTTTGCATGCTAACTACATTTGGTATTGTATTTTTCCTACTCCCTGGCTACAATAGCCATAAGGCTGTGGATCCATTCTGCTACAGTTAGCCATGGTCAAAAAATGGAGAAATTGATGCTTTCATTTTAAACATTTACACTGGGCTCAATCTTTTTTTCCCCTAAGATAAATCTTATAGGTGGAAAGATGCAGCAGACTTTGAGCCCTGTTTGCCTTAACTACTATCAGAAAGAAAGCCATCGGTTCCTCTGTTGGCAGCCTTCCTCAGCCTAGGGACCTGAGAGAGATGCCTCAGGCTTCTCATTGGCAGTTGCTAAGGAAACATTTTAGGAAATCTTTTTCATAAATTCATAGTAATCTTCATTTCTCAAATGTCAAGGCTAATGACTCACCCTTTGATTACAAATGGGATTTGCTACTGCAGAATTGCTGGCAGCCTTCAAAGCTAAATTGTATTTGTCGGCATTTGAAGACTTTTACCATTGCTCCCCTTGAGTGAGCAGAAGAAATACAGATACATGAATATTTACCTCTTTCTAGAGCCCATTTAGCTGACGTCCTTACAGTCAGCCAGACAAAGACATCAGCTGTTTCTAAAGGAAGTGGAGAATTTGGTGACAGGAGTGTTTCTGTCTCCCATCTTGTTTCAGAGCAGGAAAAGATACACATATTAACCCATGCAAACATTTTACTTCATATGCTCACAATGTTCACAACATGTTTGTGTGGCAATTAAAAGTTATCAACAAAACAACTTTTATTAATAATAAAACTGTTATGTGACATAAAATATTCTTAACCTCACCTACAAAAAGATATTGACAAAATTGAACGGGTCCAAAGATGGGCTACAAGAATGGTGGAAAGTCTTAAGCATAAAACATATCAGGAAAGACTTCATGAACTCAATCTGTATAGTCTGGAGGACAGAAGGAAAAGAGGGGACATGATCGAAACATTTAAATATATTAAAGGGTTAAATAAGGTCCAGGAGGGAAGTGTTTTTAATAGGAAAGTGAACACAAGAACAAGGGGACACAATCTGACGTTAGTTGGGGGAAAGATCGAAAGCAACATGAGAAAATATTATTTTACTGAAAGAGTAGTAGATGCTTGGAACAAACTTCCAGCAGACGTGGTAGATAAATCCACAGTAACTGAATTTAAACATGCCTGGGATAAACATATATTCATCCTAAGATAAAATATAGAAAATAGTATAAGGGCAGACTAGATGGACCCTGAGGTCTTTTTCTGCCGTCAGACTTCTATCTTTCTATGTTTCTAATAATGGTTAACAGACTGAAAAGTAAGTTTTCATAGGAGGCACTTTTGCTTGTCTTTAGTATCAAAAAGAATGAAGAATATTGTTGTCTTAAAAACTAACAAATGTAATAGCACAGTAAATGTTCACTTTGCATCTAATCATGCTGATAGAACATTTGCTTTTTTGAGATACACAGTTCCAAAGAAATTAGTTCTTTCAAATTTCATTTGAGCTGACTTTATCATAAATATATGTACCGGGAAATATGGATTATACTATTTTCTACAGATCTAAATCAAAGACATTGATCAAGAATTACTTTCTGGAAATGAATAGATAGTGATAGTACAATGCATATTGCCACCACATGTACAGAATTTTTACTTGGCAAAATATTTTATAATCTTTGCTTTATTTCAAAGTCCTTCAAGATAAATCATTAATTCTAAATGGAAACTAAGCCTGAGATATTGACATGACTAATACCATCTATTGTATTTATACTTAATATATGTCTGTATCTATGTATGATATCATTTTATATGATGTACCAAATAATGAAAAATGTAGAATTTGAAGTTTTCATAACCACTAGCTATGTATTTGAATATCTGTGCAATACTTTTATAGAGAACATTTTAAAGCAATAAGCATTTAAAGACAAAATGAGATACAGTACTATTTTTTTAAATATTTAAGGTTCAAAAATATGCAGTTTAGAATCTTTGTTTTTTTTCAAGATACAGTGGTACCTCATCTTACGAACGCCTCTTCTAACGAACTTTTCAAGATACGAACCCGGTGTTTAAGATTTTTTTGCCTCTTCTTCCGAACTATTTTCACCTTACGAACCCAAGCAGCTGCTGCTGGGATGAAGGGTTTCTTTTTTTCCCTTTTTTGAAGAAAGAAAAGGGAGGGGCTGCTTGGAGTAGGAAACATTTTGCAGAGAACAACGTGCTTGCAAAGGCACTGAAAGGGTGTCTTTTGAAGAAAGAAAAGGGGGAGGGAGGGGCAGCTTGGGGGAGGAAAAATTTTGCAGAGAACAACATGCTTGCAAAGGCACTGAAACGGTGTCTTTTGAAGAAAGAAAAGGGAGGGGCGCCCCCCTTGCCTTTCTTCCTTCCCACTCACCCTTTAGCCTAGCCTTGCTTCTTCCACCCGCCCCCTTTAGCTGCTCCTCCCTGCCCTCTGTTCGCCTCCCTTCTAAAGTTTGGAATTTTCCTGAAGGATTTGCACATTATTTGCTTTTACATTGATTCCTATGGGAAACATTGTTTCATCTTACGAACTTTTCACCTTACGAACCTCCTCCTGGAACCAATTAAGTTCATATGATGAGATACCACTGTAATTTGAGAAAGGGATGTAGTGTAGGTTTCTCGTGTTTGGATTACTAGTCCTGATTCATTGCCATTTATTTTGTAAGTCCTGTGTAAACTATATTATGCCATGAATCACTATACAATATGTTGAACTGTTAAGCAGTACAAGCCATTCACAAAACATAGATTAGAGCAAGAATGTCCAACCTTGCTGGCTGGAGAATTCTAGGAGTTGAAGTCCACAAGTCTTCAAATTGCCAAGGTAGGACACCCCTGGATAGAGTACACACAATCTCGTTCCATATAATATGTCCAATTTTATTCCAACACTTTTTTTTGGTCTTCGTCATCTTTCCTAATCCACCCTCCCATCCACCCACCCCGAACACACACACACACACACACACACACACACACACACACTTTTCTTATGTTTTTAATTTCAGTGCAAGAACTTCATGATTCAGCCTTGGAACCTTCTACTCAATTTTGGTAGTGTATCGAGTATGAATTTCCAACATAGAGAGGAAGAAACAGCAGTGCCTCAGGTTTCCAATCTTCTTGCCAAATAAAAACTTTGTGGGGGGTCCTTGGTGTTCTCTGAACTTGGTTATTTTCTTGCAGACATTTCATTCCCCAACCATGTAACATCATCAGTGTCAACATTGTAACACTGATGTTTTCTACCGTGACATGTGAACAGAAGATTCTTATTCTCTTTTTTTAAAAAAAATAATTTTATTGAATAAATTTTTAACATGATAAAAACAAGAATTAGACAAGAAAGAAAAAAAATAAGAAACAATAAGTGAGTAAGTCAGAAATAGAAAAGAAGAAAAAGAAAAGATGATAAAGAAGTAACTTCTGATATTTTTGAATGGTTACAAATGCATTCATATTGTACCTTCTCTTTCTAACGTTACAATTTTCTACAATCTTTTAAACCCATAAACCACAATATTACTTTTTCTCTTTTTTTCAAACAAAAAGTGTATCGGGAGTTTTTAGTCACTGATAAATGTAGCTGTTGATCTTTCTTTAACCAAACAAATTACCAGTCATTTTGCCATTGTGTGATGTGGTGGCTCAGTGGTTAAGACACTGAGCATGATGATCAGAAAGTCAGCAGTTCAGCGGTTCGAATCCCTAGTGCTGTGTGACAGAGTCCAAGCTTCTGCCAACCTAGCAGTTCAAAAACATGTAAAAAAAATGTAAGTAGAAAAATAGGGACCCCCTTTTGTGGGAAGGTAATAGCATTCCATGAGCCTTCGGCATTTAGTCATGCTGGCCACATGATCATGGAGATGTCTTCATTCAGCACTGGCTCTTCGGCTTTGAAACACTAGCACATATGTGCAAGGGAAACCTTTTGGCAAGCTGTTAATTATCACCAACTTCTTCACCTTCACCTTCACCTTCACCTTTACCTTTACCTTTACCTTACTAGGTCTGTCATCTTAACCAACCCTATTCCCTCTTTTCTGAGTCTTTCCATTTTTATACATATAATAGCCTCATAGCAATAATCACAAATGGGAATAATCTTCCATGGCTCTTTTTTAATTGACTGTCCATTAATGAAAACTCCTCATTCACTGACATTGGACATATTACCCAATGTGCTTAACTGACTACTGAATAAAAATATTTTCTGGGTTCACACAATAAACTTAACAATATTTTAATCAAGGTAAAATCACAAAAGTCACAATTAGCAGACACTTGCTTTTAACTGATCTCATTATTAATATGCAAAAGCATTTTTCATGAAAAAGTTTCTGTTTAGATGTCTAAGAAACTTAAAACAAGACATTTGAATGTTCTACTCCTGCTATAGCTGAATATTGGAAATTGTTTAAGTATTTTCAAGCATTCTATAAAAATACACATAACAAAGCTCCTGGTCTATAATGAGTCATACAAAACCTTGAAAATTCTGGCTATTGATTGATCAGCAACTTTTTTTTTCTCTTCAGGTGAAATTTTTCAGGGACAATATGTGATGTACCATATATGAGAATAACAAAAATAAGCAAAACCATTATTTTTCTTTCCTACCAACTTCTCCCTCTCTGTCCTGATTAAGGCTTGCTCTTATCTGAAGTTAAACTGCTTCCCTATAAATATCTTTTCAAATTAGTTGAAAGGCTATATTAAAATTTGCTGAAAATTAATTTCCATGATCTTCTGATTTGTGGTATTGAGTATATATGAGTAAGAAGAGCTTTGTGAACCATGGATGAGAAGTACCAGAAATTGTCTACAATACTCCCAATATGAGTGTTGTTGCTCCGTAGTTATTTCCTATGTCATGGAATAAGATATGAAATTAAACATTTTATCTTTTGGAATTTCTTTCTCTTCAATTTTCATTATGAAAAAGATGCCAAATAGAAGAAGTATATCTTCTTATTACATATAGTCTTACTTTTCCATCTTCATTCAACCTCGTCTTCCAGATGGGAACTAATTTTCATGGTTCATAAAGTCAAATCCAACTGCTGCATTTGGACCTATGTAAGAAACCAGCACTGTTTTATTGCCTGAGCAAAGCTTATAAAGAAATTACTCTTGTTTCCTAAGGATTTTTATGTGTAGGATTGGTGCACTGAAAATCCTTCAGAGCATTCGTTAATGTTTTTGTTTTTAAAAATTCCATGAAGTTAAACACAATTTTAAAAAGATAAATAGCACTCAGTAGAAAAGCCAAATATTCCAAAACCTCCTTAAAGTATTCAAACATTTTTCCTTACAGAACTGCAAATAGATATGAAGTGCTTTAGAATCTCAGTTTC
The DNA here is from genome assembly GCF_031021105.1 of Erythrolamprus reginae. Classification (NCBI taxonomy): domain Eukaryota; kingdom Metazoa; phylum Chordata; class Lepidosauria; order Squamata; family Dipsadidae; genus Erythrolamprus; species Erythrolamprus reginae. The sequence goes on along the minus strand of NC_091954.1, from coordinate 87,791,820 downwards.
CTCCCCACACTCGTATATTTTTAAAGACAGGAAGTACATCCACAATTCTGTTCCCTCTGTTTAAATACCCTCCCTTTATTTCTTTATCTCCAGCACAAGCCAATCCTTGAGAGCAATGTGTTAGGGAATACTCATTAAAAGTAAACCTAATATTATGGGAGGAATCATGTAACACTCACAGCTATTATTTTAGTCAGGCATAATTCATTTGCATTTTAGATGGGATTGTCAAAGCGGAGCGCATGCACTACGAGAGTATTATTTAGGCTGGCCAAATTGCCCATCTCTGTATTTTTACAAGAGATTTTGTTTTGTTTTGATTTTTTTATTCATCAACCATATGCACTAAAGCCTCCACCTCCCACTTTCTTGCTGCTGACACTTTGAAAGAGCATATGTTCAGCACATGCAAAAAAAAAAAAAAACCACCCGAAGAGAAGCAAGTAGAGCACATGCCTTCATGACACAGGAAGCAAGTTTTGCCATGAATTGAGAAGCACAAACTGTAGTAAACCATTGCATAATCCCCACCCTGCTAAGTGGCTTCCCCAGAGGCCTGATACAGTGCCAAAAGCCTCTTACATGGGCTGATACAAAGCATCTAGTAAGAGAAATTCAATTCCTGAAGCCACCATACCACTTACTGACAGCCTCCTATAGCAGTGTCTCTGTATTTGTGATTCCCGCTGCGGATATTTGCTTATTTCAGGGCCACGAGAGGCTCCATAAGCAAATATTTGCTATTGCAATGGACATGTTATCAATTTAGGGTATAATGTTTTGCTTTCCTTTCCAAGATTTTTATCTTCTCTCATTCTCTTGCACAGCTCTGTGCAAATCAGCTTTTAATACCTTGGAGGGATTAATTTAGCAATTACAAGCCAGTTTAAAAACACATGCTAAACAATTGGTCATATAATGAACGTCTCGTCTAGCATAGCACTATAATAATTTCGCTGGGGAGGGGATTTTTGAAAGAAAAGACAGATTTACTGTATGGATTTATTAAGAAATAAGTCTTGCTTATTTTTTCTCTGTGAAGAAAAATATGCCTAAGTGCAAAATTCAGAATTTTTAGAAATCATCTTTGGGTTTATTCCAACCTTATGAGACTAGAGTTCTACAATCTGGAATTTCATTGGTCAGACATTCTTACCTCATATCATTCCAGTGCTTACTTAAGTTCCAAAATACATTATTGCAAGTACAATCTAAACAAATTAATTCACAATACAATAGAAAGTCAAATGAACTATCCATTCTAAACATTCTGACTGAAAGACACTAAAAGAAGTATAAGAATGTTTAGAATGACAAGCTAAAAAGAACTGCAACTTAATTGTATAACAGACAATTCTTGATTGCTAGATCTGGTAACCCTAGCTCAATAGTGTAAAATACCAGGACAGCCAATGGAAGTGACTTTCTCTGGGATACTTTGGGGTCAAATTGCTCGAGGAATTGGCTAATCCATGCAATTTTAGTATTTAAATGGCTATGATTGGGATTGATCAAGCCATAATAATGAATTTGGCAATTGTGGTAGATGGGATAGATTAATGGCTGAAATAAAATGCAAATTATAGGCACTAAGGGGCAACAATTATGCCCATGTTACTCCAACACTCTGCAGTCTGCATTGGTTGCCGATCAGTTTCCGGTCACAATTCAAAGTGTTGGTCATCACCTATAAAGCACTTCATGGCACCGGACCAGGGTATCTACGAGACCGCCTTCTGCCGCACGAATCCCAGCGACCGGTTAGGTCACACAGAGTTGGTCTCCTCTGGGTCCCATCAACTAAACAATGCCGTTTGGCGGGACCCAGGAGAAGAGCCTTCTCTGTGGCAGCTCCGACCATCTGGAATCAGCTCCCTCCAGAGATTAGAACTGCCCCCACCCTCCTTGCCTCCTTAAACTCCTTAAAACCCACCTCTGTCGTCAAGCGTGGGGGAACTGAAACATCTTACCCTGCCTATGTAGTTTTTTGTGTATGATATGACTGTATGTATGTTTTTATATATTGGGGTTTCTTGTTTTTTAGACTTTTTAAATGTATTATTGTTATTTTAGATTCTAACTATTAGATTTGTCATTATATATTGTTTTTATCATTGCTGTAAGCCGCCCCGAGTCTACGGAGAGGGGCAGCATACAAATCTAATTAATAATAATAATAATAATAATAATAATAATAATAATAATAATAATAATAATAATAACAACATTTTTGAAAAAATGGTCATTGGGCTTGCATTGGCACATTGGAATTGATTTGGTACATTTTATGCCATTGTCATGCCACTGGTTTAAGATTTCACTTTGAGATAGAAGTGAAGTCATTGTGCAATAGAGTAAAATGAGACAATTTCTATATAATAATTTGAATAGACTATGCAAGCACAAAGACAAAAGACTAATACAAACAAAGGAACATTTTAAAATAGAGAAAAGATAAAAAGTGCACAGAGATAGAAAAGAAATTTCAATGTCTTATTCAAATATTTTTAGGTAAAAGAACTACATTTTTAAATTAAAATTATATTTTCAGAGAGCTGATGCTTCTCATCCAACCCACAAATTTAGTCAGATGTCTGTACTGTAATTTCCTATTTATTGGAAGGTTAATATTAAAAAATTCAAACAGTGATGTGCATGGACTAAATAAGTTGCTAAATTTAAACTAAAAAAGGAAGGTAGAATCATTTTACATAATTATTTTGATTCTACTGCATTCTTGGTAAGTGGACTGTGTTTTTGCAAAATTATAGTATTCTTTCATCAGCTTGAACTGAAGCCATAGACGGAGGCTTCTCTATACACTGCACTTTTGTTATATGATATGGATTACTGACATAAAATCAGTTGTATGAGGTTTCTACTAAGACTCTAGTTTATTATTAGGATATGCTGCCATTTCTTAGTCTACTCTTTGAATATATTCCAACCTGGGAAACGTACCAAAGACTATATAGTATTTCTTTCATATAGTGTATCAGCAAACTACCTGGTGGTGGCCCAGATTATTAAAAATTTTGGACCAATAAATATGAAAAATGAAAATGATTACCCCACTAGCTGCATATTCATTACTAGGACATAAAAATATTTACAATGTGTAAGAATATTTACAAGTTAGACTATTCATTGTAGCATACTCACCAGAGCCTACAAAACTTTTGAGTGACATAGGGGAAGGTTTGGTAGGGAAGGTTTGCCTATTTGCCGATGACTCTAAAGTGTGCAATAGGGTTGATATTCCTGGAGGCGTCTGTAATATGGTAAATGATTTAGCTTTACTAGATAAATGGTCAAAGCAATGGAAACCGCAGTTTAATGTTTCCAAATGTAAAATAATGCACTTGGGGAAAAGGAATCCTCAATCTGAGTATTGTATTGGCAGTTCTGTGTTAGCAAATACTTCAAAAGAAAAGGATTTAGGGGTAGTGATTTCTGACAGTCTCAAAATGGGTGAACAGTGCAGTCAGGCGGTAGGGAAAGCAAGTAGGATGCTTGGCTGTATAGCTAGAGGTATAACAAGCAGGAAGAGGGAGATTATGATCCCGCTATATAGAATGCTGGTGAGACCACATTTGGAATACTGTGTTCAGTTCTGGAGACCTCACCTACAAAAAGATATTGACAAAATTGAACGGGTCCAAAGATGGGCTACAAGAATGGTGGAAGGTCTTAAGCATAAAACGTATCAGGAAAGACTTAATGAACTCAATCTGTATAGTCTGGAGGACAGAAGGAAAAGGGGGGACATGATCGAAACATTTAAATATATTAAAGGGTTAAACAAGGTCCAGGAGGGAAGTGTTTTTAAAAGGAAAGTGAACACAAGAACAAGGGGACACAATCTGAAGTTAGTTGGGGGAAAGATCAAAAGCAACATGAGAAAATATTATTTTACTGAAAGAGTAGTAGATCCTTGGAACAAACTTCCAGCAGACGTTGTAGATAAATCCACAGTAACTGAATTTAAACATGCCTGGGATAAACATATATCCATCCTAAGATAAAATACAGAAAATAGTATAAGGGCAGACTAGATGGACCAGGAGGTCTTTTTCTGCCGTCAGACTTCTATGTTTCTATGTTTCTATGTAACATGACCCTTGTCAGAATAAACGTTACCAATCCCTGGTATGTAGGACTACAGAATTATTTATTTATTTATTCAATTTTTATGCCGCCCTTCTTCTTAGACTCAGGGCGGCTTACAACATGTTAGCAATAGCACTTCTTAACAGAGCCAGCATATTTCCCCCACAATCCGGGTCCTCATTTTACCCACCTCAGAAGGATGGAAGGCTGAGTCAACCTTGAGCTGGTGATGAGATTTGAACCACTGACCTTTAGATCTACAGTGGGCTTCAGTGGCCTGCAGTACAGCACTCTACCTGCTGCGCCACCCCATGTAGATGGGGTTAAAGTAATACTGTATAACATTACCGAACTGAAAGGTAAACAGTCAATTCTAGAGGAGATCAACCCTGATTGCTCTTTAGAAGGAGTTTGAGATATTTGAGATGAAACTCAAATACTTTAGCCACCTAATGAGAAAGAAGTACTCAGTGGAGAAGAGCCTAATGCTTAGAACGATTGAGGGATGACAGAAAATGAAATGGCTGAATGGAGTCACTGAAGAAGTCGGCATGAGCTTAAATGGACTCTGGAGGATGGTAGGGGATAGAAAGGCCTGGATGAACATTGTCCATAGGGTCACAATGGGTCGTACATGACTTTGCAACTAACAACAACAACAACAATAACAATATAATATTACTTTGCAAGGGAAATAGGCTTTACAGATGCATAATGGCTCAACCCAATCTTGGCGTAAGAATCTTATAGGTCCATTTTTATACTCTACATAAATGACCTTTGCGATCACATTACAAGCAACTGTGTTCTCTTCCCTGATTATATCAAATTTTTCAACACCATCGATAATACAGTTATTCTTCATAAAGACCTTGACTTTGTGTCTGAATGGTCAAACATCTGGCAACTCCAAATCTCAACCAAAAAATGCTCTGTCCTACACATTGGCAAAAAGAATCAGAACACCAAATACAAGTTGAATAAACAAGACATTGCAGACAACTCTCACTCTGTAAAAGACCTTGGAATACTCATATCAAATGACCTAAGTGCCAAAGCCCCACTGCAACAATATCGCCAAAAAGACTTAAAGAGTTATTAACCTAATCCTGTGTAGCTTCTTCTCTGGTAATCTCACACTACTAACCAGAGAATACAAAACTTTTGTCAGACCAGTCCTTGAATACAGCTCAGATGTCTGGAACCCGCACCACATTTCAGACATAAACACCTTAGAAAATGTCCAGAGATACTTTACTAGAAGAGCCCTCCACTGCTCCACTCGTAACAGGATACCCTACGTAACTAGACCTACAATCCTAGGTTTAAAAAGCTTAGAACTACACTGTCTTAAACACGACCCAAGCATAGCCCATAAAATCATTTGCTCCAATGATTTTCCTGTCAATGACTACTTCAGCTTCAACCATAAGAACACATGGGCACACAACAGATACAAACTTAAGCTAAACCTCTATAAACCCGTCTGCAGGAAATACGACTTTAGTAACCGAGTAGTTGATGCATGGAACTCACTACCAGATTCTGTAGTATCATCACCTAACCCCCAAATCTTTACCCTTAGATTATACACTGTTGACCTCTCCTAAGATTCCTAGGAAGAGTGCCTTCCATTCTCTGTCCTAATGTTTCTCTTTTATTAGTATCATGTACTGTATTATATCTTTGTATACCAGTAATACATGCACGACAAAACAAATAAATAAATAAAATAAATAAATAAATAAAAAATAAAAAAGGTACCTTCAGTGTTGAGCTATTGTTCTGTCGGGCTCTCTGGTAGAATCCTCCCAAAAATTCACAGGTACAAATTTCAGACACACACACGTTTGAAAATTCAAAACAATGTTCTTTACAATGAAAATTCACTTAAACTAAGCCCTCTTTTGGTATAGCAAAGAGCACTCGTCTCCAAACAAACTGGTAATTTATACAAGTCCCTTATCAGTTCTGTGATACTTAGCTTGCAGCTGTGAGGCAATTCACAGTCCTTCTTTCACAAAGTGAAACACACTTTGCTCTCGTTTAGTTTCAAAAATCAGCACACAAAAAGTCAAAGTCAGTAAAGCAGTCAAGAAACACAACGATCAGATAATCCTCCACAATGGCCAAACACACAGGCTGCTATTTATAGCAGCCTCACTAATTACCACAGACCCACCCAACCACAGGTGGCCTCATTTTCTTTGATAATAACCTCTCAGTTGTTGTTGCCTATGCATCACTCTCCGCATGCGTGGCTGTATCATTAACTCTTGTTCTGAATCCAAGGAGGAGCTAGATAATGGATCTCCTTCTGAGCTGTCTGCCACACTCTCCTCCTCCCTGTCACTCATGTCTTCTTGGTCAGAGGAGCCTTCATCATCAGATTCCACCGGGGGCAAAACAGGCCTGCAGCATGTGGATGTCTCCCCCATATCCACAGTCCTTGGGGCAGGAGCTGGGCCAGAGCTAACCATAACAGCTACTAATACAAAAAATGAATCCTGTTGCTTACTGTTCTAGAGAAAGTTTATCATCAGCTGCATAAGTAAGATACACATTATGAATTGGGGAAACTCTGATGTTGCAATATTTTTCTTGAAGAGAAGAGCCTCATACATCTTTTACTTCTCCGTCCTCTGTCTGTATGCCTGTGTGAGTGTATATTCCTAGCTTGTTTTATTTGGCAATTGCTACTTCAGTTTATGAATGTTGGCATATAAAAAGTTGGCAGTCCTACAAGACTCTTAAATTATATACTTTGAAAGGAACATAATAACTTCTTTACCTTATGTATAGTCATGGGTCACAAATATTGCAGAAGTTTGCTGAAGTAAAAAAAAGTAGGGACCTTCCCAAAATCTGTATGAGATGGATTGAATCAAGCAGCCAAATTCCACCCTGCCAAATACTGTAGCAGGATATTGGTTTGGCCCACCATCCCGATTGGAATCAGAGAAGGGTTAAGGTTGAAACACATTTGCTGTGTTTTACATTATTGGATTCAGACTTTATTATATTCATTTTTCATAATTTTTAGCAGATTACTTTACTCTTAAATCATGTCTTTTACTTGGCAATTCTTCCTAAATTTGTAATTGGCTTATTTACATCTTTGGAAGAACATGTTTATGACTGTCATATGAACAGCCAAAAAGTTCAAAGGAGGAGGAGGAGGAAGAGGGGGTGGAGGAAGGAAAGGGAAGTGGAGAGAAGGAAAATGGAAAAAGAAGAGTAAGAAGAAGAAGCAGAGGAGGAAGAGGAAGAGAAAAAGGGAAAGGAAGATCACTTTTTCAAATCTCTTAAAATTAAAAATAATACTTTCCTTTTTGTTGTGGATTGAATGCAGTAGAAGATCCCAGCATTTCCTAACATGCAATAAATTAAAACAATAGCTTTCACTTCATTTATTACTATTACCATAGTCAAAATATTTGTATTGACAAATGCTATCTTAAGTCAAGGTTATAAACACTTCATCAAGTGGCAACATGGTTTGTTGTAAGAGATTACTATCATGATGGGTTAAAGACAAAGATGGGCTGCTAAGGCGGAACGGTGACATGTGCTCGCCCCCATGGCTTGAGTGCTAGCAGAGTCCAGCGCAATTCCGCTACTGCACTTGGGCAGGTAGAAAAATTGAACACGGACATGCTGGGTGCCGTGGGCTTACTTAGAGCCATGGAAGCGAGCACACATCACCGTTCCACCTTAGCAGCCCACCTCTGGTTAAAGAGCACATTAACTGAGTTTTGTGCCAGTGACTTCTGTTGTATTTAATCTTGAAGTTGCCAGGTACATTGATATACTTCTCTGCCTAAGGCTTGTCCTTCCCCAACAAACTTACCAGACAGTGGAACTCTCAACAGAACTATGAGATTAAATATGAAATAATAAGAGTTTATAATAGCAATAGCCCTCTCTAAGCACAATATAAAGGATGGAGAAATTGGAGGATGACAAATAACTTAGATGAAAATGTAGAGGAAGAAAAGGTGGGTGTAAATCAGCAAGTGGCAGAAACACTTGAAGGAAAAAGAAGCAGAAAAAACTTTGGAATAGGAAAAGACAAGATGAAGAATATGGAGACGAGAAAGGCACGAGGTGGGGGAAATGTATAAAAAACAATGATAGAAGAAAACAAATTCAAAGCGAAGGAAAGTAGATAATTGAGACAAATGAGAAAGAGCAGATCAAGTTTTTTTAAAAAATTGAGAATTTGTGTAAATTGGAAAGATGTTTGGCAGTGTGGGGTGGTTATATGTATAGAATACTACAGAAATGTAGTGGGATTTACATCTTTCTATATTGTTGCAGTTATTGTTGTTGTTGTTGTTGTTATTATTATTATTAATAATAATAATAATAATAATAATAATATTTCTCTTTTATTCATTAAGCATGAAGCTCAATCAACTGAACATTTAAAAATGTGTTATCATTGACTGAAGCTAATGGTTGATACACATTGCTGCCAGTGTCCTAGGTATCAACTAAGCTATTTCAAGGGCAGTTTTTGCCGTTCTGTTGGTGTTATCGCAGGAAGCTTCAATCTCTTGATGTGTTTTATGAAATTCTTTAACATGGTACTAAGTGCCCCAATGACAATAGGCTGTTGCTGTTGCTATTGTTGTTGTTATTGCTGTTATTGCTGTTATTGCTGTTATTGCTGTTGTTCTTATTCTTATTCTTATTCTTATTCTTATTCTTATTCTTATTCTTATTCTTATTCTTATTCTTATTCTTATTCTTATTCTTATTCTTATTCTTATTCTTATTCTTATTCTTATTCTTATTCTTATTCTTATTCTTATTCTTATTCTTATTCTTATTCTTATTCTTATTCTTATTCTTATTCTTATTCTTATTCTTATTCTTATTCAACAATACAACACAGCAAATGAGATCACTATGCTGGATTTCTGCAGTCCAGGGCAGAAAAGGTGTGATTGAACCCAAATCACCCAGCTGACTTCCAAGCTTAAAGAAAAACTGATTTTGGCCTTTATTTTCAAATCTAGTACTTTAAACACATTACCATAATAGTTCTTAAATGTGTATATGCTTGTAGACACAAGCAGAAAAATATTCACAATTTAACATGGACTTGTTTTTTTACTAACATTTCAAGCTAATACAGAAATTATTGCAAACTGAACAAGACTCTAAACCTTAAATATTAACAAATTTGCACGAGGGGTGCCCAGAAAGTAATGCACCACGTTTTTTCCCCATCAGACTACAGTAATGGTACAAATGCAAAACTTTAGATATACATGATTTGAATTGTCAGGAGTGCGTGTGTAGATTTTGCATTTCTTCAGACAGATAGTGTAGCTGTAGCAGTGTTTTTAAATGGTGTCTGTAAGTGATGTACATTATTTATTTATTTTATTTATTTATTGGATTTGTATGCCGCCCCTCTCCGTGGACTCAGGGCGGCTAACAACAGTGGTAAAAACAGCATGTATAAATCCAATACTAAAACAGCTAAAAACCCTTGTTATAAAATCGATCATACATACAAACATACCATGCATAAATTGTAGAAGCCTAGAGGGATAGAATATCTCAGTTCCCCCATGCCTGACGGCAGAGGTGGGTTTTGAGGAGCTTACGAAGGGCAAGGAGGGTGGGGGCTATTCTAATCTCTGGGGGGAGTTGGTTCTAGAGGGCCGGGGACGCCACAGAGAAGGCTCTTCCCCTGGGCCCCACCAAATGACATTATTTAGTTGACGGGACCCAGAGAGGGCCCACTCTGTGGGACCTAACTGGTCGCTGGGATTCGTGCGGCAGAAGGAGGTCCCAGAGATAATCTGGCCCGGTGCCATGAAGGGCTTTATAGGTCATAACCAACACTTTGAATTGTAACCGGAAACTGATCGGCAACCAATGCAGACTGCGGAGTGTTGATGTAGAGTCTTCGGAGAGGGGCGGCATACAAATCGAATAAATAATAATAATAATAATGTAACATGGGCATATTTAGGGAAGTCCATGATTGCTCTTGCAGCTTCATTCTGCACGATCTGAAGTTTCCAAACACAGCAGCGTGTCGTCACTAAATTTCTCACTATGGAGAAAAAACTATTGGGAACATTCACAAACATTTGTGCACAGTTTATGGAGAATCTGCAATCAACAGAATTAGTGTTAATCACTGGGCACAGAGAGTGAGGCCATTAGAAGACGAAGAGGTGATGCGCACAGTGCAGAAATGGCTTTATGACCCACCAAGGAGTGGTACCGACAGGGCATGCACGCCCTTGTGTCTCGCTGGAGGAAGGCCATAGAATGGGATGGAGATTACGTGGAAAAATAGGGAGTGTAGAAGCATCTTTCTTTCTTATGTGTAAGTTTCAATGTGTTCAATAAGTAATTGTTCAAGAAAAAAGTCGTGCATTACTTTCTGAACGACCCTCGTATTTATATTTGTATAATTGTTTTGCATCCTGTATGAATGAAAATATTTTAAATTTAATTTCAAGAGTGTGCAGATTTTACAGTTATTCTTATTGTGATCTAAGAATATAAATGACAAGTTTTGACACAAGAGTTTACCATATAAAAGCCTGTGTTATGATTTAAAAAGAGAGAGAAATAGCTCCTTTTTATGTTTACTATTGTTTCTATTAATCAGCACTGAAGAGACATCACTGTAAGAATTCTCTCAGTGTACATAGTTTGTATTTTACTATGCTTTTTAGATTAGTTTAATTTCCCACTGGAAACTAACTCTTTATAAATATTGGCCTAGGATTACAATTACGTAAGATAAAACTCATATATTAAAGCTGCTCCATCCCATTTACAGGCAGAATTTGAAGTTTCACATATGAGACCCAAGGAAGCAATAAGAAATCACACAGATGCCATTGCCTTTTACAGATGTTCAAGAGGTTGAAAAAGCATAAAATGCTGGTATATCATAGATATATTAAATAGATATAATGGATGTGAAGAAATTTGCCCCCTTTGCCCATGAGTAGTTGATAATGGCAACTTAGTTTTAAGATCAATAACATATTTCTTTGGAGATCTCAAGAGTCATTCATTACCAATACCTCCGATGCTGTTTAAGATTTCAGATGATAAGACGTGCATAGTCAATGCATTTCCTTTTCTTGTCCCAGAATAAAGCTCTAAAAGAACCGCACAAAATTTCTCAAGTTGGCAAATCATCGATAGTTTTTGCATTAAAAACATGTGCCAAGATCTGGAATGCTTTAGTTTTAGCTGGGGATTCCTTGCTTTGTAGTTGTTACCAAGAAATTTACCAATATTGCTGCTCCAATACATGGGGCATGCCTACAGGTTTATAGTCAGCGTAGAGTACCTTTTTTCAACTGTCAGGTTCTCTTCTCTTTTTTATTTTTCTTTTCATAAGCAAAAAGATTAACAGAGGAAGCCAGAGCCCTCTGGCCAAGGTATGAGTTAATAACTTTCTCAGAATCAATAAATCAAATATAAATAAAATAAAATAAAATAAAATAAAATAAAATAAAATAAAATAAAATAAAATAAAATAAAATAAAATAAAATAAAATAAATAAAATAAAATAAAATAAAATAAAATAAAATAAAATAAAATAAAATAAAATAAAATAAAATAAAATAAAATAAAATAAAATAAAATAAAATAAAATAAAATAAAATAAAATAAAATAAAATAAAATAAAATAAAATAAAATAAAATAAAATAAAATAAAATAAAATAAAATAAAATAAAATAAAATAAAATAAAATAAAATAAAATAAAATAAAATAAAATAAAATAAAATAAAATAAAATAAAGCTTTCCAAGGTTATTCACCTGGATTTTTCAATTACAGTAGAGATGACAATGAATAAAATAAACCTACAAATGATATTCTTGTTATAGAAAAGTTAGCATTCCATCCCCCCAAATATTTTGTGTGTCATTTCTGAAACTATATGTTATTTAACATATTTAATAGCCATACAAAAAAAGCAGAGATATCTAACTACCATTCTTGCTGTGACGCAGTGAGACAGGCAGAAGTTGATGTAAGGTTTTATGCCATAACCACAGATTTGTTGAGATTTGTTAGGTAGGCATGAAAATCATATTAACGGCCTAAAGCCAAAAGAGATTTGCATTAAACTGTGTCCAAAATTGGAGTTGAATTAAAACACTGACAGCAGTTTCAGGGTTTAATTTCAAGCACACTGTTACTATTTCACTCCAGTTTTAGTAGAATAGCTTTACTCATTTAAAGCCTTCTGGGGAAGCAAAACAAGAAGTTAGTACAAGTATATTGTAAATAAAGTTATTTGGCTAGTACTTTCCCTGAATAAACACAGAGAGAACTGGGAACTGAGCTTATATTGAGAGCAGAAGATTTTTATGAGCCTACAGTATGATGTGAGTTAAACAATATAATCTTCACAGAACAAATATGGAAAAAATGTTGGAAGTTTTTGGGATGGTGGGTTAAAAGTCATAGCAACTCTTAGACTTAGGGCGTCTCAATCAGCTATCCATACTGTGCAGTTTTACTCTATATTTTTAAAATGTTGATAAAATTCAATGTCAATGTTTATTAATGTGAACCTGTATAATCTCAGATGTCACTGGCAATAGATCATATGCCTAAAGGGTCTACACCTGCACCTGGATTTATTGGCTTGCAACATGGAAATTGCAGTGAATAGGCATGTGGTCAGTTTTTCCTGTCTATCTATAATGGAGCAAAGTAAATATCAGGGTTCCAAATAGCAACTAAAATTAAAACAGAGTCCAAGGCAATTGCTTCTTCAAAGATCCAATTTATTAATACAGCCATGTTGGCACATCTGGATGAATTCAGAAGCTGAAGTCCTTCAGGATTCACCACCCAGTTGAATGTTGAAGCCCTTGTCCCCACACCCCCAAGTCCATCATGTTGACCAATGTCCAACTGCCAGCCTAGCAGATTTACCCATCTCTTTCCATGCAGGTGCAGATGTGCAAAGACAAAGAATGACCTTGACTTTTTAAAAAGAATTGGTTATGGCTACATAAAGACAGCCCTCATGCAATTCCCCCTCCCAAATTCCCACAATAAAGAATGCACATTAAAATACTATAAAGTGTGGCAGGCCAAAGACCTTGACTAAAATGGCTTCGGCCTGACAGGGGGCTGCCTCTCAGGAAAAGACTGTGTCCTAAAAGAAAAGATAGAGAATAATATAGGGGGTTGATACAGAATCCTTAACCACCCCTCCCACCAGTGTTCCCTCTAATTTTTTTGGGGGTGGGCGGAAAAGTAAAGTGTCTGAGCGGCAGTCCCTTCGGGACTGGGCGGCACAGAAATAATAAATAAATAAATAAATAAATAAATAAATAAATAAATAAATAAATAAATAAATAAATAAATAAATAAATAAATAAACAAACAAACAAACAAACAAACAAACAAATAAAAAAACCACCCTGTTTTGCCTCAGAGAATTTCAAAATAAAATACTGTTCTGTGTGTCTATAGCAGTGAGCTCATAATAGGGCAACTCTATCAATATCAAAATGCCACTTAAATAGTTGAGCTAGTTTCAAACTAGATTTTGATTTTCTTTCTCTCTTCCTTACTCCCATTCTTTTTCTTTCTCTTTTCCTTCCTCTCTTTTTTTATCTGTTTCTCTCTCTTCCTCTCTTCCTCTCTCTCTCCTTCCCTCTCACTCTTTCCCTCTCGGCTTCTGGGCAGGTTTGGAAAACTCTGAGTTGATGATGATTTTTAAGTGAGCGATTGCTCAATGCTCAGCTTAGAGGGAACTATGCCTCCCACTCCAGAAGGACCCCTTGGTTTGTCTGGATATTTGTTGTAGAATTGCTTCACTAGCATATCAGTTTTTACATTCCAACTTTTCACCCAAGTAGCTTCTGACAAAGAGTACCCCTTCCAATGGATTAGATATTAGATACCTAAACATTATGGAGTCTACTATTTTCTTCACCTCGTAGTGTGTCTCTCCTTGTATGACTAAAGTGGGTGATGGTGGTTGAGTCTCTGGTCTTATTTGAATTTGAATTCCTGAGGGACTCTGGGCAGCTCAGAACCCAAAAAGGTAAAACATACAATGTAATATTAAAACCCCTTAGAAAACAATTTAAAACTAAAAACACCCCCAGACAGCCCTCATGCAATTTCCCCTCCCAAATTCCCACAGTAAAGAATATTGCTATAACAAATAATATTATAAAGTGTGGCAGGCCAAACACCAGGACTAAAATGGCTTTGGCCTGTAAGTAAGTTTTTATTTTGTTTTGTTTCTTCATCATTATGATTGTGATTATGATTTCATCTGTGTCTTTATTACTTAAACACATATGATTTTAGGATAAGAACTATCAATTTTCTAAATTGTTTATTATCATTATCAATTAAAATACAATCCCTCTTAATGTAGTTTATAGAGACCAGATGAGAATAACCAAAAATATAACATATCAATCACTATTAGACCTCTTATGTTCTGGCCTTCACAACTCATGTAAGAACCAAATTATTCCTTGAACAAAAGATGTGGAAGACTATGGCGCACAACTCAATAACCTAACATTAATTTCTGGGTTGAAACAGCATGGTAACAAGGAAGACATTTCTTCCCACAGCGTCCTGTTCTTTGAATATTTTATAGTGATGGACAATATTTTTTTTAAAAAAAATTAAGATGCTGTTGTTGTTATTATTATTATTATTGTTGTTGTTGTTGTTGTTGTTGGTCACACAGTTAGCCAGATATTTAGACTTAATTTTGCATTTTTATTCATCTATCATGTCATTCCCAAGGACCTGAAATAAGGAGATGTTGTTTGATGGTATTTTGCGGCGCAGGCGGAGTAACAGTCGGACACAAGATATGGGTATAATGGGGTCACTTTTATTAAACCAAACTCTAAATTAACTATTTAACCAATTAAAACCACGTGACCTGCAGGGGTGCATAGATCAAATGGGGGCGGAGTTAACCTTCAAACAACCTCAACTGAGCAACTCTCAGGCGAAAGCTCCTTGCCTGGGTGCAGGGTCATGGTAAAATTACACCTGCCCCCTGCCCCTTACCACGCCCCCATGGCGTGTGGGATGGCTCGCTACTGGTCTCTGGTAAGCCCCAGCCAGCGAGCCTCAGGAGCGACCCCCTCCCCGAACCCAAGCCGGTCGAGCCCTGTAATCCGAGAAGGAGATCGCCCCTCACCTCACTAGAGGTGCCCCTAAAGGAGATCACACAGTTGCTGCTTACGCCCATTTCCGCCCCTATCGGCCTTCCCCCCCCCAGTGACTTTGAGGGGGGGCACTAGTTGGTGAGTCCACCCCCTAACCACACTCCCACGCACAGAGTGGAGTAGGCGAAAAAACAACCACAGCTCGGCCAATTTACTGTGACTGCAAAAAATTCCTACTCGGCCCCCAAGGGCGACCCATCATATGCACCCTGTAACAGAGGGAGGGTGGGCGGGTGTCCCACGACGATCGGGCGAAGATGAACTGGGCCACGAGGCAGCCCCTTTTATAGGGCTGCCTCCCTCTTGCCCTGCCCAATCGGTGCCCAGCGCACCCACGATGTCACTGCGGCCCCCTGTTGATGACGTGGGGGCTGCAGGCTCTGCCCCACAATGGCGGCCTCCTTACCCCAGCCACGCCGCAATGAACACCAGCTGGTAAGTTGCCAGTGGCATTGCGGCGCAGGCGGGGTAACAGTCGGACACAAGGTATGGGTATAATGGGGTCACTTTTATTAAACCAAACTCTAAATTAACTATTTAACCAATTAAAACCACGTGACCTGCAGGGGTGCATAGATCAAATGGGGGCGGAGTTAACCTTCAAACAACCTCAACTGAGCAACTCTCGGGCGAAAGCTCCTTGCCTGGGTGCAGGGTCATGGTAAAATTACACCTGCCCTCTGCCCCTTACCATGCCCCCATGGCGTGTGGGATGGCTCGCTACTGGTCTCTGGTAAGCCGCAGCCAGCGAGCCTCAGGAGCGACCCCCTCCCCGAACCCAAGCGGTTGAGCCCTGTAATCCGAGAAGGAGATCACCCCTCACCTCACTAGAGGTGCCCCTAAAGGAGATCACACAGTTGCTGCTTACGCCCATTTCCGCCCCCTATCGGCCACAGCAGGGGGTGAAATTATAATTTATTCCCCCTGCTCCCCCCCTGCACATGAATGTGCAGGCAGCTCTGCAGGTCCGCTATGAATTTGTCATTCCCCTTGTCTGTCAAATGTACCCCGTCCTGTCTATATAACTCTATCTGGGATGCTCTGATGTCAGGGTGGTCTATCACTCCACCCCCCCGCCTGGAGTACCCACTTCTTAACTGCTCTGTTGACTCTCTTCCTGGCCCCATCTACCGCCTTAGGGTTTATGGCATGCCTCCAGCACCTCCGTGGCAAGATATTGGACCACAACACGCGTGTGTCCGGCCACCGCTCCCAAATCACCTGCAAGCCATCCCAAATGTGCCACAATAAGTCGACACCCGTCAATGCTCCCAGGTCGTTACCACCCACATGTAAAACCAACCATCCCGGCACCCCCTGCACCTTCCCGCTGTTGAATAAAAGGGGGAGCAAATCAAACCACCGTAGTCCTCTACGGCCCAACCATTGGACAATCACATGCTGGTCCAGCTCCAACTGCATGCCGGGCGTCATCTCCTGGGCCCTCCTCTCGGCCCAGTATACCATGCTGTGGCCACAGATCAGAATCCTGTGGTGCGCACCCTGTATGTTATCGCAATGCGAAGAGTCGTCGTCAGCATCCTCAGAGCAGGAAGCTGTCCTGCTGACCCGCTTTCCCTTGTGCTTCTTCTTCGTGTGCCGCTCCGTTCGGTCCATTTGGGACCTCTCTGCCGATTCCGAGGAGCTCTGTGTCCCCTCCGCGCTTGTGGCGCCCGTGGCACCCTCATGCTGGGGCCTGCCCCTCTTCCTCGGCCACTTATCCAGTTTCTTGAGTAAGGCAGATAACAATTGTGAGGAAACAGAAAGTGAACCATCCCCTGCTCCCTCCTTCCTGGCGGTCCTCACAGCAGGGGCCCCGTCCTCAGACATGCTAAGCTCTGAGCCGCTGGGCTCCCCTTCCTCCATTCCAGAGACCTCAGCAAAATTACCACGTGGCCCCCTTGATGGGGCCCGCCCCTGGCGGCGGCCTCTTGCCCTCGAGGTTAGCCCCCGGTGGCTTGCCGCCCGCCCCCTGTGTCCTCCTTCCCCCCTGGAGCCTCCATGTCCCTCAGGCCTCCCGGCCTGCCTGGCCCCAGGGGCCTCGATCCATGCCCTCTTGGGGGCCCTCTTCCTCCCTGTATGACGGGGCTCAACGGGGGGGTGCCCTGTTCATCGGCCTGCTCCCCCGCTGCCCGCCTCTGGACTCCCGCCTTCGCCCTGCTGCCCCGGGCCATCGCAGTTAAAAGGCACTCTAATGGCTTTCGAAACCGCCCGCTAGCCCTCTGCCCCGCTACAAGGCTTGGCGCTGAAGCCGACTGCTGGCAGCACCGTCCGCTTCTCTCTTCGGCCTTCGGGCCTTGTCCCTCGCCGATTTGCTGTCTCCGGCTGCTGCTGCTGTGTCCCACGACGATCGGGCGAAGAGGAACTGCGCCACGAGGCAGCCCCTTTTATAGGGCTGCCTCCCTCTTGCCCTGCCCAATCGGTGCCCAGCGCACCCACGACGTCACTGCGGCCCCCGTTGATGACGTGGGGGCCGCAGGCTCCGCCCCACAATGGCGGCCTCCTTACCCCAGCCACGCCGCAATGAACGCCGGCTGGTAAGTCGCCAGCGGCAAAATCACTAGTGGGGTCCAAAACCCTTTACTACTGGTTCACATGCTCAGAAGCATCTCAGGCAGGTGGGGGGAGCCTCCTGCCACCAGTACTACTGATTTTTAGAACCGGGCTGAACTGGGAGCAACCCACTGCTGTGTTAAATATATTATTGCAGGATATAAGCTGTTCCACGTAAAGCTGCTTTTTGCAATTGACTTTTTACAATTGGTTTTGTCAATGCCGATGGTGTTCAAGTGATGATCCAAATGTTTTGGAATTGTACCCAAGGGGCATATTACAATTGCTAATGTTTTTGCTCAAAATGGGACAATTTGCCATGGCTAACTCACCACAGTTGGCCAACTCATGTGGCCAACTCACTGCAAGACAACTCACCAAAGCCAAGTCACCTGGGACAACTCATCGTGGAACAATTCAATTTAATTATTTAAAATAATTTAATTTTTGTCCTTCACATTTCATTTTATCCTTCTTGCATCCTTCTTGTAACTGATTGTATTCCACCACTTCTTCACTATTAGTGTAACTCTTGACCATGGAGAATTGTCCTGTGATGAGTTTGCCCTGTTGAGTTGGTTGTGGTTGTCCTATACTCTTTTTTTGCTTTGCAACAATCATTCTACTTATATTTGCAGGTCATTGTATTTTGTTATTTCCTCTATTCTATGTCTTCAGGTAGTACCATGTCCTGTATCAAGACTTTATTTTCCTTCTTCTCAATAACTTTTGAGTATGGGCTATTGTGTGGCAGGAACTTGTCAGTTTGGATTCTAATTGAGTTAGAATTTGAGTCATGGAGCAATTTTGTCTCTTCATTTTCTATTACTTTATCTGTGGACCCACAGTTCTTATATGCAGGCAAATGATATTTCTTGCAGAGTTTCCAATGCACCATTCTATAGTAAAGACCTCTTATTATTATGTATGTGTAATCTACAGTTAGATTCACAGTCTAAAACTGGTGGAAACTTAATAATTCAAGTCCTAACCAAGGATCTAAGAATTATTAAGCTATCAACTATCAATATTGCTACTACTACTTTTAAGCTGTTAGAATTTATGCAAGAAAATGATGCCCAAGTGTGCCCTGTAGAACCATTATGGCTACATTCTATAATTATTTAGCTATATCATGAACTGAAATTATTTAGTTATTCATTTTGTGAAAAACACATTCAGGCAACAGGTTCCAGCTTGTTTCACAATGCCTCTGCCATTTTCTGTGCAAAGTTGGAACCACAACCTTCTCTAAACAAGAATGTTAATAACAATTTTCACTATTCACACCCAGCATGGACAATAACTATGGATGCCAGGAGACTTGTGGTCCAATACCCCAGAACATACAATTTTGGCAGAGATCATTTGCTACTTGAAAGGTACTAGAAAATATTTAATCACTCTACGGTCTATAAAACTCCCTGAACATGCAGGAATATGACCGTTCTGTAAAAGGAGGTACTTTATTTAAGATTAAGTTCTAGTTATATCTACGGAAAGGGGCGGCATAAAAATCAAATAAATAAATAAATAAATAAAATAAGTAATACATTAAATTTATATGACATCCAACTCTCAATGACTCTGTGCAGTTATATGTTACCACAGGAAACTGGAATAACAGAAATATTTGTAGAACCATTATGGACTCACACAAGCAAGAATTAATAATTGGCAATTATGCATTAGTCTCTATCCATGACAAATTGTGAGCAAACTCTTCGTAGAAACAAAAGTAAGTTGGCCATTCTGATCTCCAGGACAAGGACCTCCAGCGGGTTTACTAATGAACCTAAGCTTAAAATAAACTACAGATCCTTACTCAATGTGTTAAAAATTTCTTTTTATTTCCCCATGCATTTTCTCTTTCTGTATAGAGTTCAAATTAAAGGATAGATGAGGTAAACTAAAGTGCTTAACTTATGGATGATATGAATTTATACTATTGGTGCCCCAAGCTAACCAGCAGAGCTAGTTGTTAGTTTCAAGTTTCAAGTTTTATTGGATTTATATGCCGCCCCTCTCCGAAAACTCGGGGCGGCTAACAACAATCGTGAACAATATACAATAAAATTCAATACTAAAAGCAAATTAAAACCCCTTAATATATAAAAACCAAACATACATACAAACATACCATGTATACAGTTGTAACGGCCTAGGGGGAGAAAAAAGTCTTAATTCCCCCATGCCTGGCGGCAGAGGTGGGTTTTAAGTAGCTTACAAAAGGCAAGGAGGGTGGGGGCAATTCTAATCTCTGGGGGGAGTTGGTTCCAGAGGGACGGGGCCGCCACAGAGAAGGCTCTTCTCCTGGGTCCCGCCAAGTGGCATTGTTTAGTTGACGGGACCCGGAGAAGACCCACTCTATGGGACCTAACTGGCCGCTGGGATTCGTGCGGCAGAAGGCGGTCCCTGAGGTAATCTGGTCCGGTGCCATGAAGGCCTTTATAGGTCATAACCAACACTTTGAATTGTGACCGGAAACTGATCGGCAGCCAATGCAGACTGCGGAGTGTTGGTGTGACATGGGCATATTTAGGGAAGCCCATGATTGCTCTCGTAGCTGCATTCTGCACGATCTGAAGTTTCCGAACACTTTTCAAAGGTAGCCCCATGTAAAGAGCGTTACAGTAGTCGAGCCTCGAGGTGATGAGGGCATGAGTGACTGTGAGCAGTGACTCCCGGTCGAGATAGGGTCGCAACTGATGCACCAGGCGAACCTGGGCAAACGCCCCCCCTCGCCACAGCTGAAAGATGTTTCTCTAATGTGAGCTGTGGATCGAGGAGGACGCCCAAGTTGCGAACCCTCTCTGAGGGGGTCAATGATTCCCCCCCAGGGTGATGGACGGACAGATGGAATTGTCCTTGGGAGGCAAGACCCACAGCCACTCCGTCTTGTCTGGGTTGAGTTTGAGTTTGTTGACACCCATCCAGGCCCCAACAGTCTCCAGGCACCGGCACATCACTTCCACTGCTTCGCTGACTGGACATGGCGTGGAGATGTTAGGTTCTTACTGAAGGTCAGGAGGGTTAAAGCTCACCTCACACTTGTTGACAAGCTGTTCTAAAGGAAAGATAACAGTAGTGGATTCTAAAACCCATTATTACAGATTAACATGCATAGGCACATGTGCAGAAGCATCCTGATTGGGTGGGGTAGTGGAAACTTCTGCATAAATTTAAAATCTATTATAGTTTGATCCCATCTCTAAAGTGCTAGCCTACTTACAGAATCACTCCTGAATATGTATTCTAAAATGTATAGAGATAATTTTCCCGTTCTCTTCTCTGAAGACCTTTCAATGTACAATCGTGAATTAAGACGGAACATGACAAACCATATCAAATGTGATTGAAAACTTTAATTTTGACAGATTTCAGAAATATACAAATTAAATTCAATGAGCTACAGTGAAGGCAAAATTAAACCTTATGATACTTTATAAGCACACATGATGAATACCTTTTCTATCCCATTCCCCTTTAAAAATAATTGTTATAGCTTAGAAAAAAATCAAATTCAAATTCTTGAACCATATATATTTTATATATGGATTTGCGACTGATAAGGTCCCACAGAGTTGGCCTTCTCCAGGTCCCGTCAACTAAACAATATTGTTTAGCGGACCCCAGGGGAAGAGCCTTCTCTGTGGCGGCCCCGGCCCTCTGGAACCAACTCCCCCCGGAGATTAGAATTGCCCCCACCCTCCCTGTCTTTCGTAAACTACTCAAGACTCACTTATACCGCCAGGCATGGGGGAGTTGAGACACCTTTCCCCCAGGCTCTTTTATACTTTGTTTTATGTTTGGTATGAATGTGTTGTTTGGTTTTTTAAATAATGATAGGGTTTTATATGTTTTTTAATATTAGATTTGTTCTACTATAATATTGTTTTTATTATTGTTGAGAGCCGCCCCGAGTCTTCGGAGAGGGGCGGCATACAAATGTAATAAATTATTATTAATTATTATTATATTGCAGACTTCTTTTGCTTTGCTTATATTTTATGTGGGATTTTTTGAATTGGGAAAGGGTTGTATGTATATATTGGAGAGTGGAGCGGAATTACAATTAAGCAACACAAACATTACCTCCCAATCTAAACAGTGCTAATGTTGATATTTACAATCATATATCTTCTTTCTTCTTCTTCTTCCTCCTCCTCCTCCACCCTTTCCCTTTTCAAATAAAATTTCACTCAGTCTTAGAAAAATATTCATGAGTTAAAGCTGGCAATAGAAAAATAATTATTTGAAAAACATTCTATGAGGAGAGTTGTGTGCTTCTCTACTGGATGCCAGTTAAAATGAGCTAATTTGTTTTACCAGTAGCTTAAGAAAACCCCAGCACAGCAGCGCAACAATTATATCCAGGTGCAAGGACTTAATTCAAGCAATTCTAGGTGGATCTTTGCAGTCTGCATTTATGGGCCCCATCCTCAACTGCAGCTTGAAACAGATGCCCTTGAAAACATGATCCAGCCAGCCCTTGAATACCAAGCTTGAAATGCTTTCAGAAAGAACAGAAGGGTGAAATGGTGTTCTATATCCAAAAAATAATCCAAACATCACTAAGAAATATGAGCATTGCAAGCCCAAAGAGAATTTGAATCAGCTTCATTAGACTTCCAGAATCTTTTCCCAGCACAAATGCCACATTTAAATGCAGCTTTTCAAGTTGACATTGGCTTTAAAACTGCTTAAAATGCTTAAATCACTTCTCAAATGTTATCTTTAATTTCAATGGATATTTTCTAAAATCATATTTGAGTATTACCTATTTAAATGAGTGAAAAATAATGCGCGATTAAACACTAAAATTCATGCTTGGGCAATTGTTGTAAAATAAAAGTGGTAATTCAGTTGTCGAATGGTATGTCTCAACAACAGGCTAAAATTTTGTTCTGGATTTTGAGAGTATGCGGTAGGTGCTTTCACAAATCAACTGTTATGAATAAACTGATGTAAGGCTCCAAGAAGAGATAGTGACACCTTTCAGCCCAAACGAAAAGTAGTCTGTTTCTTCCCCATTACTGCCTCTAGTCTATTAGGATCACTGAAGATTATCTTCATGCAAACAAGAAAACTTCTAGGCAAAGTCCTGGGCTGTATCAATCCACCATTTTTCTTTTCAAACAATGTTTGTGAGACCCAGATGCATTCTTATAATAATAATAAATTTATTGCCATTGTCAAAACAACGAATTGTCATTGGCAACGAAAGTCGTGTGACACCCAGAGACCAGTCCCACCATACATAAAATCAAAATAGGTAAATTTAAAAATAGAATAAAAAATAGAATAAAATGTCACCCACTACAAATTCCCCACCCTGAACCACTCAACCATCTACATGACAAACTGAGTAATATTGTCCAACAGTTCACTGATGGTGACCCTTTAGTTCGTTGTTAAGTGTGAGTATAGCTCTGGGATAAAAACTATTCAGGAAACGTGTGGTCCGAGTTCTAGTTATTCTGTATCTTATAGATATCTGTATCTTCTGTATCTTATAGATACAGATAATACTAGGACTTTGGGATAACTTTTGAAATTGGAAAGCGTTTAATCAGGACAAGGAGCTTGATATACTTCCATGTAAAATTGAGTGAAAGTAAAGAAGGAAGGCAGGTAGGAAGAAAGACAAAAGGGAGGGAGGGAGGATCTAAATTTTATAAATAGAAAAACAGACTTCTGGGTGAACAATCATTTTCAAATTTTCATACATGATACATATAGTACCAAATATAGTGATATTTACATCATACTTGTAACTATGACTAGGGTTCCAATCTATCAACTCGTTTCATGTAAAGTATCTTAACACCTGAATAACACCCCAATGTCATTTACATATAATCAAGGCAGCAGGTGGAATTTGCATAATCAGAAATGCTTGGAAGGATGCCATGCAGAAAATGCCCAGAACATCTAGCTCACTGATTGAACACAGCTGATACTCACAAGCCAGAGGATGGCAGCAGTGTGATAGATATCATTCTGTGTGGTAGACCAGAAGAGTTAGTTAATCTGGTCCAGGTGGTAGAGATCAATATAGAATCCATAGCCCAAGCTTCTACATTCATTGATATTTTTTTTCTTGTGATGTATTTCCCACTCACGCTGCACCCAACCCTCATTCCAGCATATAATGCATTATGAAAGCAGCCAAGGAAAACTGCCATCTGAAGGCTGTCATAGTTTTTGATTGTGTCCCAACTTTTCAAGAGAAATAGTTAGTGGTTGGCTAGCTAGGCAATATGCTGACACAGGTACCAGTGGAACAGGTGCCTCCAGAAGTTGTGATTACTCCAACATTGGAAGTTTTTAAGAAAATTTTGGATAACCATTTTTCTGAAGTAGTGTAGGGTTTCCTCCCTAAGCAGGTGGTTGGACTAGAAGACCTCCAAGGTCCCTTCCAACTCTTGATGCTATCATGTCTCCCCGGTCCTTCTTTTCATTAAACTAGCCATGCCCATTTCCTGCAACTGTTCTTCATATGTTTTAGCCTCCAGTCCCCTAATCATTGTTGCTCTTCTCTGCACTCTTTCTAGAGTCTCAACATTCTTTTTGCATTATGGCGACCAAAACTGAATGCAGTATTCAAAGTGTAGCCTTACCAAGGCCTAATAAAGTGGTACTAACACTTCACTTGATTCTATTCTTCTGTTAATGCAGCCTAGAACAATGTTGGCTCTTTTTGGCAGCTGCTGCACACTGTTGGCTCATATTTAAATGGTTGTCCACTAGGACTCCAAGATCGCTCCCACAGTTACTACTATTGAGCAATGTCACTCATGCCCTCAACACCTCGAGGCTCGACTATTGTAACGCTCTCTACATGGGGCTACCTTTGAAAAGTGTTCGGAAACTTCAGATCGTGCAGAATGCAGCTGCGAGAGCAATCATGGGCTTTCCCAAATATGCCCATGTTACACCAACACTCCGCAGTCTGCATTGGTTGCCGATTAGTTTCCTGCCACAATTCAAAGTGTTGGTTATGACCTATCAAGCCCTTCATGGCACCAGACCAGATTATCTCAGGGACCGCCTTCTGCTGCACGAATCCCAGTGACCAGTTAGGTCCCACAGAGTGGATCTTCTCCGGGTCCCGTCAACTAAACAATGCCGCTTGGCGGGACCCAGGGGAAGAGCTTTCTCTGTGGTGGCCCCGGCCCTCTGGAATCAACTCCCCCCAGAAATTAGAATTGCCCCCACCCTCCTTGCCTTTCGTAAGCTACTTAAAACCCACCTCTGCTGCCAGGCATGGGGGAATTGAGATACTCTTTCCCCCTAGGCCTTTACAATTTTATGCATGGTATGTCTGTATGTATATTTGGTTTTTATATTAATGGGTTTTTCATCGTTTTTAGTATTGGATTATTATTGTACACTGTCTTGGATTATTATTGTACACTGTTAGCCGCCCCGAGTCTCCGGAGAGGGGCGGCATACAAATCCAATAAATAAATAAATGTACCTGTGCATTTTGTTTTTCTTGCCTAAATGTAGAACCTTGAATTTCATTTTGTTAGATAGCGCCCATTATTCATGTCTGTCAAGATCCTTCTATATTTTGTGCCTACCTTCTGGAGTGTTGGCTATTCCTGCCAGTTTGGTGTCATCTGTAAATGGATAAATTCCCCATCTATCCCCTTGTCCAAGTCATTGATGAATATGTTGAAGAGTAGGGCCTAAAACAGAGCCTTGGGGTACTCAACTGCATATATCCTGATTTCATTCTGATGTAGTAAAAATCTCTTTCCAATGCTGCTGGGCTTGCTCAGGAGCAGTTGTATATATTGCACTGTATATTTACACAGAAATATCCTAAAGTATTTTTCTACTGCAGGTATTCAGTAGAACTCAGCTTAATATTTTATATATTTTTGATTTTTGTCCTTAACTTGCACTAATTAGAGTTGTATCAAACCACTCAGATTAAACTAGTGATTCGTGCTTATTCGCAGATAATGGAAGCAATCTGGAGATCTTGAAAACTTGCCAAAATAGGGTCATAAAAAAACCTGCCAAATATCCAAGTCCTAAGTTCAGCCAAGCATGTGTGGCTGGTTCCCATGAACATTACAAATAAAATTAAAACCAGTTGGAAGCCTTGTGGGTTGTTTTTTCTTTTATTCCACCTCCTTTCCTCCTAAAGCAACTCATCTCTTTCCCTAACCTATAGAAATACTTTGGCCTAACATAGCTTGCCCTTTTAAACCATTTCCCTGCACCTAGAAGAAAATGTGGAGGTGGGGATGAAAAAAGAGGGTTTTTTGTTTCAGAAATTCTCTTTGCTGGATCCTAAAATTCTTGACAAGGGTGGGGGTGAGGAGAGAAGGAGTAGAGGCCAGTAGAAGCTTTTTTTTTTCCCTGTTCCAAGGGGATATACATTTCATCCTGGAATCAAAAGCACAGTATTCCACCCCTCCTAATTTAAAACATACTTTACAGAGGCATATCTTATTCAGCTGAGCCTTTGAAAATCTGATTTAAGGTGCGAATTAGGAATAAAATATATTGGGCCAAATTTGCTGCCAGATATAAAGGCACAAACACATTATGCTAGGCTTAAATTTGACTTTGTAGTATCGGGGTTTGCTTGCAATTACTTCAGATTTATAACTCCACTTGAGTAACTGATGTTGCTTGTTTCTTGAGACAAATAGCAATGACATCAAGTACAGAATGTTTCTTTTCAGAGGTGGATTTAAGGCAAACTCAGTAAGGATAAGTCTTTCTACAGCCAAAATATTTTTTGCAAGGATTTCAAAGACAGCCCCAAATTGGTGCCCAACAGATGTTTTTGACTGCAAGCCCCGCCATCTGCTGTATTGCAGGCAAACTAAGCCCACAGCCTGCAGTTTGAACCTGATCCGGCTCAAGTTTGATTCAACCCTCCATCCTTCTGAGGTGGGTAAAATGGGGACTCAGATTGGGGGCAATAGGCAAATATTGTTTACATTGTAAACCAGCCAGAGACTGCTGTAAAGGGCTATGGGGTTGTACATAAACCTAAATGCTGTTATTATTGCTCCTGATTTTCACCTTGAATGGAAAGGCCAACCTGGCAGTGGAAGAATAGCAGAACGGAGCATACAGAAGTGTCTTCTGGCATGTGGGTGTCACCGAAGGAAGGAAAAATGCTGTTGTTCCCTGCCTGCCTATATATGTTTAGTTGAGCTTCTGTGCCCAGTGCCTATCACAGCTCAGGCTGGGAAAATCTCTTTTGGCAGTCTTGCATGGAATCTGAAATAGAGGCTGGAGTTTTGTTTATATTCATTCCAAGTGGCTACTAAGTGGTAGAAAAGAGATAAAGAAGTATTGAACACATACAGGTTTGGGTTTGTTTGCT
This sequence comes from Erythrolamprus reginae, assembly GCF_031021105.1. Lineage (NCBI taxonomy): Eukaryota > Metazoa > Chordata > Lepidosauria > Squamata > Dipsadidae > Erythrolamprus > Erythrolamprus reginae. The sequence continues at coordinate 87,764,569 of NC_091954.1, read as the reverse complement.
TTTTGGATACTAGAGTGTTTTTTCCCCCTGTTGTGATTCAGCCTGAGGCTGCTCAGGGACCAGCTGTGTCTCTGCTGGCTCCATGCCCGGAGGAGGATGACAGCACAGAGGAGGGGGCTGAACAGTCGGACGGGGAGAGGAAAATCAGGAATGGGATGAAGGAGAACAGCATGAGAGCCCCGGGCGGGCGGGGTCATTTTGGAGTCATTAGGTGATGACGCACAAGCTGTCATTGACATGAGACAGCGACGTTCAGAGCAACGAAAGGAGCAGTTAAAGAGATATTTTCACCATTGAAGTAGAAACAGCTGGGTTTGGGTGTTGTACTCATCAGCAGGGTTTAAAAGGCAGGCAAGCCCTTTAAGCCATGTGGAGTGTTATCAGCTTGGTGTGGCATTATCCTGTCTTGTTTCTCGGCATCTCTGTTCCTGGCTTGTGGCCCAACAGCTTTGGAAGATCCGTGGGAGGTATAGGTCTGCTATCTACAGCCTTGGCTTGGCAGCAAGAATTCTGTATTGCTGCATGGACTTTTGGCCTTCATGAATATATCTGAAGATACAGCATTTTCCTGTTTGTAAGGACATTTTCTGTTACCTGTGTTTTTCTTGAATTTTATAAAACTGCCTTTGACTTTTACCAGTGTGGCTGGCTTCTCTTTTTGGGTTGGTATTGGCTTCTGGAGTGACCCAGACAGAACACCCCCTAGGTTTTTTTCTCCTTGAATAAGAACAAATCTCCAGGGTATATGTGTGTAGAAAAGAGGGCCAAAAGAACATGCATTTATAACAAATGCTACAAAGGATCATCATCAGGCAGTCTACATACTATGTCAATGTGAAGTGAATGTTGCAACAAGAGAAAAGGCACTCTTCAGAATTTTACTAGATGCTGAAAAGCTTCTAGAGCAGTGGTTCCCAACCTTTTCTAGGCCATGACCCACCTAATTATCTCTAAACTCCTGATTCCACTCCCTCCCATAATGTGATATATAATTCTTATTTATTCAAAAAGTAAAGCCCTACTCACATCGAGAAAGCCTAAAAGGCCATTAACTTGGTTCCAATTGCCCTCATTGGAACCTTGGGTCAGGGGTGACAGAGAGAGAATAAGCAATATATATAAAGACAATCCAGCTTGCAGAACATATTTGGGCTTCCAAAAAGCTTTTGAAAAGTCCCTCTCAAAAGTCCCTTTGGGATTGGGCGGCATAGAAAATAGGTGGATAGATAGATAGATAGATAGATAGATAGATAGATAGATGGATGGATGGATGGATGGATGGATGGATGGATGGATGGATGGATGGATGGATGGCTGGCTGGATGGATGGATGGATGGATAGATGATAGATAGATAGGTAGGTAGATAGATAGATAGATAGATAGATAGATAGATAGATAGATAGATAGATAGATAGAATATATTTAGAAATTATGGGTCTAAATAACCGATATCTCAAGTAATGCCTGGATAAAGATTGGAAACAGCAGATACTGTAGGAATAAATGATCACTAAAAGAAATGGAAAGACTTTCGTGGAGATGAAAGTTGGATTGGGGTTTTTTTGTGTGGCTGAAATATGTAATTCATTCTGCCTATGGCACTATATAATTCTTCTTCCTGTACAGGTGAGGCAGAAGCATCAGAGTAAAGAGTCATTGTGTTTTGGACTTTTGGATTTATTGTGTGATTGAGTTCCAGAATCTGTTGTGTTACATTAGGTTCAAGATCTTCCAATATAGTTTGCAACCACCCTAATGACATTTTTATGCCTAAAGATGTTATTATTTAAAAGATTATGCAAAATGTCTCATATTTTAAATATTTTGAACTTGAAACACTCTGTTTCAAGTTTGAAACAGTTTCTTCATGTTGGAAAAAGGTTATGCTGACATTTCTGGAAATGTCTGAAGCTGAAAACATTTCAGATTCAAAACATGTATAGCATCCCTAGAGACAACGATACCACATATAAGATATTTGGAACTGAACGTTTTCTTTGCATAAAATTGAAATTTGATGCAAATACCATTCCTCCACTTTTTTTTGTTTATGTGGTTCCACACATATTGATGCTTTGAGGACTAGAAGCTACAATAGTCGATCACTGTAGATAAAAGTGTATTGCCTTCTAAAGTTATTTTATTCTCAAACAATTTACCCCAATTTAGTTTTACTCTTGAGAGGTATATCTTTTCCTACATGAAAGAAATTGAATATTATATTCTTTAGATGTATTAATGAGACAAGAAAATGTACATTTTGGGACACATGTATTTAAATATTCTAAAATATACATCCAGAACATTATATCTTTCATAATGTGAACAACAGCATTAACACTGAAAATTGGCACCTGTTGTTTTCAATTGTTCCTTAGACGGTGAGTTAAGGAAATATTTTTCGAGATATAATTGAAAAAGTAAAGCATTAGCATTCAGTTGGGAAAAACAGCTTGTTGTATATTTTTCCGATGAATTGCAAATACAATTTTAGTATTATTTAATAAGATAAACAATTTTAGTTTGAAACATACTGGTTTTAATTTCAGACTTTTTTCCTGTTTGCTTATATTTCATAAGAGATAATTATTAATGTAATCATTATTGGTCATTGGCCATTAGTTTGCTTTGGAGCGTGTACCTCAGTGGGCAGTAATTACTACTCAGCTTTCAATAAGATATCATTAACAAAATGAGAATACCAGGAAAAATATCTTAATTACTGTAAGTGCTGTATTGGTTTCTCCATGGGATAAACAAAGTCAAACAATTAAGATTGTACATGCATTTTATTTCATGATATTATGTAGTATATTTGAAAAGAAAAGGCAGAACATAAAGTAATGCATTTTTTAATCTGTATAATAAGGTATTGTAATGAAAACAGTGAGCATAACTTGTTGGCATATGTACCTTTAGCAATTATTCAATCCAAATTCTCACAAAATCAAATTGACATTAGAATACAAGTATCAATTGTTATCTAGTAGAACTTGCATATGCCTAAATACTATAATCTTCTGCCTAAATACTATAACCAGGTAATGTCATATTAATCAGAACAATATACGTATGGGATATCAGAAGAAAGAGACAGAGAATGTTCTAATCTTATTTGCTTACATAAGGAATTTATCCATTCTAAATATCACCTAGGAATCAACATCAATCAATAGACATACCATTTAATCTAAAGAAGAGTCGTCCCTTACCAAATCCAGAATGGATATAATATCCAAAGGGATGATTACTTTCAAAAATAAAGTAATCCTCAATTTTTACAGACACAATTTCTACTTTATTTTTATTTATTTATTTATTTATTTAGTCCAATACCTAATACACATTGAAGAGAATAGATATGTAGTAATATAACTAAAGAAAAGAATAGAAGAAAAGATATGAAAGTATAGGTGAACAAATTTGAAAGGAAGAAAAGATAAACGAGATAAGGAGAGACAATTGGACAGGGGATGGAAGGCACACTGTTGCACTTATGCACGCCCCTTACTGACCTCTAAGGAACCTGGAGAGGTCAATCGTGGATAGTCTAAGGGAAAAATGTTGGGGGTTAGGGGTTGACACTACTGAGTCAGGTAATGAGTTCTGTGTTTTGACAACTCGGTTGCTGAAGTCATATTTTTTACAGTCAAGTTTGGAGTGGTTAATATTAAGTTTGAATCTGTTGCATGCTCTTTTGTTGTTGTAATTGAAGCTGAAGTAATCATTGACAGGTAGAACGTTGCAGCATATTATCTTGTGGGCAATACTCAAATCGTGTTTTAGGCGTCGTAGTTCTAAGCTTTCAAGACTAAGGATTGATAGTCTGCTTTCGTACGGTATTCTGTTTCGAGTGGAGAAGTGAAGGACTCTCCTGGTGAAGTATCTTTGGACATTTTCAAGGGTGTTGATGTCCGAGATGTGATATGGGTTCCTTACTATAGTAATATATCTAAGACCCATTTCTGAATGTTCCTGACACGTTCCTGAAACTTAATCCTATCTTAATATAAAATAGTACTTTAGTATGGGCGAAAATATTTACAATAGGCACTGTTAATGATTTAGACATGCTTTTCATCCCCACTTAGCTTAGGTGAAATACCAACTTAGATTTGCCATTGCAAAACGATAGTAAGTGTGTGGCGAATAATAACTGCTCACAAGATCAGAACCACAGTCAAAAGCTGAAAAGCAAGATATAGATACAATAATACAGTAAAGTACTTCATAAATTATATCAGGATGAAGATGGTTAGGTGGGTGGGTAGTTGGTTGGGTGGTTGGCCATCTGGCTTTCTATTTATAACATTTCTACTTAACCTTTGTGCACTCACTAAGATGATATTGATGAGGCAGTATGTTCATGGATTTCCAAATGGGAATTTCCTAGGATCAGAGCTTGGGCTTTTCCATGCAGAACTGGGTAGTATATTCATAGTTGGAGAAGAACCCATTTAGCAACAACTACCAACTTTGAGTATTATTAGAAGACTTTGGTAGACTATGGAAAAGGAGGATAATCTCAGCCCACAACGGAGCTACTTCTATCTTCATGATGAGGGACTTTAAATGCACTTGGTAATACCATTTCTAATTCCCCCCCCAGTATGAAGACTTTTGTTCTGTGTAGTGTCCCTAGAAAAGAATTGGATTTAACATTGTTTCCCTTCATAGGTGAAATGTTGAGTTTATAAATATTCAGGTAAATTGAAAGAAGGGAAAAAATGGAAAGACAAAGGAGACGTGTTAGTTGGGTTGGGTGGGTACAGGACTTGAGTAAATAAATAAATAAATCTCGCTGAGGTAAACGACAGAAGGGAGAAAAAAGGAAGAAAGACCATAGCCCTTCAGCTCAGCTCAAAAGGAACTGCACACCGTAGCTGTAATACTTTATTTATTTTGAACTTAATTTAGGGGGGTAATGAAGCCTAGGTAATTAATGGAAGGGAAATTGATTTTAAAGAGAAGCTTGAGTTCTGTGGTGAGAAATTAATTGAGATAATAGGTACAACAACTGATCTGAGTGATCAGAAATGGGGTTCAAATTAGTCGAATAATTTATACAGGGACATTTGTGTGAAGAATTAATGTGTTCCATGGACCAGAAGTCTTCTTAATACATATCAATACTTCAAAACTTTAGTTCTATAAGAGACAAAGACTTAGCCAGTCACAGCAAGAAGAGAAGGATGTGAAAGGTACATATTTCCGCTTTCTGATGTTTAGTCATTCTAGTGTGAAACAAGTTTGTCACAGGGGACCCTGGTACAAGCTGTCGCATGGAACAGGGCCCAACAAGGTCAAATATCATACATTGTTTCCAAACTAGCTAAAATAGAAATGAAACCTAAGTCCACTATGATGACATAAATGATCCCTGCCAAAGAAACTGATTTCAGCTTCAGTTTCCAGTCTACATAGCTCTTAAATTACTGTCAAGTTCCTCACTGAGAGCATAAACTTGCTTATACATGCAGTTCAGCAATATCTGGAGGGCTACATATTCTTTCCCTTGAGTCTATTACTGTACCTCTGAAGGATAATGTGCTGTGTGCTTATTTGTATGTATTTGTCAAAACCTTTAATGCTTCATTGTTTATAAAACCATTTATATTGATTTGAACAAGTTATTCATTGTTCACGTTTTCGCAAAAATCTCCAAACTTTTCAAAATTCCAAGATTTGTGCCTCTTCTCCAAAATGTACATATTAAAATGGATCCTGTATTCTCCTATCAGAGGCTCTATATTTGAATGGATCATGTTAAGTAAACAAGACAGATTTGGCTCATTCTTTGCCTTTAAAATAACTTAGATGTTTTTATGCTCCAATATAGTAACCATCCAAAAAACTAGTCAGAGTCAGACATATTGCTAATTCAGTTATTCTAAGGATGACTGAGGATCAATAAATTGGGGACCAGTCAATCATTAAAGATGGCCTTAATATAACAACTTTGGATTCTACAACAAGCAACATATGAGCCAATGTGGTGTAGCAGTTAAGGGGATGGACTACGAAAATGGGATCAAAATTCTAGGTTTTAGCCACCACATTTCATTGGATGACTTTAAGCTATTTGCTCTTTTTCAATCTAGCCTCCATCTCAGCCTTGCTGTTATGGAGAAAAATATACTATCCATAGATCTCTTGGCTTCGATTTACCATCCGCTAGGATGATAAACGTTGTTCACCATGTCCCCTTTCCCCCTCCTGTCCCTTATATACTGTCAAGGTGTGGCCAAATGTCCCATAGATCCATTAATGCCAAGAAGCCCTTTTTTCAGGTATTTCTGTCTAGCCCATGTCCTCTGACCCTTGCATCTAATACAGGGTCCTGCTCCTCTAATTCCCCATCATCCTCTGACTTACTCAATTCCATAACTGGGGCTGCTACAGACACTAGTGGTTCCTCGGTCTCTAACTCCCCTTCACTCTCACTCTTGGACTCACATGGCAAGAACACTGACCTGTGATGTCAGTACTCATCCATTTCTTGATCCTTAAAATCTGTGACCAGCTGAGCCGGACGTGGACCACTCATGACAGTAGTATCTGGTTATTTCACTTTTCCCAGTAGCTTATTCCCCACCCCCAAATTAAAGCAGCAGGTATTTCACTCTGCATTGAGAAAAGTGTTTTCTAGCTGGTAATAATTTATTTCATAAATGGTGTGAAAGTAAAGTTTTTAAAAAGTTAGGCTCCTATGATTTTTTTAATGACTATGACTGGAGATGAAAGAAAAAGAGGGGAGAGAGAGGGGGAGAGAGAGAAGAAAGAAAGACAAAGGAAGTAAGGAATGGGAAATTATATCTCACTGAAGCCTTTGGGGAGAGGAGACACCAGGCACCCTAACCTTAACTCTAACCCTAACCCTTGGTGTGAGTAATGTCAAGTTGGCCATGCCCATTCAATCACATGATCAACTAGTCACATGATCACCAAGCCACCTCACTCAGTGACATGACTGCCAAACCACTCCCGCCCAGTCACATGACCATCAAGCCACTCCCACACAGTCACATAACTGTCAAACCACTCCCACAAAATTAAGCCATGCCCACAGAGTGGTAGTAAAAAAAATGTAGAACCCACCCCTGTTTACAGGGGGTTCAACAGGAATCTTTTTTTCTAATGCAAACAGCTTTTCCAAAGGAACCCCCAAAGAGTGCCATTGCAGGAGTCTTTTCCTTAAAATAAGAAATCCTTATTATGTCCCCATTTCTAATAGATGCCAGTTAAAGCAAAATACACATTAAGTTTCAAGCCCTCTGACTGCTACCCGTTCAACTGCATGTACACATGAGCACAAACGCACACATGCATATGCGGCTGTATAAAATATCTGGAAGAAGTTAATGGCCGATCTTCATTTACTGCACTACACGCTTGTACATGACCTCCAGGGGAAAATGTGATCAGCCACAAGCATTCCATTCCCAGCATCCAAACAGCAACAATCCTTGCTGCCAGCTCCTTACATTGCACAGATCAGAGTGTGAGAAATCTCTCAATGGAAGAGTGTAAAACAAGTGTTCACTGTCTCTGCAGCCCAGTCTTGGCACACTCAATCTCCCTTGCCTTTAGAAAAACAGTTCTTGAACAAACATAAACCCACCAAGGGCAAATGGCCCCAAGGTTTGAGATACAGGGACTATGATTAACTGGCAGCACTATTTCACTCAGTCGCTGTTAGCAAGAGGGTGCACATGTTTATTATTATTTATTATTATTATTTATTCATTTGTCCAATACACAAATACATAGGAAGAAAGATAGACATGTGATAATATAAATGAGGGTGAGAGTGAACTTAGAGGAGAGGATATATGAAAGGGAGAGAATATATAAGATAGGTGAAAGAAAGGAAAGACAATTGGACAGGGGACGAAAGGCACATCAGTGCACTTATGTACGCCCCTTACTGGCCTCTTAGGAACCTGGAGAGGTCAATCGTGGAGAGTCTAAGGGAGAAATGTTGGGGGTTAGGGGTTGACACAATTGAGTCCGGTAATGAGTTCCACGCTTCGATAACTCGATTTTTTTACAGTCAATTTTGGAGCGGTTCATATTGAGTTTGAATCTGTTGCGTGCTCTTGTGTTATTGCAGTTGAAGCTGAAGTAGTCATTGACTGGTAGGACGTTGCAGCATATGATCTTGTGGGCAATACTCAAATCGTGAATTGCTTTTATTTTGCTGAATCCCCAAATCTATTTTTTTATCAATAGAAACATAGAAACATAGACGTCTGACGGCAGAAAAAGACCTCATGGTCCATCTAGTCTGCCCTTATACTATTTTCTGTATTTTATCTTAGGATGGATATATGTTTATCCCAGGCATGTTTAAATTCAGTTACTGTGGATTTATCTACCACGTCTGCTGGAAGTTTGTTCCAAGGATCTACTACTCTTTCAGTAAAATAATATTTTCTCATGTTGCTTTTGATCTTTCCCCCAACTAACTTCAGATTGTGTCCCCTTGTCCTTGTGTTCACTTTCCTATTAAAAACACTTCCCTCCTGGACCTTATTTAACCCTTTAATATATTTAAATGTTTCGATCATGTCCCCCCTTTTCCTTCTGTCCTCCAGACTATACAGATTGAGTTCATTAAGTCTTTCCTGATACGTTTTATGCTTAAGACCTTCCACCATTCTTGTAGCCCGTCTTTGGACCCGTTCAATTTTGTCAATATCTTTTTGTAGGTGAGGTCTCCAGAACTGAACACAGTATTCCAAATGTGGTCTCACCAGCATTCTATATAGCGGGATCATAATATTATATGGAAGGTCTAACCAAGCAAAACTTGGGGAAATAGAAGCATTTCCTCAAGCTGATGAAACAGAAATACATTATCTTCTCCATTTTAATCATTCTGCATATATATAATAGCTTTGATTTTTATTGTTTGTTTTGCCCTGAATTTCTTCTTCACGCACAGTAAAGAGTATAGATTGCTGGATTTGATATAGAACATAGAATTCATTATTACAAATAAAATATTATTTTCATCAGAACCAGTTTCTACTATCACAATGGAAGCAATTAGATCTATTGAAATGCATGTGCAAAACTACTTATAAAATATACAGGGCTCTGTTACTTCATTGAACATGGTAAATCAATATGTTAAATGAGTAACAGCAGCCCAGAAATTCAGAGAGTGCTTAATCACTGTTAATATGAGATATTACACAAGAGAGCATAAGTGCACATGCCTGCTGTTCACAAAACTTGGGATTGTTATTATGTAAACATTAATACCCAAAATTTTAATAGGATAAAATCCAGGAGCCATGATGTGTGTCTACAAAAAAGTACACACTGTTGTAAAGCTCTTGAAATATATGGAATCACAGGGACCTCACAGGACACTTCAAAGCATGAAGAATGTTTGGCTGATAATGATAATAACAATCTAAGAGGAATAGAGTATGAATAGGCAGAGAGTCCCTAAACACAGACACTGGGAAAACAAAGTTAGTTAGAGGCAGTCTTGTAACTAAAAATATAAAAAACAATTAAATACATAAAGGAGCAGGGGTTTGACTGGTTGCCAGATAGTAGAGTCATTGTCTATTCCAGTGTTTCCCAACCTTGGCAACTTGGAGATATCTGGACTTCAACTCCCAGAATTCCCCAGCCAGCATTTGCTGGCTGGGGAATTCTGGGAGTTGAAGTCCAGATATCTCCAAGTTGCCAAGGTTGGGAAACACTGGTCTACTCTACTTCAATATTCAGTCTGTTTAAACTTGCCTCTCTGAACCATCACCAAAATAGGAGGATACTTAATAACATGAGTAGTCTTACCTTCTCTCTCATCAGTTAAAGGCGCACTCTTTCCCTCAGGAATCAATCTATGTTACTGTCTAGATAGTGTTCACCAACTTAATATTTCCCAAATACATTGGATGTGGAAGATGTAGAGTTGAACAAATATAAAGATCCAACAGAGAAGGATGGCTGAAGGAAAAAGGATTCAAGCTGATTGTTCTTTTTTTTTAAATGACATTTTTTTTCATGCATAGTAAATTTAGCCATGAATTCTAATCTATACAAGGCAATCCTCAAGCATTAACTGGAATTTCCTATCAACAGAAAATTTCTGGAAACAATTTAAGTATACAAACTGCCATCAGTCTGGAGTGGTGTAGGGTTTCCTGCTTGGACTTGATGAGCTACAAGGTCCCTTACAACTTACTTACTTACTTACTTACTTACTTACTTACTTACTTACTTACTTACTTACTTACTTACTTACTTACTAAGTTATGTATTTACTTACTTACTTACTAACATATGTATTTACTTACTTACTTACTTACTTACTTACTTAAACAAACAAACAAACAAACAAACAAACAAACAAACAAACAAACAAAATCTTCACAATAGCTAATCAATAAAGAGTCTAGGCATAGAGAGTTGCTATTTTCACCTACATTAGTATATGTATCCCAAAGACTGACAGTATTAAGGGTATCCCATTAAAAAATCAGGACTATTTAAGGTTGGAAATGATGGAACATTGCACCTCAAGCTCCTCCCTTCCCCTTCCAACACCTACTCACTTCACAAAGTTTCTTGTGAGATTAGGGGGAATCTTCTTATCTCTTTTACCCTGAGCAAGTCTCAGATTTATGATTCTCCAATGCCTGACTTATCGCATGAGAAGAGGGATAGGGATGAAACTACAAAGTGTTTTAGATAAGTGGATCCTTTTATTTGGGTCCTTTTCAATTAGGATTCATACCTGAGTGTGTAATGGAAATTCTATTGCAGGGGTGTCAAACTTGATTTCTTTGAGGGGCACATCAGGGTTGTGTTGACCACAGGGCCAGGGTGGGCATGGCCAGCTTGAAGTCACTTGTATCACAGGCACCTGTGGTGGCCTGAGTGCTCTGCAAAGAAAACGGGCTTCCGAGCTCTGTTTCCAGATGGGACAGCCTCCTGCAACTCTCTGCCAGTGAAAATGGAGTGGGGGGGGCATGTGTGGTTCTTGTGAGCTGCATTTTCAGCTAGGACAGCCTCCTGTAACATGCAGGCTCCGTTTTTTTTCTGGCAGAGGTACCATAGGCTGGTGCGTCACTGTTTCCAAGATGGCCACTTTGGCCAAATCTAAGCACCTCTATTGTTAGGGAGCCTACTCATGTAATCATTGGGCAATTATTAATCAAGTGTCAAACACAAAATTATTTACCCATTATTCAGTAAATGTTGTTCAGTACCTAAATACAGTACTACTGATCCTTCTATATAACAGGGTTGCTTAAAGCAGAAGCTTTTTCTAACAGAAATACCTTAAGAGACCATGGACAGGTTGAGAATCTTAGCAGAATGTAAATAAGTAGAAAAGGAAGTGTTTTTTTCCCCCTTTAAAATTGCAAATATTACTTTACAGCTACATTTTATAAGAAAAGGGTTGTGGAAACCTACAAATAAGATTATAATTATGATAATGAATGTATAATTTATGCAGAGAAGATGGAAAATATGCAAGGTATATACAATATATCTCTGCATTCTTTTGTATCTATTGATAGGTTATAAATCTTTGAGGGATGCTGAAACTTTGCATGGGCTTGCATTATTTTCAAAGAGCAAATGATTTCCATTTTTTTATTTTTGTTTGTAATTAAATTACATTTGTCTGCTTTGCAATGCCAAAGAAGCATAAGGAAATATAAACTTTGAGATGTTTCTGATTTATATGGATATCTGAGCATTTTGCTCCTGCGTAAACATTTCTGGTGACATGAATATGGATAGCTTCAAATCTTAGGCGAGTTCATTACGAAAGGTAGCATATGTTTTTGACTCCTGAACCAGGAGGGAAAATGAGAATACCCAGCTTTGCCAATACCCAATTTGCCAGTAAATTGTAAACAGTTGGTACCCCCGTAAGCAAAAGACTGAAATAATTACTGTAGCTGTGCCTTGAAGTAGCCAGCTCATTTTTATGTTTCTTCTCTGTTTGTTTGCTTGCCTTTCATTCTGCTGATTTAATGTGCTGCAAGTTTTGTAGACATAGGCTAAATATATGCTTTAGGCTCGCTTCCTTGCACTTTTCAATGTACAAATGTCAGTCTGCTAGATTCCTAGAGCAAATATGGCTATGAAAGAACCATGCATGTAAAAAACACAATTATCCCTTGGTTAGTTTTCAGTCAATCCCTACTTCAATTCCCAAACCATCCACATACACTTAGCTTACTTAACAAAACAAAATCTTACCAAATGGGCACTTACTTTCTGTCTTATATGTCCCTGCTTAGGAAGAGATATATCCAGGAATGGGCTACTACCCGGACTGGGGGGGGGGGGCACACAATGGGGCAGCGAAAATGGAGCTCCATCCCAGAACACCCAATTTGCACTGAAAAATGTTGAAAGAAAATGCAGGGCGTCCTACAAAAGCCACACCCATAGTGTGGTAGTAAAAACTGGATATATCAATCTGATAACTGGATCAAATAAAATTGTTTAAATATTTACTAAACCTGGGTATTGATTAGATTAGATTAGATTAGATTAGATTAGATTAGATTGCCGCCCCCCTCCGTAGACTCGGGGCGGCTAACAACAATAGTGAAACAACATAAACAAATCTAATATTTAAGTTAATTTAAAAAACCCTTATTTAAGAAACCAATCATACACACAGACATACCATGCATAACTTTTATAAGCCTAGGGGGACGGGATATCTCAATTCCCCCATGCCTGATGACAGAGGTGGGTTTTAAGGAGCTTACGAAAGGCAAGGAGGGTGGGGGCAACTCTGATCTCTGGGGGGAGTTGGTTCCAGAGGGTTGGGGCCACCACAGAGAAGGCTCTTCCCCTGGGTCCCGCCAGACGGCATTGTTTAGTCGATGGGACCCGGAGAAGGCCAACTCTGTGGGACCTAACTGGTCACTGGGATTCGTGCGGCAGAAGGCAGTCCCGGAGATATTCTGGTCCGATGCCATGAAGGGCTTTATAGGTCATAACCAACACTAATAATGACTAATGATGCAGCAGACACTTTCCATGGAGCTGAGCTTGAAGGAAAGCAGTCTATCAGGCATCATCTGAAAAGAAACAACATTGGTAGTAGAAGTTTGTTTATTTATTTATTTATTTATTGGAAACATGAGCCTACTGGCCCCACCAGAAGTTGGGAAACAGGTCATTTCTGGCCTCCAGAGAGCCTCCAGAGGGTGGGAGAAGCTGTTGTTGCCCTTCCCAGGCATTGAATTACTGGTGTGGGCACTTGCGCGAGCATGATAGTGCACCCACACAATCTTTCGGCACCTCAGGAAAAAAGGTTCACCCTCATTGTTCTATACTTTCTCTATATTATTGCAAAGTATTATGTGAAAGCTTAACTCGGGATAAACAGACATTGTCATTTTATACAGCTCAACGTATTCAGCAGGAACTACAATGATACCTCTACCTAAGAACACCTCTACTTAAGAACTTTTCTAGATAAGAACCAGTTGTTCAAGAGTCTGGGTTTCTCTCTCTGGCGCAGTGTAAGGGAGGCAGCCTCGCACCGGGTGTATGCGTAGCGCATGCTCCTCCTTGCCGCCTCAGAGTCCCTCTTTTTTTTTTAAGCCTTAAAGTTTTGGATTTTTTTTATTCCCCTCACCTCACCTACTTCCTTCGGTAGCGACTGTCCTCCTCCTCTTCTTCCTCCTCCTCCTTCTCCCACCCAAATTCTGAGCTTTTTTTTTTCCTAATGGGTTTGAACACATTATTTGCTTTTACATTGATTTCTATGGGGGAAAATTCTACTTCTACTTACAAACTTTTCTACTTAGGAACCAGGTCAAGAACAAATTAAGTTCTTAAGTAGAGGTACCACTGTATAATGTTTTATTTAAAAAAAATAAAAACTTGGTTCCCCAAATACTAAGTTTCTCGGTATTGATCTGTTGAAGAAAAACCAGTTAAAGTGAATGAAACTCAGAAAGATGTGTAAGATTTTGTTTCCCTACCAAATAATTTAAAGTGTTCTTTTTATCATAGACTTTAATCATGACTATATCCACGGTCATTGTTCTTGGAATTCAGTATATTTAGAAATATATTCAAGCATATAAAACCACTGGGGCATATCCTACTTACAAAATAAATCAGAAATCCTGATATATTATAATTCTGCTTCAGGCCTTTCTATGGTAGTAAGTGCAATAAAAAGTGCAATTGTTGTTAAATAATTGTGCAATATTCAAAGATCTTTCCATTAGCTATCGCATCTGTTGTAATATCACATCAAGAAGCAGCCTTTTCACAGCACCTAAGCAGCAATATTTTGTTAGTGGGAAAATGTATAGTTAGTTATCCATATTCATGAGATGTCCATTCAATTAAACTACCCTTTGGTGCTCTCTGCAAAGCATGGCAGTGGTTATACCCTTTAGTAAAATGTACATAATATCTGAGACTGCCCCTTACAGGCGCCTAGCTATTAAGGAAATAAGCTGTTGACCTCATTTATTCCTATACTATATTTTTTGCTGAAGGTCTCTATTTGAAATGATTGTGCAAGTATTGAATTTTTAATCTCTGATATACAGTATTTTAAAACAATCAATGGGCATTCCTCACTGAATGGCAATAGTTTCAGGCACAATAACAGATGTACAGTGTTCCCTCAATTTTCGCGGGTTCAAACTTCGCGAATAGCCTATAACACAGTTTTTCAAAAAATATTAATTGAAAAATACTTCGCGGGTTTTTTTCTATACCACGGGTTTCCCCGCCCCATGATGTCATACGTCATTGCCAAACTTTCATCTGCCATTGCTGATTGGCCGAAATCTCAGCCAATCAGCATTGTTATCACAAAAAAAATAATTATTGTTAAAAAATAATTATGTTTATAAATATCAGGATCACTAAGTGTCTTATTCAATGGTGAGTACCAGTAACAATGATGAGTAAATGGTTGTTAAGGAAATGGGAAATGGTAATTTAGGGGTTTAAAGTATTAAGGGATGGCTTGTGATACTGTTCATAGCCAAAAATGGTGTATTTACTTCCTCATCTCTACTTCGCGGAAATTCGACTTTCGCGGGCGGTCTTGAAACGCATCCCACGCGAAAATTGAGGGAACACTATACTGTCAGAGAGTGGGTTTCCTCATGAACTGAAATAGTTTCTGAACGCAGTCATTTGTTAAAATAGAGTATATTTCAAGATAGGAAGCTACTTTTTTATTTAAACAAGTAATATGGAATAACTTTTTCAAGATTTCTAAACTAATCCATCTATATTTAACAGGACTTCCATTTTCTCCTTTCAATTTTCACTCTTGGTCTTGACATCTTTACCTAAGGCGTTTCTAAGATGTTTTTAGTGTATAAATGCTGTCAAATCGTTTTTAACTTCTACTTTGCATGTGAGCCTAGTGAAATAGTGAAATGTGATGCCTGCATAAATGCACTAGAGTGCCTTCCGATCCCGTCCTATTGTCTTCTATATCCCATATATCTTCTCTTCTATCCTTATATCTTTCTTCTATTCTCTCATCCATTATTTTATCCTATATTCTCTCTTCTATTCTTTTTCTAATTCTATTTCCTCCAAGGTGTCCTCTATTACCTTCATTGTGTTTTATTGTGTATTGGACAAAATAAATAATAAATTAATAAATAAATCTAGCTTTCCTCTGTTTCTTAGCTATGGCAGTCCCTTTTCTCATTCATTCTGGAGAACATTCCATAATGATTCTCTATTCATGAAGTTCAAGTCTTCAGAACAATTCCTGATGTTCTGCTTGAAAGTAGTAGATACAAGGTCAAAATCATATCCTAAAAGATGATGGACCCTAATCTTCTGCTTTAGCTTGGATTGTGTATTTACATACAGTTAACTCTTCACCATGTCTTTGCTATTATAGATGGGTATTTCCATATTCTTGCATCAATAGTAGGATTAATTTGATTTCTGTAAATTCTATCTCATGTTGTCTATATATGTAGATATTGTTTTGGTTATATAAAGACTGTGTTAGCAAATAAAAATCTTTTTTTTTTCAGAAATTGATCTGTTCTTATCTTTTATTTCTGTTTCCTAGGCCATGTAGTCCAACTAATTTTCTTTTTTCCAAGTTTGGCATTTTTTGTTAAATTTTAGATAAAACTTTAAACATAAAATATCAAAGTAAACAATTCTTATAATCTATGTTCCTGCTGTCCTTATTTCTTTGCAGTTTAGATTTTTTTTCCTCCCCTGCATGGCAATGTTAGCAACTGGACATCTTAACTGGACATTTTAATTTAGCCACATCATAAACTTTATTAATATTTTAAAAGATTATGAGCCTTTCTGAACAGCATATTGAGTACCATCTTCTGAGGAACACCCCATCGTCAATTACATCTTAGTAAAATACAGCCCTGTATTTTATACTTTGGCATCCTTCACCATCCCTCTGAGGAACATCTCCCAACACATTGCCATAATGAGGAAGCATAGGAAGACCTGGTTGAGTGATTAAGTGTTGGACTTAATCTGATCTGCAAGTCACTATATTAGTACACTGAGTGATGATAGCTTAATTTTTCATAAAGTTGCTGGCATTGAAAAACAAAGTATCAGAGAAGAATATACTGTAGCCTCAAAAGGCAAGATGCTAGTGTAATAAAAGAAACATTTTGATTGGAAACATGATTTAAGGGATATCCAGTATTTTACAGATGTTAGAGCTACTATTAATTTATTAGGGTTTTTTTTTAAAAAAAAGAATTTAGATCTAGAATCTTCCAATTGCAGAATACCAGCTGACTTTAAACAGAATTCTGCATCCTCAACAGCATTGCGATCCTCTATTTTTATTTCATATACTTTTAAAAGTGCAATCACAGTATCAATGTTAATTTAAAATGATGCTCATTATTTGTAATCAGGAGCCAAATCAACCTTAAAAGAAAATTCAAAACCTGTAACAAACTTGACCTGAGATTAGAATTTTCAATAGCACACAACATTGTGTACGTACCTCAAAGTGACTCATGCATCTACACACACAAAAAGGTTTCATTGTTTCTAAGATAAATATTAGTAGAGTCCAGTATGTGGAAGACAAATGGTGATTCCTTTATTAACTGTTTAAATCTGAAGAACAGGCTGTCAGGGTTGAACCAATGAACAGAACTTTGAACTATAATATAACTTGCTTCTTTCAGAAAAGAAGGAAATCAACAAAATAAAAGATCAAACAGTAACAAGGCCATTGTTGAGACAGCAAAGAGTATAACATGGTCTCTTTGTTCCTCATTAGTTCCATGCAGTTCTCAAGTAGAATTTGTTCCGGTTTTATTCAAATATTATTGTGTGAACTTACTAAAAGAATTAGAACACAATGATAGGCCAGAAACAATTGAAGCTTTTGTCTCATTCTTTTCTCTCTCTCTTTCCCAGTCTTCTAAGTAGAAGCAGATACCAAAGAAACATACAATCTTTACTCAATCTACTATACTGCTGCAAAACTGCAGGTTATTGGAAAACGGAAACGATCTAATGTAAGAATTAATGCAAAATATATTTTTTTAAAACAATACAGGTGCTTCAGGCATATTCTGCAGTATAAATCTTGATGAGTTTTCACAGAAAAGAAATTAACTGTTTAAAATGCAATTTCTTATATTTTATGCATATTATGATGATTAGCATATATCAAGTTTGTATACATGGGCTTTTGCTGTTGGGTTTTTTTTCTGAGCAGAAGACGATTCCATCATCCATTGTCTGAAAATAAAAAACAAAAGTTAACAATGTAGAAAATCCATGTTCTCCTTAAAGGACCTAGCAATCAAGATTTAGGACATATCCAATAGACCAGTCAATATTGCTTCTAGAAGTACTTACTCAAAATGTTGGTGGATTACATTTGCTCTCTAGACTTCTTTTTCTTTATCCAGTTCTCAAGGTTTACATCTTCTTTCTATTGTTCCCTCCATCAATTCATGCCTTACTTTCAAGCAAAGTTCTTGTAAGTTGTAAATGAAACTGTCACACTTATTTTCATTTTCAAGAAGTTGAGAACCTTTTCATATCTATAATCAACAGATTATATTTGTTTAGATATATACACACAGTGTGTGTTTGTGTATGTGTGTGTAATTACATATATTTCAATGGAGTTGTGGTTTCAAATGCAAAAGATAAACAATTGAATGTAACATTGCAGATTCTTCTGTATTTTCCTCTTCAAATTATAGAATACACAAACTGGTGGAAATGAGCTTCATTTTATTATAATTTAGATTGCTTGACTGATAGATTACATATAAAACAAATTACAGTGAAGCAAACTGAAAACCAAACAAAATCAAATATATAAATATAAGAAAAAGGGCATTAGTTCTTAATTATCATGCAAAACCATTTATAGATAATCTTTTATAGAAGTGGGATTATTTCAAATATCCATTTTTATACTGTACTTATAAATAACATAGATATTTGCTTATAACATATCAAAAGTATGGAAACCCAAAGGTCAGGTTTTCAAGCATTCTAAGATCCATGTATGGTTTATGATAATAGGGCAAATTAAATAATAAAAACACATTTTCAATGAAAAATATCAATAAAAATGATAAAATCAGTGGCAAAAATATAATTGTAACTGAGAAATAAAGTTAAACCAGAGAAGAGAATAATATATGGATGGAATTCTCATTGCCAGTGAGTTGCCACCTAGTCGTGCAATGAGAGTTTTAACATCATTAAACAACGTCTGCCTATTGCAGGTTTTTGGGAGAGACTTAAGGAATGGATAAAAATGTCAAATCCAGTCTACATGTAGCACTTCATAACAACCACAAACTGTTGAAAAAGACATGAGATACGCATTTGCTTAATAATAAATCATACTTGCAAAGTGTTAATAATATTCATAACTGTGACAGCTAATTACTTAATATTTTAGCTGTAGTCAAGCAGATTACTAGGTTATATTTTTAAGACAAAGTAGTTCTGAATGAAAAGGTAATCAAACTCTGTCAGAGTAATCTTTTTTCAGCCTAATTTATAAGACACATAAGAGTGTGTGAGAGAGTGGGGGGACAAACAATAGTTAATAAATAGTTCAGCTACAGCAGCTTTCATTTATGCCCTTATTTTAAGAGCTTGCAAAGACAATCTACTAGGAATGAAAGAAACACAGAGAGATGGATCATTCTGGAAGGACAAGCTCCTGACTTCCAGGCATAGCTTAGATCAGGAGTCACCAATCTTTCGGACCTCAGGGACCACTAAATTCATAAGTTTAAATCCTGCAGACCAATAAATATGATTTTTTTAAAAAAAGATAAATTGCAATATAAAAATGAAAATAGTTTTTCTGCAGACCATCAAAAATGTCTTATAGATCACTGCTTGATGACAGTAGTTTAGATAGTGAGCAGCAATGGCAATGAATCACTACCCCATCTCTAGCTATTGACATCTCTTGAAGGACAGAATTATTCTACATAACTGAAACTGGGGATGTTACCTCAGCATCAGTCTGGAGGTCAGAAGGAAAAGGGGGGACATGATCGAAACATTTAAATGTGTTAAAGGGTTAAATAAGTTTCAGGAGGAAAGTGTTTTTAATAGGAAAGTGAACCCAAGAACAAGGGGACACAATCTGAAGTTAGTTGGGGGAAAGATCAAAAGCAACGTGAGAAAATATTATTTTACTGAAAGAGTAGTAGATCCTTGGAACAAACTTCCAGCAGACGTGGTTGGTAAATCCACAGTAACTGAATTTAAACATGCCCGGGATAAACATATATCCATCCTAAGATAAAACACAGAAAATAGTATAAGGGCAGACTAGATGGATCATGAGGTCTTTTTCTGCCGTCAGTCTTCTATGTTTATATCACCATTAAAGTCATTTTATTAATTAGTCTGCCAATCTTGTCCTTTACTCAGACTTTTTGTGGGCTGCAGCCTTATTATTATTATTTATTATTTATATGATTCCTATGCCCCCCCCCTCTCTGAGGACTCAGGGAGGCTCACAACTTATAAAATATATAGTACACAACATTTTAAAGCTGTTGGACTTCCAAATGTAAAACAGATCAAATGAAGAAATTCTGTTCCAGATTTCAATTATTTTGCCACTTTGTTCCTAAAAAGGTTCCTCTTTTTTTCAACTGATTGAGGACTGGAAAGAGAAAATAAAAGAAAAACACCATAATTCTTCCATTTTTCTTCTCCTTTTGGTCTGGTTTAACTTGGGAAAAGAGCAAGACATGATTATCTTATTTTCCTGTCCGCTGATCCATCATTTATTATTTGATTGTTCCACCAATTTTAATTTTCAATTCACAATTCTAGTGATGAACTTTGAAAGAGAAATGGTGGTAGTGCTAGTGATTGCAGAGCATGGTGACAACTCCTGCATACCAGCCATCTGGGAACTGCCGTTTGGTGGAGAAAGGCAAGGAGCAATTTTCCTTTAAAAATTGCAAGGCAGCTGAAGATGGAGGCTGGCTTATGGAGTAACAGGGCTCATTTCAGGACCATGAGGGCCCAACGTGCATGCTTGAATGGGTGGGTAGTGATTAATGAATATAAGGGGATGGGAAGTGTTCTGGTTTCTGGTAGAAATTTAGTAATTACAAATAACTCTTATTAAGTGCATCATTTCATGAATAAAGCAACTCCGTTTATTTCTCTGCTCTCCTGTACTTCAACACATTCCATACAGCACTCAGTCCATTATCTCTCTCTTAGCCGCATTTCTCACATTCCTTTTCCTGCTTCACTTAAATAGGATTTATTTTCCTAACCACATAACTTTGAAAAAAACAGCAGCACTGACTGAATGCAATACAAAATACTTTGGCTTACTTTAGCGTGGCAAAAACACATCCATTATTCTTTTCGGCAACATTGAAACTCCACCCTTCTCCTCCACTGACCCCTTGATGTGCCAAATACATCACTACAATATTTAACCCATTCCTCTCCTTAATATCTTCTTCCAGACCTCTGGACCCTTCTGAATTTAGGGTTAACCCAGCGAGCGTCTGATTCTCCCTCACTAGATCCTGAACTCATAGTCCCATCCTGTGGCTGGCCTCCCACCTGTTCTACTACCTGTAACCCGGGGTCTCCACTACTTTATAAACACTATCTGAATCCGAGTCCCCAATATCTTCATCATCCTCCAACTGATCAGGAGTATGTACAACAGGAAGCACGGGTGAGCAGCCCTAACAAGAGTTTCTCTTTAGATTGTCAGTAAGTGCCAGGAAAAAAGTAAAGCGGACATTAGCAAACTAGGTTGGTGTTATACATGGAGTATTCAGCCTACTGAGGGATTGTCAAATTCACACTGTCACAATAGCATCATGTGATGTATTTTTTCCCTTTGTTAAACTGGGCATGGGAATGGCCAGCATGTGACACATGTGGCCCACAGGCCAGGCATTTGACAGCCCTGGCCAACTGGATTCCAACCAATTGGAATGAAGTTTTGTCTACAAAAACCATGAAGAACAGCGTGAATTGGACATCACTATTTCAGTTAATCCATCCAATTTACCTATCATGAATTGTCTTTTGACATTGCCTTTTTAGTGCATTGGGCACTGGTAGATCATGATATTATGAATTCTTGTTGTGAAATGGTCAGTGTCCTGTGTTCACTCTGATGTAAGCTGGTCATGCAGAACTGGCCAAAGGCAGCATACTATATTTTTCTAATATCCTCAGTGCATAAACTTTGTTGTGCAAACAAAATTCACATACCAAAAACTATTACAATTGACCATCTAATGTTCGTATTATTAAAATTATGGGGGGAAATGATTGTGATTGGCAGTGCCATATCATATTCAATTTCAATAGAGGTTAGCAATAATTAGAAAATCTATACTGCTCAAAAAAATAAAGGGAACACTCAAATAACACATCCTAGATCGGAATGAATGAAATATTCTCATTGAATACTTTGTTCTGTACAAAGTTGAATGTGCACAACAGCATGTGAAATTGATTGTCAATCAGTCTTGCTTCCTAAGTGGACAATTTCATTTCATAGAAGTTTGATTTACTTGGAGTTATATTGTGTTGTTTAAGTGTTCCCTTTATTTTTTTTGAGCAGTGTATATTTAAATGTCTGAATTTGCTAATTTTGTGCACAACTAAGAAGGGTTAATTCCACTGAGTTCAGTGGGTCTTACGTCTGAGCTAATGTGCATCAGATTATCCTTGCCATCAGTAGTTTTTTTTCCCCAGCACAATCTAAATTATCATGTAATCTTTTAGTTTTAATCTTTAATACATCGAGTTTCACTGGTATACTTTGGAAATATTGAAATATCGATATAGAGATGCTGTGTATTTACTGATTATATTATACACATTTATACATTCATAAGTATAGATATCTGCAGAAGTTCACTATATTGCATATTCTCTTAACAATAAAACATAGCTAACATGTGTTTTTGTCAATCTTCAAGTTTCTAGAGTTACCAGCCTATAAAATCTTCTTGAATGATTAGACTGTCATGTTCTCAGAACCTATGCATTTTTGAACAGTTATGGCTGGTGATGTTAAAACTGACTTCATGTAAAAACAATTTGCCGAAGTATATTTAGATCCATTTTTGTCTATTTGCCAAGCTGAGCGGGGAATGTGAAATGGAGAATCAGAATGAATTATAACTGGACAATAATTTTAAATGTGTGAATGGATAAATAGAGATAACTGACATGCGATTAGCAAATGAAGACTTTACCAGTATATGTTTCTGAAATTGTAAAATGTCTAGATACAATTCCTTAATCCAGTAGTTTCCAACCTTTTTTTGGCCATGTCCCATCTAAGCATCTATAAAATCTTCCTCCTCCCCATAACATATAATTCTTATTATTCAAAAAATGAACTACTCATGCGGAAGAAGCCTAAAAGGCCGTTAACTACCGTGTTTTCCCCAAAATAAGACACTGTCTTATATTAATTTTTGCTCCAAAAGTTGTGCTATGTCTTATTTTCGGGGGGTGCCTTATATTTCTCAAATAAGACAAATTCACAGGCAGAAAAGCTGACACCCCCAAAGAAAGTGTACCGTATGGTACACTGATTACGGTACTGTACCTGTCAGTATGGTACCTACACACACAAACGATGGCACTTATACGGTACAACAGTATATTCCCGCTATTTCAGCTTCCAGCCACCAGAGGAACTACAGTCTACGCACTGTAGTGGAGACTGTAATGGCGGTGAGACAGCAGCAGACTATGTCTGCTGTACTGGATGGTACAAAACAATGGAAGGGGCCAGCAGGAGACGCCACATTATTACGGTACTGCTATGAACAGCTTTGAATGGTACCGTATGTTTTTCCACCGTACCGTATGTAAATTTGACTACGCCTTATTTTTGGGGGGTGCCTTATATTAGCAAATTCTGCAAAACCTCTGACATGCCTTACTTTCGGGGTATGTCTTATTTTCGGGAAAACAGGATAGGTTTAAACAAAGTTCCAATTGTCCCCATTAAAATTGAAATTGCCCCCCTGTGGGGCTTGGGCCCCACCGTTGGGAACCAGGAGCTTAATATCTTTCATCTGGTTCCTGATTCTGATACTAAACTTCAGTTAAGATTTGATTTAAGTTTTGCTTTTGTTTCTAAAGAAAAAAAAATCCCTAATACAAAGTAGACATGCAATGCAGTAAAAATGAATACAGTACATATAGATCATACTGGGAAAGTTTTGTTAGACGGGCAGCCTGGTTGCTTAAATGCCATTACTAGGTTGTTAGTGTGTGGAAAATGTCCTGTCTAGGTTGCTTAAATATTGTTTCTAAATCAATATTGTTATACGGTGGATCTGAAATCATTGTGGACAGCTAATTACAATAACAGATTGCTTAACTGAGGACTTTGAAGTTTAGTTTTGCTTGTAGGTTTACCTATTAACTTTTTTTAGAGCACATAGTAGATCATATTGTTTGAGTAAATAGAGTTGTAGAAGCTTATATATTACAGAACTGTTTCACAAGGCGAGAAACTACTAGTGCTGAAATATCTATACCATAGGGGAGGACCAGAAGTGTTTTGCTACCAGCATGGTACAATTCTATGAAATTTATTTATTTATTTATTTATTTATTTATGTATTTATTTATTTATTCATTCATTCATTCATTCATTCATTCATTCATTCATTCATTTTTTATGTTGCCCTTCTCCTTAAACTCAGGGCGGCTTACAACATGTTAGCGGCAGCAGCAGGAGGCTCCGCCCACTCAGTTTGGAGATTTCTGTGCATGCACAGAAACATTGCACATGCCAATGAGTGTGTGCGCAAACTTTTAACGATGGGATTTAGAACCCATCAAGACAATATATGTGTATTTTTTTTCCTTTCGCCCACATTTCTTTTGTTTTTCCTATTAGTTTTTTTCTTGGTTTTGGTTCTTTTTGGAGTTGGGAGTTTCTATTTTAACTTTGGGATAAAATAAAATAAAATTTGACAAAAGGTGTCATTATTAATTCATAAATAAATTTGCAGTAACCTGGATTGCACATCTGGATTCTGGAAAATAGAACATAGCCAAGTATTTTCTCCTGTTTACCCTTGCTAAAATGTTTTCTCATAGAGCTTCAGTGAGCTACATGCATAACTAACTCAGTTTCCAGGGACATGAATAATTTATGGTTCAGTATTACATGCCAGTGTGCCAATTGGAAATTCATTGAGGCAGTGCCCCTACAAAATCATGCAAGCCTCATGAGTGAGGTCAATATCGTTATGGCAGATCATTACCCAATGCTTTTCTAGTAATGTGTTCTCCTTGGCATCCACCTGCCCAAGAACCTTCCCTTGGTCCCTGCCAGAATCCCAGTCCCAAATGTGTAAATTCCTTTTGGATTCTTGCGTATCTTGCAAAGTGGCATACTGAAAAACAGTGCCAGCCTTTTGCCTCATCTTTACTTTTATCCATGTCTTTTGGGTATAGATTGTATAAACTTACATAGAAAAAAAATAGAAATGGCAGGTGGTTGTCACCTCTCAAAGGAATTTTGCAGGTGTGCTACCTACATAGAGGGCAAAGAAACAGATGAAATGTGAAGCAGTAGAAAGCAATGCAGGGGAAGAGGGAAGAGGGGATTTTCAATAAATTTAATTTAGCTAACTTATATATAAAATTTAATAAATTTTAATAAACAGGAATTTGGGGATAAACCATAGCTACCATGGCAGTCATTTTATGAGTAGGCAAACTTTCATAGGGTGGCCATTTCATGACAGCACTCACAAGCTACTTTTAAACCAAGCAAAAGAAAGTTACGTATTTTTGCAAAATAAATGAATAACGTTAAAAGAGTATGCAAATATGGAAAATGAGGATGGCCAAGAATATTGTCATGAAAACAGTTCAGCCTCCGCCAGGCTACTTAACATAAGTAAAATGATCCGAGTAAACGGCTTTGAGTTAAAACGCTTTATTCTTTCACAGAGAAACAACAGCCGCGGCTTACTTTCACTGCCGAATGCAATCTGACAGGAGACGCGTAAGCCCGGTAGCACAGGAAAACTTTCGCCCGGCAACAAGCGACGCCTGACAGCTCTTTAGTTTGGCGCCCAAAGCCCAGCGGCCAATCAGAGGTAAGTAAACAGTCCTGTCTGACTCTAATGACTTTTGCTTAACAATAACTCTTTAACTAAATTCCCTGGTAACAGAAACTTCTGGATTTAACATCCCTCCCCCTTCTGGTTGATTTATTACAGATGTTCACTCTGATAAATATGTAATAAATTCGTCCAAACGGGCTGGTCTTCTGGGTGCCCGCTCAGACCTTCGTGGGTCTTGGAGGACCTGGGTATCCACCGATGAAGATGGCTCTTCCGGATGGGACTGTCCAGCACCCCCATGGCTGGAGCCTTGCGGAGCTGCAGCTGCGCTGGCTTGACTAGTAAATCCAGGTAAGTCCCAGTCTATTTGTTCCTGGTTCCTAGTAGGTCTTGAGTAATTTCCTGTGGGGTGTGAAGGAGGAGAGGCCCCATTACTTATGGCAGCCATATTGTCCCTTATACTGGCAGATGCCAATCTCCCTCTAATGTGATCTATGTGCCTCTTCCAGAGGCGGCCATCACTTAGGGCAATTGTATATGTTTTTGGACCGGTTTGTTCTGTGACTATTCCACTCTCCCACAATGTGCCCTTATCAAAATTTTTAACATACACATTTTGACCGATACATACCGAGCGTTCCGGAGTGGTGACATTTACCGTTTTTAACTGGACATAGGCTGGGTGCAGCCTATCCAATGGTGACCTTAACTTCCTCCCCATCAGTAATTCAGCCGGGCTTCTATTTGTAGTCATACTTGGTGTTATATGTTGCATTAGAAGGAAAGTGTCCAGTCTGCCTTGAATTTCCCCTGGGGATGATCTTTTGATGGCCTCTTTGGCCACTCGGACATACCTTTCAGCCATCCCATTAGCCCACGCTGCGTGGACTGAGACCAAAGCATGTTTCACCCCCAACCCGGCGAGGAACATTTCAAACTCCCTCGAAGTAAATTGGGGCCCATTATCCGATACCAGAACATCTGGACACCCATGTGTCGCAAACAATTTCCGCAACACCTTTGACACTGATGTTGTTGTAGTGGACCCTAGTAACAGTATCTCCAGCCACTTGGAGTATGCATCCACCACTATTAAGAACATGTTATTGTTCACTGGCCCCGCTAGGTCGATATGTATTCTTGACCACGGGCCCCTAGGGGTGTCCCACTGTGCAGGGGTGGTTTTGGGAGGATTTGGTCTGGTCTCCTGACAGGACTTACATGTAGCAACCCAGTCCTCTATAGCCCTGTCCAGCCCTGGCCACCATAAATACCCCCTAGCCAGGGCCTTCATCCTGACCACCCCGGGGTGTTCTTGATGCAGCAGCTGCATCACTTGGGGCCTTAGGGAATGGGGGATGACTACCCTATCACCCCATAACACACATTCATGCATCACCGACAGTTCTAGCCGTTTTGTCTTAAACTCACCTACTATTGGGTCATCCCCATTGGCTGGCCATCCTTTTAGAATATAGTGAAGGACTCTTCCTAAGACAGGGTCAAGTTTTGTTTCCTTGGCTACCTCTTCTGCTGTCACGAGGGATGGATTGCCTAAGTCAATTAAGAGGACATCTCCAGCAGGGGCTGGATCTACCACCTGCTGACCCAAGGGGCAGCGGCTCAAGGCATCAGCATGATTAATTTGAGAGCCACCTTTATGCACTAGAATATAATCATAGCCAGCTAAAAATATAGCCCACCTGGACATGCGGGGGGACATGAATGGAGGGGTAGGTTTCCCAGTGGCTAATAATCCCAGCAACGGTTTGTGGTCAGTAATCAATTGGAAAGGGCGGCCCAACAAATAATTATGGAATTTTTTAACGCCGGCAACCAAAGCTAGGGCTTCTCTATCAATTTGGGCATAATTTCGTTCAGCCTGGGATAAGGTCCTTGAAAAGTAAGCTATAGGTGCCTCCTGACCATTAGGTAATATATGGGCTAGGACAGACCCCACCCCGTATGGCGAAGCGTCGCATGTGAGTCTGAGGGGTAATGTGGGACTATATTGCACGACTACACTTTGGGAAGTCAGGAGTTGTTTGACAGCAGTGAAAGATGCCTGTTCAGTATCTCCCCATTGCCATTGCGCCCCCTTGTGGAGAAGTCTATGAAGCGGCTCAGCTGCAGAGGCTTTATGCTTCAGAAAAACTGAATAGAAATTCAATAACCCTAAAAAGGCTTGCAGCTCTGCTTTACAAGTGGGGGCAGGTGCATCTCTAATGGCCCTAATTTTATCATCTGTGGGATGAATTCCTGCTGCATCGATTTTGAATCCTAGGAAATCCACAGATGGAGTTCCCCATACACACTTGTCAGGGTTCAGCCTCAGCCCTTTTGATTGTAACCTGGTCAACACCTTTCGGATTCTAGAGTGTAATTGGTCCCTTGTGTCCCCACAAATTAGAATATCATCGAAGTAAGGGACCACCCCTTTAAGCCCCCATAACAAGCGTTCCATTAGTCTCTGGAAAATACCTGGGGCTACACAAATGCCAAATTGCAGGCGTGTGCACCTGAAGGCACCTCTGTGGGTAACTATTGTCTGGGCTAAAGAAGTGGCTTCATCTACAGGAAGCTGTAGGTATGCCTGGGCAAGGTCCAGCCTTGCAAAGACCTTCCCAGACCCTAAAGTGTGCAGCAAGTGCTGCACAACTGGAATTGGATAAGAGTTGTGCTGTAATGCCTTATTCAAAGTGGATTTGTAATCAGCACACACACGCAGAGATCCATCAGGTTTAAGGGGGGTTACAATAGGTGTCTCCCAGGGAGCGTGCTCAATAGGAACCAAAATGCCTTGGGCTTGGAGTTTGTCCAATTGGGCATCTAATTTGTCAAGCAAGGGCAGAGGTACCCTTCGAGGCTTTAGTCTCAAGGGGGGAATGGCTGGGTCTAAGGAGAAGGAGATTGGGGGTCCCTTATATGTTCCCAACCCTGGTTTAAAGACATCTGGAAATTCCTTCACAAAATCAGGTGTGTTAGGTGCAAAAATTTTGTGGACACCGGTGATGGCTAATCCTAGGGGAGCCATCCAATTCAAACCCAACAAAGAATGATTGGCCCCGTCCACGATTAATAGGGGCAACCTATGGTGCACATTTTTAAAAGTTATAGGGACGCTAGTAGTACCCAATACACTAATTGGGTGTCCCTGAAAGTCTTTGATGACAATATCTGAAGGCAGCAAAGAGTCTCGAGACACATCGGGTAAATAAAGTCTTAGTTTGTGCCACGGCATCAAAGTATATTTGGAGCCCGTATCCAGCTCCATGTGGCAGGGATGTTGATTTAATAGGAGAGGGACAACAATTTTATTAAGGGGAGAAGGAGTAGCTGCAGAAGCAGGGCTTGCAAGGTTACCTCTGTTGGACCATGGTCTCCTATTTCCCCGTCCTTGTTGTCGGAATGGCCGGTAGGAACGCTGGGCAGGGAACGTTGGCAGCAGATCTTGGTTCCCTGAGGTGTCATCTGGCAGGGCGGCACGGCATACAGCAGCGATGTGGCCTCGTTTGTCGCAGCGGCGGCAGAAGGCGTCTTTGAAGGGACATCTCGAACGTGCGTGTTGACCTCGGCAGCCAGCACAAGCAGGGAAGTTTTGGCGGAGTTGCCGGTTAGGGGGTCCCCGAATCAGGCAGCACTCGTCGTCCTGGGCATCAAAATCAGCGGTGTAGTAGTCCAGCGAAGAGTTGACTTGTGCGCGAGGATGTGCAGTGAGTTTGCATACCGTTGACAGCTTGTCATTTGACTTCAATTCAGCGGCAGCAGACTCTGCCACTTCAGCCGTCTGGGCAGCTTTGATCACATCTTGCAGGGTCGAATCTTCCGTTGCTAATAGCTTATTTCGGATGGAGACATTCTTCATTCCGAAGATAATGGCATCTGTCAACCTCGCCTCAGGGTTATCAAATTGACATTTTGCCAATATGGTCCTGAGGCGAGTTGCGAACTGGTTAATTGTTTCCCCTTCGGCTTGTGCCGTGCGGGAAAACTGGTGCCGGTAAACCCTAGCGGGCTTAGTTGGTTTGAAATGGGAGGCTAATTTTTCTTTCAGAATTTGCCATGAGACGGAATTGGCAGGCTCTGGGTCTGTCAGGGTGCCCGCCAGCTCAAAAATTTGAGTGCCGCAATAGTTTAGGAATAAAGCTCTTTTGCGGCTGTCAGTGGCATCTTGCATGCCGGCAGCTTCCAAAAAAATTTCAAATTTTGCCATATAGGCAGTCCAGGTTGACCGTTCAGGGTCAAAAAGCTCTGGCGGCTGAATGATTGACGGGGTAGACATAATGATTCAAGGAGAAAAAGCAGTCCTCAAGACCCTCGTCGCCAATAAAATGATCCGAGTAAACGGCTTTGAGTTAAAACGCTTTATTCTTTCACAGAGAAACAACAGCCGCGGCTTACTTTCACTGCCGAATGCAATCTGACAGGAGACGCGTAAGCCCGGTAGCACAGGAAAACTTTCGCCCGGCAACAAGCGACGCCTGACAGCTCTTTAGTTTGGCGCCCAAAGCCCAGCGGCCAATCAGAGGTAAGTAAACAGTCCTGTCTGACTCTAATGACTTTTGCTTAACAATAACTCTTTAACTAAATTCCCTGGTAACAGAAACTTCTGGATTTAACAATAAGCACATTTAACGATTATTGCAATGCTTTTGTTTCATGGAAATCTAAGTTCATTTGTGCTTCTCAGGTTGTAACATGTGACAAATGTTATGTGTGGTTGTTGTCTGAGTGCATATGATTGATTTTTAATATAATTGGGGATTTTAGAATAGAATAGAAATAGAAATAGAATAGGATAGGATAGGATAGAATAGAATAGAATAGAATAGAATAGAATTTTATTGGCCAAGTGTGATTGGACACATAAGGAATTTGTCTTGGTGCATATGCTCTCAGTGCACATAAAAGAAAAAGATACATTTGTCAAGAATCATGTGGTACAACACTTAATGATTGTTTTAGACTAGTTTACTTAGTTTTAATTAATTGGATTTAGGCTATGTATTCTATTGTTTCTTTTTATATGTTGTAAGCAGCTCCGAGTCCTGCTTCATTCGCTGCTGAAGGAAGAAGGTGAGGTGAGGGGAATCAATAAAATCCAAAACTTTAAATCTTAAAAAAAAAGTGGGGGGACTCTGAGGCAGCACCCAGAGAAAGGAAAACACTCTGTTTGCTCTGGGAGTGTTTCTTTTCTCTGGGCGCTGGCAGAGATTTATTCCCTCTCCAAGCACCCAGAAAAAAGGAAAATGCTTTGTTTGCTCTAGACTGCCAAAGCCTCCTTAAGTGCTACCAAAAGGCGCTTCTGAAAACCCCGAGATGGCCAAGATTAAAGGGGGAATGGCAGGAAACTGGCCGGGTCTATGTACTGCTCTCAAATTTCCTGGGAAATTTTTCCAGGTTCGGGTTCTTAAGTAGAAAATGATTCTTAAGTAGAGACAAAAATATATCTTGAACACCCAGTTCTTATATAGAAAAGTTCTTAAGTAGAGGCGTTCTTAAGTAGATGTACCACTGTATACAGTTGTGAATTTGTGCTACAAAGAAAAATATCAGGAGGAGACAACATTTCCTTGGCAAAATAGTCACATCATATTCTTGTATCTTACAGAAATAATGAAGGCTACATTCAATAGTATTCAATGAAATATAAATTCTGTTCTTATTAGATGGATTTTTTGAATAATTGCAGTAATTAAATTACTGATAATTTAGCACAATCTATGTGTCAGTATTACACCCAATTGGTCTGTCGTAGCTCTATTTCCTTTGAATAGCAGCTAAACTGTTTCACTGATGTCTATAAAAACAAATTCCAGAACAATTTGAAAACGTGATGGGCAATAGAAATGCCATGCAAATAAACTAACTCCTTTTCTTAAATCCAAAAGACTTTAATCTTTAATTAAGATTCCCTCTAGGTAAATAGATTTGTTGAAATTACAATGACCTTAAAAACTATTACAAACATTTTTGACCCTTCTTCTTCATAGTGCTATTTTAACAAAAAACAGAGCAATGTTGATAGAGAGAAGGAATGCTGACGAGAGAATCTAATAAAAACAATTCATCTTGATGAAAAAAGAAAAATAACATTTGTTTAATCCATAAAAGCCCATATTTATTTGCCTGTTATAGTTATAACTAGCCCTTACATCTGTATATAAATATAATCATACTTAGGCTCTTTTAAGAAGTATTTATTGATTGCACCTGTGATGAAAAAATGCTTATTATTTACTTGTACTTAATAGTTGTTTCAAAATAATTGGAACACTTGGAGGGAAATGTTAAATAAAGTTTGATGACATGTCAGAACTGACAAGTATTTTGAAGCTAGGAACTGTCCTATATAATCTAGTCCTTAATGGCTACAGAAAGTTGTCTGCAAACTACTGGTATTGCTGGAGAGGAAAGCAGGGAGTTCACTTCTGATTCTATTGCTCCATTCCAGTGATGGCAAACCTTTTTTTCCTAGGGTGCAAAAGCACATGTGCACACACTATCTCCCACACCCATAATTCAATCCCTGGGGAAGGCAAAAATTGCCTCTCCTTCCCTCCCAGAAGCCAGAAACTTCTGGTGGGCCTTGTAGGCCCATTTTTCACTCTCTCCAGGCTACAGAGGCTTCCCTGGAGCCTCGGGAGGGCAAAAATGCCTTCCCCCACCCTCCTGAAGGCTCTCCGGAAGCTGAAAAAGCCCTCCCAAAGCCTCCATGTGAGCCGAAAATCAGCTGGCTGGTGCGCACACGCATGCTAGAGCTGATCTAAGGCAACAGCTCACATGCCAACAGATATGGCTCCGTGTGCCACCTATGGCACACTTGCCACCTATGGCACACCTGCCACCTACGGCACACCTGCCATAAGTTCACCATCAATGCTCTATTTTATCTACATCTGGAAATGTCCTCCTGTAGTCATATCACACAGCCAAGTGACCACTTGACAATTTGCCAGGGCCAACTTGCTGTGGGGCATCTCATCATAAGATAAGAGTTACACTAATATTGAAGAAATGGTAGAATAAAATTATTAAAGAAAGCATGCAAAAGGAGGAGTAAAATAAAATGTGAATGACAAAAATAGAATATTTTAATTAAATTGAATTGTCTGAATTGTTCGGTGGCAACTTGTCCCATGGCAAATTGGTTGCAACAAGTTGTCCCCAAACGAGTTGGCCATGTTGAATAGACAGTGGTGAGTTGACTGCTGTGAGTTGTCCAATAAACTGTCTTTATTTTCTGGGATGCCATTGTGTTCACAAGGAATCCTTAGATATAGTGGACAGTTTGGTAGAACTTCATTATCATAAAGAGGAAGAAGAATATGTTCATTTCAAAGACCCTAAACAAGTTGAGTCCAAAATGCCAAGGAGCTTTCTTTTTTTACAAATTGTTCTGCCAACTACTATAGCATTTACACTTATATACCGCTTCATAATGCTTTTACGGCCTTCTCTAAGGGGTTTACAGAATCAGCATATTGCCCCCAACAATCTGGGTCCTCATTTTACCCATCTCAGAAGGATGGCAGGTTTAGAGAGATTATTATAGTAAGGGAAGAGGTACATCTCTAGAAATAATTCATGTGTGTACTTGTTATGAATGAAATACAAGCTGGAAGCATTTTTATTAATATTGGTTTGATATTTGAACATTATGTCATGTTATTCATTGGTTTTCAGATACAGTACTGACTAGCACTGATGACATTACTTGGGTAATGCAATTTCTGGGTAATGCAAGAGCCCTTCACTCCTCCACTCGAAATAGAATACCCTATGAGAATAGACTTTCAATCCTGGGCCTAGAAAGTTTAGAACTAAGACGCCTTAAACAAGATCTAAGTATTGCCCACAAGATCATATGCTGCAATATCCTGCCTGTCGGCTACTACTTCAGCTTCAACCACAACAACACAAGAGCACAAAACAGATGTAAACTTAATATTAACCGCTCCAAACTTGACTGTAAAAAATATGACTTCAGTAACCGAGTTGTCGAAGCGTGGAACTCATTACCGGACTCCATAGTGTCATCCCCAAACCCCCAACACTTTACCCTTAGATTATCTATGGTTGACCTATCCAGATTCCTAAGAGGTCAGTAAGGGGCGAGTACAAGTGCACTAGAGTGCTTTCCGTCCCCTGTCCTATTGCTCTCCTATATCTCCTATGCCTTTCTTCTATTCCTATATCTCTTCTTCTATTCTTTCATTGATATGTTCTATTACTATACCTTCTTTTCTATTATTTCTTAGATATATTTTACTATGAGTATCTCCTCTATAACCTTCATCATGTATTTTACTATGTGTATATAGATATATATCCACTAAAACCCTAATTGTGTATTGGAATAAATGAATGAATGAATGAATGAATAAACAAGCAAACAAATAAACAAGCAAACAAATAAAACAAATAAAACAAATAAAACAAATAAAACAAATAAAACAAATAAATAAAATAAATAAAATAAATAAAATAAATAAAATAAATAAAATAAATAAATAAATAAATAAAATAAAATAAAATAAAATAAATAAAATAAATAAATAAATAAAATAAATAAAATAAATAAAATAAATAAAATAAATAAAATAAATAAAATAAATAAAATAAATAAAATAAATAAAATAAATAAATAAAATAAATAAAATAAATAAAATAAATAAAATAAATAAAATAAATAAAATAAATAAAATAAATAAAATAAATAAAATAAATAAAATAAATAAAATAAATAAAATAAATAAAATAAATAAAATAAATAAAATAAATAAAATAAATAAAATAAATAAAATAAATAAAATAAATAAAATAAATAAATAAAGTTCAGTGAACACCAAGGATCCTTTATTTCAATTCTGAGCTGTAAATATTATTCTTATTGTATATTATTTATGTAGTATGTATGATTTTAGTCCATTACATTAATACTCTGCTTAATATTATATTCTCCCAAGATATGTAGTATGAGAGGAAATAAATACTGTATTTTTTAAGGCTGAAAGTTATGCAAACAAAACATTTTCTTGCATAGATTTTGCCATTCATTTTGAAGGAATCTTCCTTCCTTCCTTCCTTCCTTCCTTCCTTCTCAGCATACTAAATATGGCATGTTTACATTCCCCTGTAGAAAGTAAGAATCTTCTGTGGATATACCATAATTAAAATTTGCTATTGTGAGCAGAACAGAACTTAGCATAGGAAGGAAGATAATATAATCTCCTCTTGTATTAAAATATGTACAAGAAGAGACGTTATAAACAATGTAGGCTCGTTTCTGTTCTCTAAATGTTTTAATTCAATAATGTAGAGGATTTTAATCTACTTGGAAAGAAATTATACATAAATGTATTGCACTAGATCCAGAATTAATGGAATTTAATTAATCCCATTAATCAGAGGGATTTAAATTAGTCCCCAAAATATGACTCAAGGCTCCTCCAAATGTAGCATTTGCACTACTCCAGGGTGGGCTCTGCATTTGCATAATCCCATTCTATCTTCACCATTGGGCCATAGAGACAATTAATTTCTGGTTCATCAGCACTGCAGAAAACATAGCTATAAACAAGAGTTCTACAGCGGAAACATTGGACCTCAGTGGCCTGCACTGACCTATTGAGAAAAGCTTTCAGTTCACCCTACCTCTTGATTCTTCATCTTTCCTCTTTCCGTGCAGGGATAAGGCACTGGGCCTTATGATGCCTACTTTTAGTGTTTTTAAAGGAGTAAGGCTATGACTTTGCAGCCTCTTTTCACAATGGCGAGTCTTTTTTAAAGATCCCATAAAAACAACTTTAAGACATTTAGGACAAGGGTGGGATACAACTTAGTTGCTGATTTTGGTGCTGCTCTGATTAGTTCAAAACAGCCGATGATATGTGTGAGAGAGAACAATCATGGGGGTGTTGTTCATTGGTTAGTGAGATTTTGGAAGTGAAAATGAATGTGGGAATGGCTTAGGTCCAGGGTATAATCTAGATGAGGGGTGTCAAACTCAATTTCATTGAGGGCTGCATCAGGGCTAGGTAGACCTTGTGGTTCTGGGCAGCCGTGGGCGACTGGGTGGGCGTGGCTACCTTGATGTCACTCACTGGGCGTGGCCAAATGGGTGGATATGGCCAGGTGGGTGTGGCCAGCTGGGTGGGTGTGGCCAGCTTGCCGCAATTCCCCAAACTGCTGGCATGTTTCCTCTTTCCTTTGGTAGACTGGGCTAAAGCAAGTGGGTAGACCAGCCCAAAGTAACATGGACCAGCCCCTTACTTTTTCCAGGATGGTCCCACAGGTCAAATCTGACCACATTGCAGACTGGATCTGGCCCACAGGATTTACGTTTGATAACCCTGATCTAGAATGAATGAGATGGATTCGTACCTGGATTCATTAGCTATTTCTAATAAATTCACTACTATTTAAATCCATTTTCTCTTTACTTATAACCATAGAGGAACTTTTTTCCATAATTTTCTAATATAAGATAATTTTACTTTATATGTTTCTTTTTAAATCATATCATTCTTCTCTCTCTTTGTGTAAATACACACACACACACACATGTTTTTTTTCTGTCGAATCACCCTTGTATACCCAAATACGGGAGAGAGCACATAGCCCCTCCAGGGGCCATATACAATGCAGATAATTTTTTACAAACTATGTTCTAATGTGTAACATATTTTTGCTGATAATGAAAAGGAAGAGAGACTACTACAGATCTATTTTGAGCTCTTTGCTTTCTTCAGCTAGCCATACCCTTACTGGGATTTGAACCTGTGGGGTCTGCCTTGCAAAGCAGCAATTTGACAGTAAAACCATATGGTTAGTAGAAAGCTGAGCGAAGGATATCCTGTGGTCTAGAGGTTAAAGCTGTGACCCACAGGTTCAAACCCCGATAAGGGTATGGCTAGGATAGCACTATTTCGGCCTTGTCCTGGCCTCATAAGCTAGCCATACCTTTATACTGGGATTTTATCCTGGGGCCTCTGCCTTGTAAGGCAGAGAATTAACCTCTAGGCCACCAGATCTGATCCCTTCAGCTTTATACCAGGGAGGGGCTATATGTTTTTTCTGTTGGATTACCCTGGTATATTGAAGGAACGCCACAGCTTTTTGCCTCTAGGCCCAACCCAGGGCCATTTCAAGGCAGTTAATTTATTCATAGCCAACAAACTATGTTCTGTATGTATCACATGTTTTTGCTGAAATTTTTAAAATTAAGGGAGACTAGGATAGCGCTATTTCGGCCTTGTATATATATATATATATATATATATATATTGTATATATATATATATATATATATATATATATATATATATATATATATATATATATATATATATATTGTATATATATATATATATATATATATATATAACATATATATAATATATATATATTACATATATATAATATAATATATATATTACATATATATAATATTTTATATATATATATATATAATATTTTATATATATATATATGTATTATATATATATATAATTTTGAGGTTCATTGGTTTAGAGGTGAGGTTTTTTTTAAAAAATCCTAAAACACTTTTTAAAGTTTCCTTTTTGCTTTCTCCTTTAGCTTCAAGGACAAAATGTCTCAAACCAGGACAGAACAATTTGTTGATTGGTGCTTGTTGACTAATTTAATCTTAACTTACCCATTTAGCTATATGATTTCTCAAAGAAGGAAATATCAGAAAAGTAGCAATGTGAAAATAAACCATCCAGGAATGATTAGAACTCCTACAGCTACAATTATACTTTAAGTGCAGCACTGGCAATCATACATTTAAGGCCAGTCAAATCAAGTAAAGAGAAAGCAATGTTGTAAAGTTACTGGGATTTGGACAAAACTGTCTCTTGAATATTTTAAATCCTTTGAAAAACTTCAAACAATATGAGTAATAAATCTATTGTTATTGTTATTACTACACGAGCAGCCAACTTTTAATGTAAAATTATAATTTATATGCCATTTTTACACTTGCAGAGTTTGTTGATTTTGACCACATGCCATATTCATGACACTTACTTTCTCATTTTTTTCTTGTTATAGAAAAACACTATTAAGTGCGTAATATAATTGCAAGTATCTTATCTGATAACCATTTCTAATTGATTTCATTCTCAATCTTCCCATATATCAAATATGTACAATAGCATATTCTATGTTTCTATAATAATATTATTAATAATAATAATAATAATAATAATAATAATAATAATAATAATAATAATAATAAGTATGTCACTCCTCTCCAAAGACTCGTATGTGAACAAGAGATTACTTTTTAAAATTTGGAATATTTAGCTATGAAACCAAGTATGTTTTAAATAGAATTCAATTGGTAATAATACAAGAATGATGCAAAATATTAAAAATGTATTAACTATATTTAGTAAATTACAAGGACGTACCTGCCTTTACTTGCTGATTTGATTCTCAGGATATTAAAGACATTATACATGCTCTGGAATAAGCAATATTTTAAAATAGCTGAATGCTCTAAAAATAATTCAGAATGGAACTAAATATCCCTTATAAATGGAAATTCATCTCAATAGTGTGGACGTATTTCTGTCTACACTGCTCAAATTGCAACTACAAATATGTATTGCGTGAACATAATATTAATGTTAACTGCATGTCCATCATTTTGTTTCATGTATTGATTTCACCTTTTTACTTCCAGGTTTGTAGGGCAATGTCTAATATTATTTATTCAGGTTTGCAAAGCTGCATTAATGATATATGTTTGGGAAACCTTAAAATGCTTTTAGATTATTTATTTATTTGGTTAAGTAATACAGCTGAGTTAACAAATAAGGATTGTACCAATAGTAACTGCAATGAAATTCAGGATGGAAAAGCACTCTTCCGGAACAGGAATGGTTAGTTTTAGAAATATCTTACTGTCTTAGCTTTCAAGAGAATGGTGTTTGTCTCATTATCTCTGTCTCGCCCCTCCTTTCTTTTCATCCCTGTTAAATATTTTTTCAAGGTGTCTCTTAAAGGTTTGTTATATTTATTTATTTTTATTTATTCATTTGTCCAATACACAAATACATAGGAAGAAAAATAGACATGTGGTAATATATATGAGGGTGAAAGTTAATTTAGAGGAGAGGATATATGAAAGGAAGAGAATATATATATAAGATAGGAGAAAGAAAGGAAAGACAATTGGACAGGGGATGAAAGGCACACCAGTGCACTTATGTACGCCCCTTACTGGCCTCTTAGGAACCTGGAGAGATCAATCGTGGAGAGTCTAAGGGAGAAATGTTGGGGGTTAGGGGTTGACACAATTGAGTCTGGCAATGAGTTCCATGCTTCGATAACTCGATTGTTGAAATCATATTTTTTACAGTCAAGTTTGGAGCGGTTCGTATTAAGTTTGAATCT
The DNA here is from genome assembly GCF_031021105.1 of Erythrolamprus reginae. NCBI lineage: Eukaryota > Metazoa > Chordata > Lepidosauria > Squamata > Dipsadidae > Erythrolamprus > Erythrolamprus reginae. Next base: position 87,725,544 of record NC_091954.1, on the reverse strand, counting down.
GTTGCGTGCTCTTGTGTTATTGCAGTTGAAGCTGAAGTAGTCATTGACCAGTAGGACGTTGCAGCATATGATTTTGTGGGCAATACTCAAATCGTGTTTTAGGCGTCGTAGTTCTAGGCTTTCTAGGCCCAGGATCGTTAGTCTAATTTCATAGGATATGCAGTTCATATCTCCTATTCTGTGTTGTGTTCTATTGTTTAATGCAAACAGCCCCCTATTGCCCGTGGCAAAAAAAAGCAGGTTTCCCAGAGTCACATGTCCCTCCTGGCATTGCTCTGCGCCCCCCCCCCCCGCCCAGGAGGCCCGCCCCACTATTTGAGAAACACTGTCATAGATACAGTGTGAAAGGAGTAGAAATCTATAAGATCTGACTCTCAGCAATAGTGACAGTTAGTGCTGCCTGTGACACTGAAGTTTAAAGGACAAGTAGTCCTCGACTTGCAACTATTCATTTAGGTACCATTCGAAGTTACAATGGAGCTGAAAAAAATGACTTGTGATCATTTCTCACACTTATGATCATTGCAGCATCCCCATTGCCAAACCTATGATCAAACCTCAGACACTTGGCGATTGCCTCATACTTATTAAAGTTGCATCATGTTGCTATCATGTGGTCACCTTTTGTGACCTTATGACAAGTAAAGTCAATGGGGAAGCCAGAGGCACTTAACAACCATGTTACTATTACTATTTATTATTATTATTATTATTATTATTATTATTATTATTATTATTATTATTATTTATTAGATTTGTATACTGCCTAATAAGAATTAGGAGAGGCAAAATGTTGAAGACAACCGTAGTTTATTCAATTCTGGCAAATAGACACTGTTCGCACGTAGTCTTATGGTGCTGAGAGGAAAACGCGCGTCTCTAACCTTATACTGTATAGGGAACTGCCAGCAGGAGACAACAACTTGACATAGCAACAAAACTCCCACCAGAAACAGCAACCAATCAGTGTGCGGTATGCAAATATTGAACTTATGCACTCAATACACACATACTTAACACCACCCCTCTCCGGAGACTCAGAGCGACTCACAACACAAAACATGGTACAAATCCAATGATAAAAACAATTTAAAACCCTTAATATAAAACCAATCATACATCTCAGACAAACCTTGTGTAAAACAGAAACGGCCTAGGGGAATCAATTTCCCCATGCCAGATGGCAAAGGTGGGTTTTAAGGAGTTTGTGAAAGGCAAGGAGGGTGGGGGCAGTCTTAATCTCCAGGGGGAGTTGATTCCATAGGGTTGGGGCTGCCACAGAGAAGGCTCTTCCCCTGGGTTCCGCCGGATAGCATTGTTTTGTCGACGGGACATGGAGAAGGCCAACTCTGTGGGACCTAACCGGTCACTGGGATTCGTGCGGCAGAAGGTGGTCCCAGAGATATTCTAACTTAACAACTGCAGTGATTCAGTTAACAACTGTGGCAAGAAAAGTCATAAAATGGGGAAAAAATCTCTTAACAACTGTCTCTCTTACCAAAACAAATTTTGAAGCTCAATTGAGGTCGTAAATTGAGGACTACTTGTAGTTGGCATGTTTGTAGGGCCATCTTTATGCTGGAGGTTGCAGTAAAAAAAAGGTTATGGATAGAGGTTGTTTAATTTCATATTACAAATTAAGGCACTGCTTTTAACCCTAATGAGATTGTATGTATGAACTGAAACTAAGTGTGGAGGTAATACTGTATTCTGAATCTAGTTGTCATTCACTGTTTATTGTGGAGAAGAAAACCCATGATGATTCTTATGTAAGAAATTTAATATAAAATATAAAAACTGAGACTAGTAATTGTATCCCCATTTTATTAATGATTAATGATTAATTTCCACGTACTGCCATATCTATGGGATATTTCTTTGACTTCATTTTTAAAAACTACAAAAATGTATTCGGTGTACCTAAATATTTCAACATCAATGCAATTTTGTTCTAAGGGTTTAAAGGGATATAGGATTGCAGCCATTTTAATAACAATTAATTGCCAGCTTTATGGATAATATATATATTCATCTTTTTTGCCATGAAATATGTAGTTCTCTGTAATACAGCCTAATTTTTAACTGCATAAGGTAATATCCTTCTTAATTGCTTCACAAAACTTGCAATATACTAGGTCAGTCTCAAAGCTGCTCTGCATAATACAGTGAATAAATATGTGAGCTTTTATTAATTTCCATGAATGATTTAAATACTAGTTTCCCCTTCCTTATATCTAGCTGGAATTATGTCATAGAAAGAGCCATTAAAAATACTGGAGTGGTATCAGGAGAGATCATTCTCTGTCTAATAGTAACATTTTTCTAATGGTTTGCTGGAGGAAGAATAATAATAATAAAAGAGACTGTTACTGCTTTAAAAATGGGGGATTTTTAGTTACGCAAATCATACCAGTGACTAAAGTCTACTGGATTAACTTCTAACATATGGTAAGTATTGGCTATATGGCGTGCAGCCTTGCATTTCATTGTTGGAAAAGCATAGAAAACTGATTTTAGTATGCCTTTGCTCATAGCAGCAGGGTATAATCATCTTTTTTTTAAAAAAAAATATGGAATCAAGGATTAGCATACTGTGTAAGTTTAGGATTTATGGAAGGATGTCATCTCTCCCGTATGTGCATTGCTGTTGGATATAATAAGAAATCTTCAGTGCCACATGTCACTCTTTTATATTTGTTCTGTGAATGTTAACAGTAAATTCATTTGAACAGACTTTTGCTGGAGATTTATTTTTTTTAAAAAAACATTTAGAATTTCTTCACTATCTAACCATTTTATTTTATATGATTTTAGTTTATGAATTGATTCCTATATCAGTTCATCCTAAAATGCAATTGTTTTATCTATTCCAAGGGAAGGCAGCATTTCTGCAGGGCTGAAGGAGAATTATTATTTCTTTTTATAAGTTGTCCTCTGAGATCATCAGCCACGACTTCTCTAGAGGGGTATGGATGAAATTATTGGCTTGTAGTGGAGAAAGGGCTAAGGCACCTGGGGGAATTTTGCATTGAAAAATAGGATATTGTGCAAAGCTGAGATATAGCATACCTATTTTCAATGTTATTTTTGTCTAATAAAGCAAACATCACGCTGGTACCAACTTTTAGCGCCATAATCTTAAGGGGATGTGAGGACCATTATAATATTTATTTGGGTTTCTCATTCTTTCTCTGGGGGGGGGAGAGATAAAAGGGGAGGGACAGAGGGAGGGATGGATAAGGAAGGGAGGGAAGAGAGAGGGAGAGAAGGCTTAAATCTCAGTGCAATCTGAATTATTAACTGCATTGTCATATAAAATTTAATAAAATTTAGAGGAATTCACCTGCTAGCTTGCAATTTTGGGTTTCAGCCACACAGACAATCCAGACAATTTCATCACCTTATTATAATTATTATACCATTATAGAAAGGGAGTCCAATGTCAAAGGAATCTTACGTTGCATTTCTTCACTTCTCAATATGATGTATGTACATATGCATGTATATATGTATGTATGCATGTACTGTATGTATGTATGTATGTATGTATTCATGTCATAATCATTAATCTATGGGTCTAATGTACACAAGTAGGGGAAACACACTAGAGAAAGAAAAAGAGAGACATTTCCTGAACCTTTTTCATAATTGTTTTCTCTGAATCAAGATCTTGCTGAGTTTCAAACTTGACTATAGTTCTATGTTTATATAAAATATGTAATTTCATGTATGCATAAAATTTCAGAGCCCTGGGTGAAATTGAAATGATTTGAAACAAAGGAAATGTAAGAAGTAGTAACTCAAAAGATAAAATATCCTGATTATATAGCATTATATAAATTCTCTCTATTGAAATGTTTAGCATCCTAGTGGTTGCCTAGAGAGAAAATGTTTTATGAATTATATAATTGCAAAGGTCAAGTATAAGCAATGTAGACAACCTGCTGATAGGTGTAGGATGGCAGGGAACAAAATGGTTGAATAGTTGAAGAAGAAAGTTGCAGGGAATAAAATTGGAGTAAACCAAAAGAGCCAGTGTATAACAATCATTTTAAAATATATTTATTGTCCTTGTATTGTTTTCTATGTGACTTATATCTACTGAGTTTCCCATTCCTGTCTATAGATCACTTTCAGATCACATAGTTCTGAATCTATTTCTTATTTTGGTTCTCTAGTTTAATTTTTGTATTGGTAAAAGAAATGTGATCCATGCAAATTTAGCGCAATAGATACCCCTGTATTATCATTCACAAACTAAATGAGTATATGATAAGTCATACAACTGATGGAGAGACAGGCAGATATCAATTCAGATTTAAGTTAGATCTGTTCTTGCACTTTTTTCCTACTTGACTAAAATGCCATTAATATTATTATATTATTATTTATTTGCATATAATCCTAAAGTACCAATGATTTGGTTTGCTACAAAGCAAACTATATAAAAATGGTAGGCCAATAATGCTATGAATCCTGATATATTTGGCTATAGATGAAGATGATGTTGAAGATGATAATGATATTTCATTCCCTTTGAAAACTCCTACAGTTCAAAAAAAAAAGATTTCCAAAGAAATGAGATGGCACTAGTCCAGACATAGTCAGTGTGTAATCTAGGTTCTTTCTAGAGTCACAGAATAGAATAGAATAGAATAGATTTTTTATTGACCAAGTGTGATTGGACACACAAGGAATTTGTCTTGGTGCATATGCTCTCAGCGTACATAAAATAAAATATACATTTGTCAAGAATAGATGGTAAACATAGCTAGGAGACTCTTTGCACAGCTTCATGTTGTAAGCCACTTGTACCCTTTCAACACAATTTAGTTTCCATTTCACATAATCACTAGTCCAATAAATACTACTTTAGTCATTATTTTATCTAAAGATGTAAAGCACAAGAAAATTATTATTATTATTATTATTATTATTATTATTATTATTATTAATTGGATTTGTATGCTGCCCCTCTCCGCAGACTCGGGGCGGCTAACAACAATGATAAAAAACAACATGTAACAATCCAATTTAATAAAACAACTAAAAACCCTTATTATAAAAACCAAACATACACACAAACATACCATAAATAACTTGTAATGGCCTAGGGGAAGGAATATCCTAACTCCCCCATGCCTGGCGACAAAGGTGGGTCTTGAGTAATTTGGGAAAGACAAGGAGGGTGGAGGCCGTTCTAATATCTTGGGGGAGTTGATTCCAGAGGGCCGGGGCCGCCACAGAGAAGGCTCTTCCCCTGGGGCCCACCAAATGACATTGTTTGGTCGACGGGACCCGGAGAAGGCCAACTATTATTAGAAGCTGATCCACTTCAAATATGACAATAGCCCTTTCAGTATGTTTATACTTTTCCCCTAGTTTCTGCTGAAATTGGACTAATAGTATAGGTATAGCACATACTTCCCATGCATCTTGAAGAGACTAACAGTTAACCAAACCATGAGTTACTAAGTAGTTACACACTTAAAATCTGTGAAATAAAAGAATAAGTTGTTGAGTGCTTCAAGATTTAATAAGCATTTTTGAAGCCTACAAATATCTCTACAATACACAAAGCCCCCAAAATGTGTCACCTTAACATTTTGAACTTTACATTTCATTGACTTTTCCTCAAACATATTAGAGCATTTTCTTTGGCCATGACAAGGAATTCTATCTGCATTCAGGTGCTTACTCATTTGTGGTATTTCAATAATGAAACAGCAGGACTGAAAGCTCATGATGAGAAGTGTGGTTAATTACCTGTTAGATGATAGATGGTTGTAACTTGGCAGTGCCAGTCATTGAAAACAAAACTTTTTAGATATCAATCACCTTCTTGACAAATTTCATTTTCAACTTACCTCTATATGCTGTGTAGGTGCATTTTATTTGGGAAAGTGCATAATACTGACTTGTAGCTTTCAAATATGCATAATGAGGTATTAATAAAGTGGAGGGTTTTTAAAAGTAAATTACTTTTCAAATGTCTGATGAATTCATATTTTAACTCACGGCTGATAGAAGTTACTTAGAAAATATCATTCTCTGTAGCTAAACTGGTAAAGCATAGTTTGATTTAGTTGAAATAACATTGGTCATAACAATTTTCAGGATTCAGCCCATTATTTTCTTTTAAAGGTTCATCTCTGCCTTACTGTTCAAAATGCAAATTATTAAAGCAATACATTACCAAGTCTATGAAATTAAAATGGAAAGAAAGCCCCGACATCCATCTGACTGGCAATTTGAATTATAATATAGTTTCCATTCTCAATGGTCAACAGTTATTAAATGACATTATTTAATGTTTCCCTAAAATCTGTTCAGGAATATTTTCAGGAAAATGAATGTGACAATGTATTGTTTTTTGCACTTCCGTGATTGGAATGGGAGACTTAAGACAGAAAATAGAGGACATAATGAATGGGTCTGCTCCCCATGTCAAAGAAAGGACAAGGATCACATATACATTACCAGGTGAATTCCCTTTTACCCTGGATGAAAGAAGCTCTATGTAAATTTAAGACTTAAAAGGAAACCTTTACTTTCTAAAAACAGTAAAAGAAGACTAGAATGTGGGATTTAGAAAGTTAAGGGTCTAGATGGACTTGAAAGAATATTTCCTGTGAGCTGTTTAAAATTTTATAAAAGAATATATGAAGACTTTGAAATTAATTGTAAGAAATTCTCCTATGGGAAGTTTTAGTGATTGGGAAATAAATAGAAGGAACATTGAAGGTGACAACCAGAAAGAATTAGATATAGTCAAAGAAGCAGCCCATTAACACAATGGAACAATACTATTTGACTCTTGAAAAAAATAAGGCTATTCAGTAACAATATGTTCAGAAATTACTTAAAAGAGTGTCTGATATTATAATAGATGATATAGACCAACAGATTTTATTAGAAAAAATAGAGACTGAGGCGGATTTGGTGGATTTTGCCTAAAAATATGAGATTATAAGAGTGACCTGGAAAAAGGATAACATAATTGATT